>NW_024044570.1:30133816-30553562 GCF_014851395.1 Micropterus salmoides
GCAACATTTTACAGATGATACTCTGACTTCCTGTTCCTGTGAAGGCAGCACGGAAGCACCACAAGTAGCTTTAATGATGCAGACCAAAGTTTTTTTGTAGTTTAACGTTTAAACTCGTATTATTGTGAATCTTTGGTGTAAACTCTCCTTAGAATTTCCAACTAATAAACGCCCCCCAAAAGCAGCTCAGCGCCCCCCTTTCCAAAATATTGCATCCAGCAATATTTGTTTACAACATTGATGAGAGGATGAATAGGGACTATCCTATGCACAACAAGAGAAAAAAACTCAATGACAGTGACTTTCGGGAACAGCAGTCAGGTAAACTTCTGAAAGTCTGATGTGAGCAGGTTCATTTGAAGCTGCAGTGAATCTCTCTCTGTGTCTTGCTAACTCAGCTGGGCACGCTTCTCGGTCTGTTTTTATCTTGGTAGCTTGCCAGACCGTGACTGAACCTGTGCCGGTTTTGGGGGGGAGCCAACAGGGGCCAGTGCCCCTTTAAAACAGACCTTGGAACCCCCTATGGCCCCCCTCTGAACAAAAAGTCTCCAATAATCATAGTAATATATCTTTCTTGCGACAATAGTTGGATCCTTTAGGACATTACACCGCAACTGTCCGGTGTCGTGCCAAGGTAGGTATCCCTGATAGAAAGTGTTCCCCGTGCCACGGAGTGCGCATGCATTCAACGGTGAAAGCGGACCTTCAACTTCACGAAAGTAAATTAAAAATATAACATGTGGATTGTTTCATCTGTCATTTTAGTATTGTTTTATCAACAAGGTTTTTGCAGAGCAAGCTAGCACACGGATTATAAGAACGCTTTTATAGGCTAACGTTAACGTTACGTGTTATTGAACATATTAGTCATTTCACTGAATTGAGAATGTCTAAACAAAACAAGCATTAGTTTCCCTCGTAAAGCAGTTATTTAGTGATAGTCTGATGATGTTATAACTGACCACGTAGTTGATCGCTTAGTCATCCATGTTGCTGTTTGGAAGCTAGATCTAGACACACTGTCACCTTTTTCAAGTAAGCTGCTCCTACAAATCTACGCCATCGATACTGTAGAATCAGCATCATTGTAATCAGTTTAACACATTGCTCGCCTCAACATTACATCTACTTGACTCAAATTTTAGTTAAACTGAATGCAGCATTGTAGACAATATTTTGTCCTTGTAATCCATGTTTCCATTGCATGGATAGCCTTTGGATATTGCTGGAAATTGCCGGAGTCCCCCTCCTTAAAGGGTAAATTATTATCATAACAATTTAATAATGCATTGCATTTAAACAGCACTTTTCATACACGAAAGTGATCACAGTAGCCTACTGGTCTTACCAGGCTGGACATGCAGTTTGCCAAAATATGTATCCACGCCATAATGCACAGATGACGGCCTACTATCAAGTATTTTGTTGTGGACATATTTCACATCAGGACTAATAACAGGAGTGAATATGGAGACGTTTGTTGTGTTGTTGTTGTTTCCAGATGTGATAGCACTCCTCATAGGCACACATCATTTAAAACAAGACAGTGATGCTCTGTCTCTCAGTGAAGGTTTAGTTTCAACTCTGGACTAATGCAAGATGGAAAGCAGTGGATTCAAATTGACTATTAATATGTTGATTAATGGGGCGATATGAACCTACATCTCTCAAAAAATATAACAATAACATAATAACATCACTATTCTGTCATAGTATAAATTAAGGAGGGACAATCATACAATAACAATAATTATCATGACATAATTTTCCTCATAAGATTATAACAAATGTTAAATAAATATTCAATAAATGTTTGATCTTATTCATTTGAATCATAAACGATTTGGCTCTTTGTTGAGGAAAAAGGGACTGAAAAAGATTTAACTTAATTTACTTGTGCATATTTGTTTAAAGAAGATTTTATCATAATTGTTTTGAATGTTCTGCCTCAGATTTGTGAAGTGATCCAATGTTTGGCATCAAGTGTTTATTCTGACCAGAAAAAAAAGTTTAAAACCACAATTAACCATCTGGTTTCTTCAACTTTCACTGAGGAGCAAAAATCAGCCTTTAAATGCGATAGAAGTAATGATTTGACATTATCCTGATGATTATTGATATCGAATGATATGAAATTTTTTTATTTTTATAACATAACAGCCATACTGCCCAACCCTTGTATAAATAGTATTTTAGCTTTGAAAATGATAAAGGAGACCTGGGAGCCAGTTGTGTAGGCCTGATGCAGCTGGTAACATTAATATCTAGAAAGTATTGATATCTATAATTTACAGGTGCTATGCTGAAATTTGCCAGTAAAATAGATGCTGGATCATAAGCCAGTAATAGCACAGTTGATCCAAATCCGGTACTTGCACAGACCCAGTCCAAACGTCTTTAGCAGGTCACACAGACCCGGGTGTACAGGCAGCCTCAGCCAAGTACTAGCGCAGCCAGAGATGTACAGGCAGCAGAAGTCTTAACAAAATTTATGAGGATTTTTCTACAACAGGTTTTCATTCAGGCTTATAACAGAGACAGACTGTTTTAAAGGAGAGCTAGTAGTGAGAGGAATAGTGTCAGGTGTGACTTTGCAGCAATGGCAAATTGTCTACATGGCTCACAAGTCAGGTAGGAGGGCCATGGCAGAATTCTTCTGAGGTGGGAATGTGTGCTTATACTCTGGTGAAAGCCATTTCTGACATGATAGCACCAATATTAATGGGCTAAGCAAGGGAAGCTGGTAAAGCACATACTAACATTTCAAAACACTTCAATCAAAAATAAATCAAAAATTTACATGGTGGATCTAGCAACGCCCCTGGCCTGTATTGATCAAAAATTTCAGAATGACTTTTAAGGAGTGTATTGAAAGGAGTGTATTAAACTAGATAAACATAAAATAAAATTATTGATGAAATCATGCAGATTTTTATATGTAATTATGTTACTACAAGAAAATTTCTTTCTGTCATGCTTCTAGTGTAAGTGATGAGGGATATACTCTACAGTCCTTGTTCTGTGCCAAAATACATCCCACGCCAAATAGGCAATAATAAATTTGAAGCTAAGAGTTAAGATGGGCAGACACTGTCCATTTTTTATTGATCTTGTATATTGTGTTAAATCACACTAAACCTTTTAATCTGCCTCTCTGCACAACCAGAACAGGTGTTGACAAAAAGAGCGAGAGGCAGGGTTACTTTGTGCAATGTTCTACTATAAATAGAAAGTAAGAAGAAAAAAGAACAATATAGAGCTGCAGATGTCGGGAAGATGCAGTCAGGTCTGTCTGTTGTGCAGTTTTATATCTCAGCAGCCTCAAGACTACAGTTTTAGCCACAACATGAAATACTACTCCAGTAATATTAATACAAGTTCACTGCAGTTTATAACAGATCAACTGCTCAAGCTGCAAGACAGCTAACCAAAGTTTTAGCCCTGAAGACCAACTGATTGTCTAACAGCCAGATCGTTGATCATGATGAAGATTTTGTCCCCCATCACTTCCTTTAGAAATATATTTTCTTGATGGTCAGTATGAACAGGATAAATTATTACAGAAAGCAAAAGCTGTTTCAATGTACAGACCAGAGTAGTGTTTAAAGACAGACTTGAAAGATTGTGAACCTATCCTTTAAATACATACAGAAAATAGCATCACTTGTATGACAAGATCTAACAGGGAAGGACCATTAACGGTATTCTGTTGACAAAGATTAATGCATTATCTTGAATTTATTTACAGTATTTTTCAGTAATTTTTTTTCAGGCTTTTTATTTTAAAAGATAACGTTACAGACGGAAATAATTGTTATCAACAACTCACGTGTCTTCTGTTAATACCAGGTGCTATTTTGTAAAAATGTGTAACGACTTCGGTTTAATTTGCCTTTGAACGAATGGTGAATGTTGTTTATTTGTCCCTACTGTGCGGGACAGATGAAATACAGGAGTGAGACGGAAGAAACACAACGATATACATTTAAATAGTTTATGTTATGTTGTTCTTGCAGTTAAAATGCTTGACAGTGTCCTTCTTAATATGCAATTGCAAATATATTGTCATTTTTCTTAATAAAATATATAATAATATAACTTTTAGAACATCAAACAGTTAATGCGCATTTGGATTAGATCTCAGCTGCCCTTTTTATGGTCATCTGCAGTCTGTTTTCCTGGTCCACTGTCAAGACCCAATTATTTGGCTGAGAGTATCCAGGTGGTCTAGCCTGCAGCCTAGTGGACTCTGCCCCCTCCTGCAGTATCTAAATAGGGTAGAATGGCTAGGTGTAGGGACGATTGAAACACGACAGTGACTCCTTTACATTTAAACTTCACTAGCTTCTAAACTGTAAAACGTTGACATTTAAAACTTCAGGATGTGTTAAAGTACTAACTAATTTGTCATGTGATCATGACCATGGCACATGAAACAGTAAACAGAACTCGTCATTCAAATAAAATGACAGCTTCAGGGAATTTACTTTCCGTGATTGAAAATAGCTTCTGCCGTATAACTCCGTGAAAGTGTGACATATCCACTTTCTGTTAAGTACTGTGGACTGTGTGTGCTGAGGTAGTTTGGCATTGAGACTTGTATGAGCTCGGAGAAAATTGCTGTGTTTCATTCGTCCTGCGTTTCGTCCCAGCTCTCCCCTACTTAATTCCAGTTATCGTTGTACTTTACTGTGAACAAGTTAGCATAGTATGGCCCTGATCGATCCAAACTCCAGTCAGAAAACAAACATTTTAAAAGATGTTGTCCTGCTGTCTGCTGACAGACCTGACAAAACATGAATTCATATTTTACCAAATCTGCATCACGTTGTAGTTATTTCGGCATCATTGATCCGTTTATTTTGCTGAATCAAAATGTTTACTTTGGGTTTATAAAGCTATAGTAATCGTGGGTTATTGTGTTTATTTGCATTATTGCGTTGTGTGTGAACGTCCCGCAAGGAAAGCGGCATGAGGGCTAAATTTGCGTTTGCTCTAAATGCACTGTTAGGATGGACTTGCAACACTATATATACAGTATGTACTACAGATTATAGAGTAAACCCAGAGAGAGGTCACAAAAATGCTGTTTTCTTCCAATTCTTTCCAAATACTAATGTGATCATTTGATCCTCTTTTTGCTCTCTGTCTGTCTGCATGTGTGTCAGTATCAGGTAGCTGTGCCTCTAGCATTAAGGCTTATCAGCTGCCACACAGGAATACACACACAATACTAACACACTCACACAGCCCACTACATTTGATCAATACATATCCATCTGAATAGACTAATCCAATTTCTAGTCAAGACTTAAAGGTTTTTGTTTGTATTGTAGTGTGTGTCTGTGTGTGTGTGTGTGTACGCCCCAGGGTACAGAGCAGGCATCAGTAACAGTCATGACATGATTAATAAGACACAGTCTGAAAGAAGGAACTGGGGTGGTGGCAGGTTACAAGCCCCTTGCAGAGGAAACAGCAAGGGTAGGCATGCCAAAGCAGCTTAAATAAGGCGCCTTGTATGGAATTAGCCAATGAATGTTAAGAGGGGAATCAGCTGAGCGTGTCAGCTGATGTGGCTGGTTTGAGATAGGCTGCTATCAGCTGATGTGCTGGTATTGTGAGCTGAGCTTGACTTTGTTGCCTGCCTGAACTAACTCTGTGCTCGATTTGAGTCAATATAACTTTCATCAAAGAAACTGAAAAAAATTATCTGCAGTAAGTTATGTTTGATGGTATAGCTGTGTTCTGGGGTCTCCTTGTCTGGGAGAGCACACCTCCCTGCCTATCCATGGCCATACAAACAAAGCTCGAGGCAGAGAGAGCAGCAGCAAAGACCCCTAAAACGACCACATGATGCTGTTATAAGATAGCCTTTTGTTTAGCTCTTGCTGTACAATAGTACTCTCATAGTGCAATACAAATTTTCTTTGTAAAGTGGTATATCCTTAAAGCTAAAAACAAATGATGGTGTTTAATATATGAGCCTACAGACATAGAAGTGGGAGCTATAGAGAAAACATTACATTATTGGACAACACATAAATTAAGAGGTTTAAGAAAAGGTTTCAGAAAATACATGAGTACATGTAGCCTACACAATACATGTTTGCACACAAAATGTACTGTATTTCCATGATATACCCTTTTTCCGTGTTTAGTTACAACACATTTGAAGTAATGGGATCTGCAACAAGGCTTTAGACCCTTCCTTCAAACATTGTACTAATTGTAAGTAAACAGACATTACAGCATCTTCCCTATTGTTGTTGATTTAGTTTTGAATTACATAATTAAAGGGAAGAATGGGGTAAAATGAGAAGTGCTGCAAGCTCAAGCTCATGCAGAAGCAGCCATTTCACTCAATATGTTGTGGAATTGAGCACATGGAGAATTAAACGTGAACGTTCTCTTTCCAAGTGGATTCTGTGGAAGTCTAGCCAGTGTTATGATGCCAAGAAAAGAAAGAATTGTGGCCCAGCTCAAGTATAGTGTGTGGCGATATGTTCTTACCTCTTTTGACAGACTTGTTCAAAGATATGACCACTATTACCATGGCAACAAACAATCTGATCATGGTGCTCACCAGTCTTCATTACTGCCTTAAGATAACAAAATTCCATTAGTACATCGCAGTTATCACAGTTATGCCCTGTGACAGTTCTTACTGCTGAAAAGAGACAAGTCTTTGTGGAGCCACTAAACATAAATTAAACTTCAGTTAAATGTTAAAAGCTAGGTATAGAGATATTTAAAGAGGTGGTATTATACTGATTTTCAGGTTCAAAATCCTATTTAGGGGTTGTGCCAGAATAGGTTTACATTGTTTAATTTTCTAAAAACACCGTATTTGTTTTCATACTGCACATTGCTGCAGCTCCTCCTTTCACCCTGTGTTGAAAGCTTCGTTTTAGCTATGCAGTGATACATCTTGTCTCTAAATGATCTTTGTTGGGAGTTGCCGATGCACAGTTCCTAGTTAAGCACTACTAGCCACTCAGAAGCAGAGAAGGGCGGGTCAGCGAGAAGCCGGTAAACAGCTTCGATTCAGCTGAAGGCTACATGGACTGGAGAAAGAGTTTCAGAGTGGTGAGTTATTAATCTGTTACAAAAGTATTTTCACCCATAAAGTTTTAACTGAGCTCTGTCTCTACATCACAGTAACAACTTTATGTCCACTGACTGCCTGGAGGGTAGCTAGTGTTTGGAAGGGAGAGGAGAGGGGTGCTGCCGCTCAGTGTTTTTCCACAGGTGTTTCTGAGGGTGTGTCGGACTAGCCACTTGGGGAACGTTATATGAGGCGCATTTAGCTTTCATCCCTGTGTCGTCACAGGGATGAAAGGGAAGCGGCTGGACTACAAACGACCTGTTTTCAAGCAGTTCAGAGCAGAGTTTTCTGTGGGAGATGGGAACTCTCTTTGGGCTAGACTGTGCTTTTTCATTTTGCAAACCTATTACATGCACAAAAAAGATATATAACTCAATAAAGAAGAGGGAAAAAGCCAAAAAGCACAATACCACCTCTTTAAAGATCACATACATAAATAATAACTAATAAGTATCAATTACTCTCCATTGTTTTTTTTACTGCCATTCTACAATTAGAAAAGTCACCCCAACATGTAACTTATCTCACTTATCCTATCTTAACCTTCACACCCCTCTTCATCAACATCTACAAAGTTAAACTGCATTAGAAAATATTTAGTTCTAACAGCGTGTCAGCACAGAAACGTTTCAGCATCCACCTCAAGCATGCGTTCAAGCTTCTGCTCTGAAAACATGCTGCTTTGGGTCATGAGCGTTGTAGAAATTGTGTAAAGTACGAGTATTTGTACATAAAACTTTTGTGGAAGACATGACCTATGACTCCCAAGCTGCAATTAAGCAGGAAACATCCAATCAGCTGCTAACGGCAGGTGGAAGCTGAACATTATGGTGTAGAGAAAACAAATGATACAATCAATCAATCTGGGTACATTTTTGATTAATTTAGCATTAGGGCATACTGCTTTTTTCACAAGTCAATAAAAAAAGACTTTGAATTTGCTACCACTCTGATCTGCACCTATGACTGGCCTCTTCTCCATAGCAATGGTGGAAAAGGCTCATGGGTATTATTTTGGTCCATCCACCATGCCAAAATAATGGACAAAACATGATTTCAGTCAGGACAACTTTATCAAATGCTTTATTGATGCAGTACTTATTTTTGGAGATATGGCTCTGTTCTGGGACCACCCTGCCTCTCCACGTGCCTAAGCGGAGAGCCATGAGGTGAAGAGAGCAACTCACCACCCTTCCACATGCCTATGTGAAAGGCCATAAAGCACGGAAGCACACCTCTCTGCCCTTCCACGTGCCTACATGGAAAAGCCATAAGGCAGAGAGAGAAGCAGCAAAGACATTGATGGTCAGGAATACACTTACAGGAGGAGCTGGGGTGGCAGTGGGTAACAAGCAGAGTAAGCAGCAAGGTTAGGCACGCTAGGGCAGCTTAAATAAGGCGCCTTGTATGGCTTTGCCAATGAGTGCTTTGGGGGAAATCAGCTGAGCTGTCAGCTGATGTAGCCTGACTTGATGTGGGTTGCTATAAGGTGATGCGCTGGATTGAGAGCTGAGCTTGACTCCGTTGCCTCCCTGAACTAACACTATGCAAAGTTGACATAATTAAAACTGATGGCCAAAACATAAACCTAGAGGATTATTTTATTATGTAGGACAGTCCAGAGTTTCTATGTGATGTAAAATTGAGGAGATTGTTAAGAAAAGGTGGGAATACAGCATGGCTCACTGAATGTTTCAGTCTCGTTCCGTTCAGCTACGGTTGCTAGAAGTAGTTAACTCAATGTATTTCAGATTGAACAAAGAAATATATGTTGTTTTAAAAGTTATTTTTGTAACCCGACTTGCAACAACTCAATCTCATTCACGCTTTTTGATATTTTTTTCGTCGCTACTTTTCATGAACACCAGATCTGATCAGGGAACAAGATGGTAGTGAAGTCACGTAGTCAAGACCACATACAGTAGTTTTAATGCCAAGTCAGCTACTGTTTTTCCCACTCTTATTGCAGTGGACTCCACAGTGGTTTCACATTACTAAACGGTGCATTGATCCAGCAGTTGTTGAGATATTTCAGTCTGGACCAAAGTGGTAGACCATGATTAAGCACCAACAGGAATATAAACTGTTTATCTGCTGAGTATAAAAAGCTAACCCAATTAAATTGTTTTTCTTAGCTTTCGTGGTGTCACCCTGTCCCACTCTGTGTATGTGTGAGATTAAGAGATAGACAGAGAGTGTGTATGTTTGTTCAGCCCCCTCCTGTCACGTAACTCTTTGATCAATCACTGTGCTTGGTGACAGTTACCATGACAGCCAGTCACATGATCAGAGAGCGCACCACAGGTGTGTGCATGTCAGCACAGAAACCCTGAGGAGTGACCTTGTACCATGCACACTCACACGCACAGTACTGCCACTATCATTCTCCTTCAAAACTGAACACACAAACACACCTACTGTACAAATAGAGAGATCAAGAGAAATCACCAATGCTTGCGCTCTCTCGCACTCACTCTCTCTCTCTCTCTGTCTCTCTCTCTCTCACACACACACACGCATACCATGTCCATGAACCACAGACTCATACTCAATGGTGGAGCAGGGGTTGGCTTCTTGGGCTCCAGGCCTGGATCATTTGGGTTTCTAAAATAACTTTGTTGTCTTGTTGTCACCTCAGTGAGCAAGTTTGCTAGCTAGCTAGCAAAATTAAGTTATATGACTAAAGTTCAGGAGCAGGACCACGTCTCTCTCTCACTAATTCAACCATCTGTGCCTCATTCAATTCCTTCTACCCATCCACCTTTGCCTCTCTAATCCAATCACAACAAAATTATAAATGCAACGCTTTTGTTTTTGCCCCCATTCATCATGAGCTGAACTCAAAGATCTAAGACTTTCTGTACACAATTCTCTGAAACGCCTTTGGTGACGGCTTATGGTAGAGATTCAATTCACATTCAATTCATGGGCAACAGCTCTGATGGGGGTTAGACTGGTGTACATTAACCAGTCTAACCCCTTTCTCTCCCGTTTCTCAGTTCTCATATCCCTTCTCCCAAACCCTGTTCCTCACCTCTTTCAATAGACAGCACTGTGGCCCCACAGCAAGAAGGTCCTGGTTTCAGACCTCAGTCAGACCAGGCCTTTCTGTGTGGAGTTTGTATGGGTTTCCCCCAGGTGCTCCGGTTTCCTCCCACCATCAAAGAGATGCATGCTAAAATAATTAATTAATTAAGTAATTGTTCTTTTTCTACCACAGGAACCACAAGCAAACTGCTTAACGAGACATGCCCCCACCCTGATTCTGCCAGCCTCCGGCCACCAAACCTTAACAACCCCCTTCATCTCAACCCCTCCATCCCTCTCCCCTCCATCCATCCATCCATCGTCAACCGCTTATCCTGTGTACAGGGTCGCGGGAGGCTGAAGCCAATCCCAGCTGACATCGGGCGAAAGGCAGGGTACACCCTGGACAGGTCGCCAGTTCTCCCCTCCATCCCTCCATCATAAATGCTTATTATTATCCTGCTAAACTACCTTTACATACCTCATATTGGCGTGGTCTTAAGCTGAAATAGCTTTTGGACATTAAAAAGTTTTTCACGAGGACTAAACCTCAGCAGAAAGTGGTTCAGCAGCATCAGCCAGTGAACCACGGACAGGGGTTGTTTTAGGTTTGTGAATCTGCAGCTGTAACACATGGGCTGTCAGGTGACTAGTCTAATATACACCGGTATTGCTGGTTAGCTTATGTTAGCTGCTGTTAGCTCGCTAGTAGAGATAAGCAGATGATCCAGGAGGTCTGAAGAGCATTGTTTCAACACATTGTGTAAAATGAAGAATATCACGTGACTGATGACGTCCAAAGCTTCAAAGGCCACTGGTGCTTCGGAAAACACCTCAATCAGTTTGACTGTTTTAATAATAGAGAAATATGGCGATGTACATTAGAAAAACATACACTGTGTCCGAAATCCTCCACTAAGAGCTCGCCATTTTGTACTGTCCGAATGTACAGTGACGATTATTATACCCAATGTTGTTCACTGAAAGTATCCCAGAATGCATTTTGAAAAGCAGTGTACAACCGATGTTCACTAACCAAGCCGTATGTAGCAGGTCTAAAGCTACGTATGACTTTTAGTAAATTTATGAGAATTAATACCCAATTATGAATTTTAATATTCAGAAAATATTAAGCCTTGTTTTGCCTTACGGTAGGTCAGCAGCCTGCCTTGGCCTGTTGCACGGGTCCCACGCTAGCTGCCGTATTCCTGGCTTTTTGCTAGGGAATTCTCGGTGTTCTCCGTGTCTGGAATGAAGAAAAACTCTCAAGGGTTGGCCGTCCTCCGTCTGGCAATTTGGCTGTTCTTCAGATGTCCTTTGTTGCCACTGGTGAGACGACTGGTGGTCTGACCTCAGTGAAGTTAGCTCGACGAATAAAGCTTAAAAAGGGAACTTGGTCGTTCTTGAATTAGGCTAGTGTAACTTAGCAGACTGATAACTTTTAACAAAACAAAAGAAAGAAAATAAAACAAGTAAAGTTGCTGGAACGAGGGAAAACTGAGTCGCGGCACTTCGCGTGTGTAGCTTCAAATGAAACAAAAGCTTTTGTTTGTGCCGGGCCGAACTCTTAGGGTGTTGCCGGGCGCGTGCCGAAGCGCTTTTGAAGCGTCAGGAACAAAAAGAAGGCAAGGAGCAAGACAGCGAACGACGTTGTGTATCGCGCTTTTGTTGGTTGGGGCGTGGTTCGTTTCCCGAGGGCGGGCTGTTTACGGTTTCCCGAGGGACTGTCTTTCTAAACTTTTAATATGTATAATATAATATGTCACAAATGAGAGGAGCTTAACTTGCTTTCTAAATATAGGCTATTGGCTGTTACACGTTCTTAGAGAATATAAGCAAGATACAATTGGCAATGGCATTAGATTATTGACAAGATAAATACGGAGTGACATTTATACATTAACGGCATTTCAGACATTGCATGTAATACTTATTTTGTCCACTTGGGGGAGCTCAGGTTACATGACGACAGCTTAGATTAATCCTAAAACAATCTTTGCATAGGAGCTGGAAAATTCAGTTATTTAACCTTAATTCAAGCTGGCAAATTAATCGAGTATAGGATGACATTTCTTTATCATCATTTCTAAAGGAGGTGTCAGAAAGTTGTGAACAAGCATTGGTTACACATAAAATGAAGGAATGTCATTAACCTTGCTGAAAATTAAAACACTGCAAAATTAACTTATTTAGATTCTTTTCAGCAATAATATCAACAACAGATAGCAACAACATGGTAACATAACTAATCAAATAGAGGCAAACGTAATCAAGTAACTAAAAGACAGCAGTCTTTGTTTACATAAAAAAAGTTCAGGGCTGTCCCTGGTGTCCTGGATTTTCTCACACCTGGGCGTGACAAGGAGTATCTCTTTGATGTGAGGTGATTAAACAACGAGGAAGGTCAGTTGCCACGGTTACATGTGTGTGGGGCAGCTAGGGTTTCCTGCCCTTTCTTTAAGAAGAGTTCTGATAGGCTGTTCAGGAAAACGCTAATCGCTGGTCAGTGTTCCTTTTGTCAGTTAAACAGTCAAGCACCACCTTATCTGGCTGCGGCATCAAAAGGTGCCAGTTTTGCGATCAGGCTGCCCAGAGACAGCACTTAGGGAGGGAAAATTTCAACCTTTTCCTTTGGGTCTCTTCAGCCGTCTGTTGAAAGTTGATATCTCAACCCCCCCTTTCTTTCTCCCAGGGAGAGAAGAGGAATTTGGAGTAGTCCAAATTTATTTAATATAAAATGCACAAATCCACACCGTTGGTACACTACACGTATATACCATCATGCATTGCAATGATAGAAAAATAGTCAACCAACCAATTGCGCGACAGCAATGACATAATTTTTTTTTTTTTTTTTTTTTATTGTGCTGGCGAGCTCACTGTATAGTCCTTTACATAGAACTCCCTGATGATTTACGGACACAGCCATTATCATAAGTATGAGGACATTTCCTCCTGATACAAAATAATAATGTAATAAAAGTAACAGGTTAATTTACTGAATTGAACATTGTTTGCAGGGTAAATGTTCTTTGTCTAATATTCAATTCAGAGTATTGAAGACAACATTTACATGGCCCTGTTGGGGATCCTTCATTTGCTGTAAGAGCAGGCCAGATTATTATGGCATGGATTCAAATGTAGCAGATTTTTCAGCTAAATGTTCGTTCTGTAAACTCTAATCCAGCATAGCATAACAAACATAGATTTCAAGATTAGAAATTCTGTCCATGCCACATTCCTACCCTACTAATGTTATGTAACTTTTACTTGTTTTTAGGTGGCAGGAGTGAAAATTTGGCATCCTCACCATTTGTTTTGTCATGGTTTTTACAATGATGAAGACAGTTGAAGAACAATTACATACAAAACAGGATGTGGGCTCTACAGGATTTCCCAAATGATGTACAGATTTTTAGGCATTCTATCACCTCAAACAGCTTAAAAAAACAGTGAAAAGTTAGAATAGAATAGTGCAGTTCTCCCTAGGTTTGGGCCAAGCCCCGAATGTTTACAACGTCTGTCTCTACCCCTGCTCATACATAAACCTACAGAGAACAAAAGATCCATACTGATCTTCTTAGTAATGAGTGGTCAGCCAATTAAAAATTAACTGGATGCATAGAACTATTGTCTGGTGCGTCACAACATACACATACACACACTCAAAGTAATGGATGGATACTGTTTCTTGTGACTGAGCCAAACCACAGTAGTTTCGAAGGCTGACATATTTGGCTTTATATTTGTGTGTTTTTCATGTATATATTACCTGCATGCATGTGTGTGTGTGTGTGTGTGTGTGTGCGCGCGCGTGAGAGAGAGGGGTTGTAGCTTGAGACGCACGGCTAACCTTACTGTGTTTTGGCTGAAAGCCTGTTGTTCAGTCGGTAGGTCAGTGTGCGGCTGAGACTCAACTGTGGTTATTATCTTGCGATCAATCAAGCTTTCTTCTACTGATCCTCTTCCACACACACACACACACACACACACACACACACACACTTAATATCAGCACAGGGAGAAGTAGGGATTGTGGAGACGTTGAAGGAAGGAAAGTGATGAGGAGAGCTAAAGAGAGATGGAGGAGTGAAAGGTGGAGAGGATGGTGAGTTTTGCCTCAACCTTTCTGTTTGCATTGGCATTGATCTCTGCCTCACCTGAACACTAAGGTCAGCCCACACACACAGACACACACACACACATATTTGCTAAGGCCCTGGCTTCGATCGCCTGACTGGTCAAATTAAACCCAGATCACTGCAAGGCTCCAGGGACACACACACACACACACACACGAGTCGTCACTGTCAGTGGAAGACTTTAAGCACCGATTTTTAGATGAGTTTAACGTTTTAACACACACCAACAGTACTGAGGATGTATTCTGGACGCACACAGACACACACACGCACACCTACACACACAGCACCATGACCTACTGCCGTCTCTACATGCGGGGACACACACAGATGGATACAGTCATGCAAGTTTGTGTGTGAAAGCGTGTTTTTCTCTGTTACGTGTGCCTGTGTATACTGTCTGTGTTTTTGTGCGGATGTGTGCATGTATACCTTGTGTGTGTGTGTGTGTGTGTGTGTGTGTGTGTGTGTGTAAAATCTCTCCTCGTACTTCTGCTGTGTCAGCACCTCAGACAGACAGCGCTGTTGTTGTGTACCCACAGAGGAAATAAAATAACAGCCCACGTCTTTTCAACCCACAGACAGCTCTCTCTCTCTCTCTACCTTCCCCTTTTGTTCCCACTTTGTTTATTATTCCTCATTTCGTCCTTTTGTGTTCATTCTCTCTCCTCTATCTCTGTTTTTTCTTCTTTACCTCTTCTTCTCTACTTTTTCACATCTCTACATTCTAATCTTTGAAATCAACAAATGCAAAATGTGTGACTGTCTTTATATGAGTCAGTCTGCATGTCAAAATATTGTACGTATATATGAAAACATCAGATCTTGTGTCGGCTTATTTACTGTTATAAAAGCAGCACACACACACACACACACACACAGGATATAGTATGTTAATCAGTATAGCCTGTTCAATCAGTCCTTTGCATTAAAAAAAGAGAATGAAAAGCTTTGTTTAGCTAAATCTCATGTAAAATCGCTTATATTTTTTGAAGACCTTGAGTTTTTTCTAACATAAATGGCACTACATTTTACGTTACAAAATAATTGTCACTTGATTATAATACTGTTTTAATTTTGTGCACACACATAATCGCACTGTTGCTGTCTAATTAGTTTTAAGTCTAAGTAGCTTGTTTGCAATGAGAGATTTTATTTTATTTAAAATTGTTCTCTATATTTTTAAAATTTTTGTACTTATTTTCTGATTAAGAATGCCCAATTTCCTATGCAGAGTCATTTGTTTTTAATGTGTAAATAAAGCAGAAAGAAAGAAAGACCAATGAATGACACAGACAATAATGGATGGATGATGGAGAGAGAGGAAGCTGAAAATCTTGCCAGTGAAATGATGAATGGATGAAAATGAGCAGCAGCAGATGGGCAAAGGCGAGAAAGGATAGATGGATGATGGACAGAGGCAATGCTGGTGCTGACCAGATTTAGTTACAACAAGTGAAACTGGGATCAGATTGAGCCACACTGTATGTTTTTTCTTCAAAGTGGACAGTGGGCATCTGAGGGGACAAAATAAATCAAACAGCAGTACTCGTTTCCATACTACAGTGTTTGAGCCATGTAGTGGCCGCCCGCTGTGTTTGAAGTCTACATCCTCCAGTTTGAGGTGCAATGCCGCCCTCTGCTGGACATTCAGTAAAATGTTTACACTAACCTGCAGGTGGAGGAGTTCATCCCAGTCATCCTTGCTTCCTTCAACAACATCCTCGAACCCCAAATCCCTTTGCACTCACTCAAAAGTAGGAGGACATTTGAATGAATGTGAAGCACTCTCAGTTTGTTTGTAACAGATGTTTATTTTGGCATCTGAAAAGTGGGCCTTCTAATCATCTGCTGGATTGCTGCGCATTGCTTTCTTTTTTAATTAATTTCGCTCCAAGGAACTTAATAGATGTGAAGATACAAAAGTCGTCCCTTTAAATAGAAGTGCGTGATGTGCCCTTAATCAAACTGTTGTTGAACATGTGACTGCATTTTATACATTCAGATGGTTAATAACTTTGTCATACTTTAAAAAATATGATATACATAAAGGTTCCTTTTTACAACCATCTACTAAAAGGAACTTGATATATATGTCTCAGAAGAGTCCATGACTTACAGTCACCACAATAAACTTTATTTTGTTTTTCTCTCATGAGTCAAAGAAGCAGTAATGATGACTGCATTCACTATGCACCCCAGTTCCTGATTTAGTGGCTAAAATGAAAACCAGCAGCTCTGAGTCCTGAGGAGCAGGAACATAAACAGTTTAAAGTGTAACAGCAAATTATCGTCCGATTATCGGCCCAAATGATACTGTAGTGTGGTGGGTTTGCAGACATAGTCTTAAGGTCCCTGAATGAAGCGGAGGCATCCTGATTTCAAAACGTAAATATCTGATACTTACAATTCGAAATCAGAGAACCTCTGATCAGAACCCCTCAACAGCAAATAAGAGCAAGGTTTCTTTTTCTGTGCATAACATAGCACACACAAGTGCAACTATCTAACATCTACTGTTTGTTTATGTCTGAAGTCAGTTTGATCACGAGAGTTTTGGTGAGATCGGAAGTCTCTGGAACCGCCACTCTGAAATCGTTTAGTATAAATGCTATGTGTGTGGTCCTGTGTCTTGACTGAATTAATCAAGATTAAAATATTAAAAATTGTTTAAATCTGTCGTTATGTCTGGGGTATCCCTCTTTTTAAGGATTTGGTAAGATCTGAAAATCCTGTAGTGTGCACCAGGCATAAGAAACGCTATCCCATGTCATACATGGTTGTAACATGGGGAGAGTTGTAACAACACCAATTCCACCAAATAGAGATAAGATAGGAGTTAGGTGATGATTTCAGTATTTACCTATTTCCTCCCGGATCAGGCATGGTGGTTATCAGTCTGGAAAGAGGTGAATTCAGAATATATATAGAAAAAAATGATTTTGAGGTAAGAAAGTAAATATATTGACAAAGGCTAGATTTTGTTTAGTATCTATACTATTGCAGATAGAATTGTATGACTTATATTAGATTGAAATGTAGTCTCTAAGCCAACATGTGATGCATTTTTTCCTTTCCAATTTCAAACCACTATGCTAATACAGCTAGCTAAACATTGGCTGACAGGGGTGGGGTGGGTTGTAACACTTTTTAAAAGTGTAAAACAGTGTGGCGATACATAAAACTATGTACTTTCTTGATTTAAATATTTTCCAGATTGCCCAATGCAGTCTGGGCCCACCAAACCCGTACTCCAGGGTTACCAGCATTAATTTGTCAGCACTGTGACCAGTACTCCCCATTCACATGTTGCCGTATGTATCGGCACTCGATATTTTCCATACTCGGTCTCCGCCAGTGGAGAGGGTAGAAAAGTGTATGGGCAGCTTGTGAGAAGTGCCGGTGCGTAAGAAAAAGTTCCGGTACACCAAAGAGTAAAATATAGAAGTGCTGGTATATGTACCGGTGAATACTGGCCCACTTCAAGCACAGACTGTGACTCTGAATAAGAATATATACACACTGACACACACACACTCTTTTTTGTTAGACCTAAGGATGTACAGAGATGTTCTTTAATTAAGTAGTATTTATTAAGTATACTTTTAAGTAAGTTTATTCTATATATAACTATAACTATATATAACTTTACATACATACATGTGTGTGAGTCATCAGACATAGTCTGTCACAGCAAGAGAGAAACATTGTTATTGTCACTACCTGTTTTTAAGCATATCATATGGAGTGGCATCTCTATCCATCCATTGTCAACCGCTTATCCTGTGTACAGGATCGCGGGGGGCTGGAGCCAATCCCAGCTGACATCGGGCGAAAGGCGGGGTACACCCTGGACAAAGTTTGGGAACTCTAACTTCAAAATTCAGTGAGTTATAGGTGCTGAAGCAAAAAGTGTTACAACCATACCCGGTCTCCCCTACTGTATCCCATGTGAGTCAAAGTAAAGCTGGTAACAGGCAATGTTATCCAGCTGAGTAGGCAAGGCATTTTTAAAGTCAAAAGGATTTACTTCCTAAAGACTGACTGATTCTTCTCAGTCATGTGGCACGAGAACACTTCTGACTTGTGAGTACGGTCTCACACACACACACGCACACAATGCACATGTCTAATTAGCATTCCCAGTGTGTGTGAGTGGGAGTGGTATGACAGTTTGACAGTGCTCGGGTCCCTGTAGTCCTGTGTCAGCTATTCATCACAAGTCCCAGGATACCAGCAACGCCCCCTTTCCCACCCTGCTCCACACATGCACTCTCCACCCCTCTCACACCCTCACCCATCACGCTCACCTTCTGCACTACTGTATGAGTATGAGTGCAATATGTAATTTAACTGTTTACATACTAACAAAGAAACAAGAAGTACAAATGGTGTATTATTTTAACCCTGTGATCTTTGTTTAAATTTTACAAATATAGCACATTCCTGCAGTCAACAAAATAAACAGTAATAAATTACTGTAATGCTAATAGTCATGGTAGCATTTGTGGTGAATAAGCAGCAAATGAGCTGTGAGGTTACCAGTGTTACCACTTTACAATGAAGACTACTGATGGTGGTTGTTTCTTTTGACTCTTTCTATTGACTTTCTCTCTCCTCACTGCTCTTCCCCTATTCTCAGTTAATAGATGATGACAATATTGATACCGCTGTCATGTTTGAGCGCCAGACATGAAGCTACCACAAGCAGCCCGTTAGCTTAGCATAGCATAAAGACTGGAAGCCAAAAGCAACAAAGTCCGCCAACCAGCACACAACACATGTTATATCTTGTTTCTTTAATCCATACAAAAAGTGTAAAAACAACATGTTTTGGTTTTACATTGGGACAAAGCCAGGAATATGCATCAGACATGTTTCAATGACAGGAAGCGTAAGTAGTGTGATCATGACTTACAATACATGCTAAAAAAAACTTGGTTTGGAAAAAGATTACAGAAAATATGCCTTTATACTAAATCTGTAATTAACACTTTTGTTTTTCTTAGCAAACATAAAAAGCTTGTAAAGATGCTCTATCTTATATGCATTACACTAATACCAGTCATGGCCTCATTTGTAGTGAATCATATAAATAAATAGCTTATTAATCAATTACTTTGAAAATGAGTAATACATTGTTATAATGGATTCAATAGAAGATGCCTTTGACTGACAGATTATGACCCCCTATCTGTTTAATTCCTCATGTCCTAGAAGACAGCTGCAGTGAATCCAGGCAAAAAAAAATGTATTAACTGTTTATTAATGATGTGATTATAACTATAAATGTATGATAAGGTTTGTACTCCACACAGTGTTTCCTGTTCCCTGTATCCATAGCCCCAGTCACTGTATGATTTGTCTGAGCAACTAAACCTATATAATGTATTGCATGTATATGTTGAATTTAAAACAACAGAAAGGGTAGGCACTAGGCGGTGGACTACAGTCCATGCTACAAAGAGCCTCTTTTTTCCTGTGATTTATATAGACATCAGAGTTTTTGAGCACACATGAAAGTCCATGAAAACTGACATTCCGCTGCTTGACTGTGACAAACTGCAGTCTGGATGCCAATTAAACCTCATATAGATATTTTATATTAACCTGTTATATACTGAACACAACCAGCAGGTGGCGTCACAACAACTTCTCCCTCTAAGCTCTTCTTTCCCACAGTATGAATGTTTAGCTGAAATATCTGCTACATGTGAATCCCTGCCATAATAATCTGGGAGCAGCAAATAAAGGATCCCCAACAATAGGCTACCAAGTGAATGTGGTCTTCAATTCTCTGAAATGAATTTTAGACAGATAACTCAGAAAGCACAGTGACATCTGTTGGCTTGTAAAGCTTACAGCAGCCATTAAAGACTGGGGCCGAAGCACCACCACACCTCACTGATATTAATATTTTTAGTCTCATATGCATGCAATAAAAGTCCAAGAAGCCTGCGTGTTATTATTAAACCTGTATACTTTTGTTCAAAAGTGCAGCATTAAATATAGATATTATAGTGCAAAAGTCCTAGATCAAATATTTTTGCTAACACAATCATGAATGGATTTTTTTGTGTAGTTTAGTCCAACTGCCACTGTGAGCTCATGTTTTTAAATTTCATGGTTATGTATGTGACATTTCACATGAGTCGCAATGTGATGTGATCAGAAAGTGATTTAATTCGGTAAATTATCTTATTACTTTTATTACATTATTATTTGGTATCAGGAGGAAATGTCCTCATACGATTTTGTCTTTCTAATGTACATCACTTCTTATCCCACTGTGTGCCAATCACATAACTCAGATACTTTCAAAACTGTCAAACTGAATGAAGCGCGTCCCACGCACCAGTGACCTTTGAAGCTTGGCCATCATCAGACACATGACATTTGTCACAATGTATTGAAACAGTGGCTGGTGAGGTTTACTGTTTGTGAACTTTGAGTGTAAGTAATAGTGGACCTAGAGGCTAAATGGGGATATTTAACCAGTAATAGAACTTTTACTCCATTTATAAAGCCAGTCCAGTCCAAGAGACTGAGGGGAAATGAATAACAAAGTTATATATTTTTTTATTTAAAAGTTTTTGGGGCTTTTGATAAAACATTTGGGGCTGGAGCCCAAGAAGCCACCCCCATTCACCGCTGTTCCTCTGTGCTTTAGAGCTCCACTGATGTCCAAATACAATTAAAAACATATAGTGAGTGATTAGCTGATATGTTCCTTCATTATCATGAACTGTACTTTATTTTGACGCAGTCCCACCATGCATTCAGGTGAGCACACACACACATACACACACGCACGCACACACACACACACACACACACACACACACACACACACACACACACACACACAGCAAGCTACTGCCAGAAATACTCATTAGCCCAACTAATATGTATTAATCCAACACTGAAAATAGTCCCCAACAAATGCACCAGATTAGCTTTAGCCCTGTTTGAGTAACGTTTGCTAAGAACTACAGGGCCCAGCAGGATATTAGTTAGCCTTTCTAAAAACTGTGTTTGTGACCTGTTGTTTTGCATTTTACATCTTCATTAGGAACAAAAGGGGGTTGGAGCTGAGTGCCACAGACATGGTAGCAAAGTCAAGAAGTTTTGAGAGACGGACCAACACATTGTTGTTGTCAACAGTAAAAAAAATCTAGAATGTCACCAGACTTATCCTGTAAGTGAAGTAAAATGCATTAAAATCTCTTACATGAACTTTCTTTCGTTCAAGAGATCTGCCAAGAGAACTTAATGATTTTTTTCATTCTGACTCAAGTTGTGCGTTGAAAGTGACAAAGTCTCTAATGCCTAGCTGCTTGTCAGGTCTCATAATTGGCTTTCTCACTTGTATAGGCACCTTCAGGTGAGACACACACACACACACACACACACACACACACACTCTGACTTCCTACACACAGATGCATATACTTTCCTGCATCCTCACCATGTACAAATTTCATCACAAACGCATTCTAATATGTATTCAGGTGAGCACACACACACACAGCAAGCTACTGCAAAGGGTGTGAGCGCACACTGATCTGTAACGAGAATCATTGTTGGATTCTCACACCCTGTTTGACAAAAGTCACCTACAGCCACAGTTACAGATGTCATTAGAGAGGAGTCACGGCTCTATGGTTCTTCTGCTCGTTGACTTCGCTTATTATTTTGTCAAGCCGTGATGAACACAATAAAACCCAACAGGGACGAGTTGGGCTGACAGAAGCTCAGTATTTGGATTAAGAGCAGAGAGAGCAGTGAGAGTAATTACATACCACTGTCGCGTGCTCATGACATATAGGCTTCGCCATACTCCTAGTTGCTGTACTACTCCATTGCTGCATTTGCTCACCCTTCAGTTTTGGCAAACCAGTCATTGCTGCTTGGCATAAAACACATCACTACCGGTTCACAACTCACTCATAACTCACACACAACTCCTGTATATTGCAAATACTAAGTCCTCAGAGTCAAGTTGAGATACAATTAAAAAACCTGAGTCAATGCACTCTAAAAATTAAACATTTTTATAGTGAGCAAGATTTCTTTGTCATTCTTATTAAATCATAATGAATAAATTATCATATTTTATATTAAAAATAATTCTCTTATCCTTTGTTTGCTAACTGTGATTTTAACCAGGATTTTCACAAGCAAAAACAGGCTTAAAACAAACCGGAAAAAACAGCTGACTCCTAACAAACGTTTCAAAGGCGTTTTACACAGTGCAGTGGACATGTTGATTGACAGGTTGTCATGGTAGCAACTTGTCAAACACAAGGTAGATCTATGTATCTGTATCATCTATTTTCCTCTAAAAATAGTGTAGAAGAAGACTTGAAACTAATGATTGGGATCATAAACTCAATAGGAAAGTTTTTACTGAGGTAATAAATCAGGTGAGAAGTAGGGCCATTTTACCATTATTTCTAATGTAACCAGACTTGTTTTGCAACCAGTGGAGTCGCCCCCTGCTGCAAAATTGCAGGTTTAAAGTAATTCCGTATCAGAGGTTCCAGCTTGCCACTCCAATTGAATACAGGCACGTGTTTGCTAATACATTCACAATATTAACTGAAAGGTGATAAAATGCCAAAAGTTGTGTTTCAAGCCTGACCTGCTGCCACTGAGTGGCCCCCAAAAAAGGAAAATCTAACACACACAGCCTGGCATCCTTAGTTTAGCCCCATATTCCTAAACAAAGTTGCAAAGTAGACAGTGTATACAAACCTGGTGGGTCACCACAGTGTCCTTAATAAATGCAGAGTTAAAGCAGTGATGACAAATACAAATGAACACATCCACAGTGAAAACAAGTCAACCTTGTGTCCTCCACATGTCTAAAAATAGATAAACTGCTGTGTTGTTGAAGTGTAAATGATGAATGTTACAGCCAACTCACACAATTAAGTTCTCCTAACATCCCAACATTTAAAATTACCCTAAAAGATACAATCTGCTTTGGTGAGCCAGTGCAGATACATGCATTTCACATACACTTCTGAATATTTTGAAAAACACGCAAAGACACAAATGTGATATGATGACAATAATCCCATAATCTGTGTTACTTTAAATGGTTGAAGAATGCCCCTCTATGTCATTGCTGCAATCTAAACCTTATCTAAGTAAATGGCAAAGGAAAAAGGCACAACGGTTTAGAGTTTTTAGTAATTTGATGGCATACAGAACTTTGAATATTATTTTGGCATCCCATTTTATGAAGTTGACACAACAAAGACTAAGGAGCTGGTTGTGGATCTAAGGAGAGCAAAGGCACAAATGACCCCTGTTTCCATCCAGGGGGTCAGTGTGGACATTGTGAAGGATTACAAATACCTGGGAGAGCAAATTGAATGAACTGGACTGAGCCAAGAACACTCAAGCCCTCTACAGGAAGGGCTAAAGTCATCTCTATTTTCTGAGGAGGCTGAGGTCCTTCAACATCTGCAGGACGATGCTGAGGATGTTTTATGAGTCTGTGGTGGCCAGTGCTGTCCTGTTTGCTGTTGCATGCTGGGGCAGCAGACTGAGGGTAGCAGACTCTAACAGACTCAACAAACTGATCCGCAAGGACAGTGACGTTGTGGGGGTGGAGCTGGACTCTCTGTTGGTGGTGTCAGAGAGGAGGATGCTGCCCAGACCACAAGTCATCTTGGACAATGTCTCTCACCCACTCCATGACGTGCTGCTCAAACACAGGAGCACTTTCAGTGCAAAACTCACTCCCCCAAAACGCACCACAGAGCGCCACAGGAAGTCATTCCTGCCTGTGGCCATCAAACTAGAACTCCTCCCTCTAAGTGTCTGACACACAGATACTTAGTTTTTAAACTGGACCGTATTATCAATTTTTGTGCAATATTATCTGTTTAATAATAAATGCAATATTGCAATATTCACTGCTATTTATTCACTAGTCCTTTTTGGTTCACCATAATAACTCTTAATAATGTAAATATTGTACATAATTTCCTTTATATTTAATATAATTTATATTTTATATTTATATTATTATATATATATGTTTATATACTATACTATTTATCTATCTACCTTTGACAAGTGTGCAATTGCGACAAACGAATTTCCCCTCGGGGATCAATAAAGTATTTCTGATTCTGATTCTGATTACTAACACATTGCCACAAGTTTGGTAGTGACTGACTTCAATCCTATAACCCTAAGGGACACATCGGTGCCTCAAGCAGTTTATACATTTATAAAAATATAAAATGAATGAATAAGTGAATTAATTCACCCATTTTCATATTCAAGTGTCACAAACAGCCCACATGGTCTTACAAGAAACTACTTTCATTACCTTCAGAGGCAAACAAAAAGAAAGCAAGCCAATACATGGTACTGTCTACAGTACATGTTTCAAACACATTATATCAGATATAAACTTATAAACACACAACACTACACATACATTGTCTAAGCATGTCACCCGTTTGCCTACTTTACATGGCTCCTATCCCATGTGACCTTGTATTGAGTTTTGGGACATTTTATGCATGAAAAGTAATATGATCTAAGATAAAAACCAAAATATTTGTAATTCTGGGTATAATCCAAAATGAAACACAAACTTACTTTTGTGAGAAACTCATGATCTGAGTTTTATCTTCATTATAATTTACTATACCAGTAACGTACACTATTTACCATTCAAAATTCAGTCTCTGCCGTAAGAGCTGCATCATCTGCAAGTACCAGCTGGAAAGTCAGAGAGTCGGACCTCAATATCTGCTTGCTTAATTTACTATTAAGTCATTCATATAGTGTAAATAGTGTAGAGGAGAGCACATCCCCTTGTTTCACACCAGAAGAGGTTGGACACCAACCTGTTCTCTAGTTATTACTTTGCCCACATGTAAGTGGGGCTTGATCGATAGTTTTCACAGCTTTATAAAATTTCCCATTAGTACCAGATTTCTGTAGTTTGAAGCTAAGATGATCATTTACACTATCAAAAGCCTTCTGGAAATCTATGAAGCAACAAAAAGTAGATCCCCTCCTGCATCTCCGCACAAAGGATTGATTGAAGACATGAATTTATGAAAGTATAATTTCAATACCAAGTGTGACACATAATGAACTGTGAGATGGACATTTTTATGACAATAATGATCACAATATGCACTGCTATATAAAGCCGCTGCTTGGTAAAAACTATAACTTTTATAATATAACTAAGTATCAACTTAAAAGCTGCACATTCATGTCCCCGCTGCAAGTGTTGCCATCAAGCCCTGATCTCAGTATGTCTGATAGAAACTTTAATAGCTACCAGCGTGAGACACTGATCAGCCAAGCACATCAGCATAGTGAGATCCAATATGTCACCACCATGCAGAGAGAGAGAGCAAATGTATGTGTGAGTGTGTGTGAGTGTGTGTATGTATGTATGTATGTATGTATGTATGAGAGGAAGGCTAGCTACATGTGTGTCTTGTTAGTGCTGGGTGTTACAGTAGAAAAGGTGGCAGTAATGTGGGAATGACAAAGGAGCTCTTACTGTGAGCTATATGAAGACATGTGAGATCTGCGAGAGTTCTGCAACATGTCATATCCTCCGTTGTGTGCGTGTGTGTGTGTGTGTACGTTTCACACTCAGGTACGACAGACACCGTCTGTGTTTGTATGTGTGATCTGCCACAGTCAATTGTTATACTTTCAACAAATTAACAACCCCAAAACGTGTCATCAAATGTACAGAAAGTCCTAATAGTCTTTAACTGAAATTATTTTTTTCCCCTTATGAAAAGATTATCTCCACATTACAACTTCTTCAGTGTGTGGTGACAGTCAGACACCACAAATGTATCTATTGTTAGAATAACCACAGAAGTGACTTTCTGTATCAAGGAGTACCTAAAATGTCCTGGTACAAAGACTCTCCAACAGGAGCAGCTGCAGCTGTGAGTTCTTCATGTCAAACGCAGAACTGACTCTTCAAACAGAAGACTGCAGAACTGCAATATTTGTCAGTGTGATTAACTTAATACTTTAAGTGTATTGATCTGTTGTTGTTTTTTTTTTAAAGTTCAGTTAATTTGACTCATAACAAATTATTCAACCTCACACTTTCAAGGCAGCAGGGAAGCATACGCTTTGAAACTGAACCAGCTCTTACACTGTGGTAAACACTTAAAACGAAATAACAACCAACAACTAAAAATACTGCTTCACACTCTGTCCAGTAGCAGGCAGTAGTAATGCTGGTTATATTTACACACCAGGAAATAAAAATATTGACAAACTTATTAAATATTAATTTGATACTGTAATAATTCCTTGTTTCACCTCCCCTGTCCTTGTCTCCTCTCCTTTCTAATTACCTTCCCTTTCCTCCTCACCAGCACTGGTCTTGCCTCCGGCTCTCAGCAGGGTCCAGAGGGGCAGCTGCAGCAGGGGGATCTGCTTTCTGGGGAGGTAGATCTGGAGAGTGAGACTCATTGATCCAATCTGGGAAGTTAGATGGCAGGGATCTAGAGGAGAACATGGTGACCTTCTGACCTCTGCTGAGGACTCCACACTACATCATCCTATCCATCCATCCAGCTATCCATCTATTTCTGAAAGGAATAAGGTAAACCGGAGTAGAAACTTCAACTTACACTAGAGGGTGCTGGTGGTTCAGCAGTGGCTTTTAACTAGTGTGTAGAAATTCTCACAAATTAAACTTTTGAGCCAGGGAACAGCATTAACCCTGACACAGAAACATGCTTTAAGATTAATGATGAGTGCACATCCTTTACCCATATGTCCCCATTTTCTGTTCTCATTTAGTTTTTTCCTTTGTATTTTGTTTACCACATATTCGGAGATTGACAGGCCTCTTGGACTAATGCACTAAAGCTAAAGGTCAAGTCTTTGAAACAGCGTTGAAATGATACTTATACAGCCCCTTCAGTCCTCAGAGCAGTGCAGCTCACATTCTGCATAAATTAGACATCTCCAAACAAATGTTTTTTATATTAAAGATGACCATACTGAGTGACCATTTGGATTTAATAAACCTTTATTTAAATCAAAGAGCAGATAAAAACATTAAGGCAAGACGAGCAGCGAGCGTTGAGCTGCAAAATGGAACGTCAAAACTGAACTCTACAAGGCTTGATCCGTTAATAAAAAAATAGAACATTATAAAGCCGGAGAAAACAACAGAACACAATGTCAGAAAGAGCCTGTGTGTTGGTGTACAGTGTGACAGCATTCAAGAGTTTTGTTATGTGTGTGTGTGCATGCAAATGAGATGTGTGACTTTATCTGTGTGTGTGTTATCATGAGTCAACAGTTGCTTGCAGGACACATTTTCAGACATTAACCCAGTAAAACATGAAAGTGCTGTTATTGATTTTCGGTGACTGAAGAGATTTCCAGCCTTGAAAGAAACTACGACGTCAAGCAACTAGACTCTTTAGTACAGAGTTATTAACAGCCAACTAAAGTGCATGTGTCACCGTATTAATGTAAGCAAAAATCTGATACTGGAGACATTATTTGCATTCTATAAGCAACTTGCTAGTAGTTTGCTAGTGCAACAGAAATTCAGTTTGAATGTGTGAATCTCTCTGATTTAGGTTTAAAGGTTTGTGATCCCTTCTTGGTATGGTTTAGTATTTACAGTTGCAGCCAAAGCAGCACAGTGGAATAGACAGCGCCAACAATTAGCATCTTGCAAAACTGCTGATGGGATTTCTTTGTCTTTTTTACGGTAGGATTTTGGATGTGAACACAGCAATGGATCAGGATTTCTAAAATGGTTTGAATGACTGCAACTGTTTATAAAAGACTGCAAAGATTTATTTGTGGTATAGAACGGTTGTTGATGAAAAAACATTTTTCAAACTTTCCTTAATCAGAGCAGTACAATTTAAATGATTGGGAAGTGCTTTAGGAAGTGGTCTGGTTGTCCTGGGCTGACAAAAAACTGAATTTAAATTCCCAGTGATGCAGGAAGTGACAAGAAGCAGCTCTTGGAGGCACTAACCAACTCAACCAAGCTTTCGTGCCCTGAGCTGTCCAGTGTGATGGTGAAAATGCAAACTTCACACGTAGAACTCATTTTATGGCCTTTAGGGCAGCCACAAGCATCCTCCAAGAAACTGAACTTCTGCTGGATACATTTCTGTCTGCAGACATGACACAAGTACAGTAAGGAGAAACCACTGATGCCCAGGAAGTTCTGCTTCTGTCTTTTATGCTAAAATGTAAGAAAGAACCTCAAGTTTACACACACACACACACATTATATATATATATATATATATGTGTGTGTGTGTACGTGTAAACTTGAGATAGATATATATTATAAAACATCAACCTGCCATCCAAACTCAATGCCAGAGGTCCTCCATGTCTTTAGCTACATATGAAGCTACCACCAGCGGCCGATTAACTTAGCTTAGCACAAAGACTGGAAATATGGAAAAACAGCTAGTGGTGCTGGTATGTGTATTTTGTTATGTTTGGACAGAGCTAGGCTAGCTATTTCCCATCGTTTCCAGTTATAATAAGAAATGCTAACCTAGCTAGTCAGTGAATGCTACAGCCACAAATGTATCATCCTTACATGAGAGTGCAGGGGTAGAGCACAACAGTGTGGACCCTGTACATAGACTCTCTCTATGGATCCCTACCTGCATCAATAGCAATTCATTCTAGTATCTTTGTGGGCCCTCCTGCATACTCAGTCTCCTCACTCCCCCCAGTCCTAGGCTTCTGTGAGAGTGGTATACTATGGAAGCATAATAATGCATTCACTTGAGAAAAGAATGTTTGCCCTCTTTGTCTGAATTAATGACATTATTATCTCAGAATGCTGAGAAACGTTTTCATGGGAAAAAAAAAAAAATGCATTAACGAGACATCTCATTTGGTTTGCTCTCTCATGTTACACGTGGTCAAGCAGCCAGTTAGCTGACATAATTTGGCATGTAACATGTAACTAATACCCTGTATTTATATTTATCGGTACTCATATAGCAGTGCTGGAGGGTCAGGCTGATCAGCAGCAGCCCCCCTCCCATGAATACTTTTCTCAGAATTCTGAGATAATAATTTTGTTAATACAAAAAAAACAGGACAATATATATTTATTATAAGTGAATGCATTACGCCGTAAAATTCATCTTTTTATCTCAGTCTTGCCAAGTAAAGGAGTGAGTGTATTTCCCTAAACGTATTCCTGTAAGTGTAAACACATTCACCTTTGCATTTGTAACCTGCTTTACACCTACTATAACTTGCTAAACCACCATTTTCAGTTCAGTTGTGTCTTTTCTCTGTCTGTCAAGACAGTCAAAATCTGACCACACTGTTGATTTGTTTTTTAGTGGAAAATGTAATATATGAAGAGACAACGAGAAAGTCTGGCTGCCTCTTTCATGTGCATGAAAGCGAAAAAAGATGAAATGCTTTACTACAGCTAGCTGAACAGATGTGCTAAAAATTCTAAACTAATCTGGATTCAAGTGAAATATAGGTTCTAATCTAATTAGAAGTCATCATAATGGCTTACAGATGATTTGTTTTGTGCAGTAAATACGTTCATTTAGAAGCTTTTGTATACACAGAGGTGTATTCCCAAAGCTGCTGCAAGTGTCTTCTGTACCAAATTTCCATGAGAAATGTCTGCGCAAGAAAAGTTCTACAGTTTGTCAAAGCACATATAGGATGAACAGAAAATGCTTTTATCATTGATTCAGAATCAACCAAAACTGGAAAACATGGCTTTGCTTGTATGTACGGACCTCAAATCATCTTCAGATCATCTTACCTCGAGCACATGCACTAAAGAGGTGAAGTTAACTGTCTACATTTTTAATCACACAGTTTTTAAGCACACAGTCATGAGATTTTCACCTTCTTGTGTGTAAAAACATCCATCAGGGTGGTGATGTTTCTAGTATGAGCCAAACAACCCTAATACAACAGACAAGAAGAAGTCAGTGGAGACACTGAACATGTTTGAACAAACATGTTTGAGTTTGTGTGCAAACAGGTGTGTTTATGCGCTTGCGTGTGTTTGTGTGTGTACATGTGTATGTGTGGTGTAAGAAGCTGCCTTCAACAGACAGCATGGTGTCACTCCTGGAGAGCCCAACCTCCAGAAACTTCCCACACACCACAACACCTTATTTGATAGACAGGACCACAAGCCAATTGGCTGTTACAGCAGAGTAACAGCCAATCAGCTTGTAGTCCTCCTACGTTCAAAGCTTGTTAAACTACAGACTCCAGCACATACAGAAATCATTCGAACCATCTTTGATTTTTTTTTTTTTGCAAACACAGATTCTTTAAATGTTTGCTCTTTAGTATTATAGCAAGAAGCGCAGATACATGAGTAAAATGTGTGTATGTGTTTTTCCCCATCCATCTCTTTCTTCTATGTTTTTGCATCTGCAGGCCCGACCGTCCATCCATCCCTCCTTTTTGTGTTTATCTGTCGGTTTTCTTGGCCCACGCCATGTCATCTGATCGCGGTTTCTGCCCTGTGAGTTGTTGGATCAATTGCTCCATCCGTCTCCAAAAGCCCAGCTGGTCCAGCGGATAGTTACACCAACCTAGGTCGTGAGGAAACATGGCAAAAGAGACAGAAAATGGGGCAGAGAAAGTGGAAGAAGAGAGTCAGGAAGGTGGAAAAAGGAGGAAAAGATTAGTCAAAAAGTGACATAGGATTTGAAAGGAACAAACTTTGGAAAGATTAAGAGATTGCAAGCATTATTGCTTCTAAATGCAGATAAAGCCAACAAGGCTTAAGAGTTTACATCCCTGCTAGTGGCTTTGTGAGGCTGTTGCTGCTACACGGTGCACAGTGGTCCTTTGAGCTGAAAGCTAACACTGGCATGCTAACATCCGGATGTTGAGCAGGTAATCTTCACCATGTTTGCATGATGCATGCATCTTAGTTTAATGTTTTAACATGCTAACATCAGCTAATTAGCACTTAATACAAAGTACAGCTGAGGGCTGATGTGAATGTCATTTGTTTTGCAGGTGTTTGGTCATAAACCAAAGTAACTGACAAAATGAAACCTGGTGTTGGCACTAGTTATAAGGTCAGGGGATCACCAAATTCTTCAGAAACATTTTATGTAAACCCATTATAACACCAAACATATGTCAGGGGATCGTCTTTACGATTCATGTGCTTGTGGTTTACTAGTTCATGCTTTTCCCTATTTATATATTTTTAGTTTTTATAAACACTGGTTAGTTACTACTGATCTATTTTATTCAATACACCTTACCTATATATGAAAAATATATAATTCACTCTCCTGCCCAGTAATAAAATTCCTAGCATACCACGGAGCGCCTCTCCAGTCGGGCTGCCGACAGCGCTGTCAGCCAAACATTCGGTCACACTGGGTGGCAGTTATGGAATGACCTGAAGGATGACAATGATGTACAAGCCTAAGCGTTTTAGACAGATCAGTCCATAGTCTCAGAGCCCTGGAGGGATTTTGCTACTGTATTTAGATATTTGTTTGGTCTGTGGCCCCGCCCACTGCTCCAGCAGCACCCACAGGGCGAACACCGGCTCTTATTGACCTGTTTACAAACATCCTTTCTCCAGCCTCTCCAACCTGCATTCCTTCCCCTCCTCTCTTTTTCCCTCATCTGGGATCTCCTAGTGTCTCTTACTTTTTCATCTCTATGCTTCACCTCAGATTTCACCTCAACTTCCTTCACCCTCTACTGTTCTCTTTTTATTCCCTCCTTTATCCCCAGTTCTTCTATCCTCCTGTCTCACTCTCATCATCATATACAGACGAGATTTCAGAGGGGATTCTCCCAGCAGATGTCCTTAGCCCCTACTAACTCACAGAGACACACGGGCACTTTCTCTCACACACATACATTTTCAGATTCTTCGTTCTTTTACACTTTACAGAACTTAAATAGTTATGAACCTACTGTATGTTTAGGAAAAATACATTAATGTATGTATGGCTGTAGGCCAAAGTACATTTACATGTACATGCATGACTGTACAATAGTCTCTGTACATACATGCATCTCAGACACGCACACAATGTCTGTTTTCTATCATAACCAAAGACATGCATACACACAATCTGTATGTAGAGTTAAGCACTTGCACAAATGCAGTTTTGCTTTTTAAGTCGACACAGTCAATAACACGAGCACACAACTGCAGAAATAAAAGAGATGACAGATGTACAAGCGCGTGCACACACACACACACACACATACACACACACTGGCAAGAAGCAAATAGAGACATCCACATGGGCTGTATGTACTTAGGCTAGCCTTGTCTGATGCTCACACACTACCACCCATGATGTGTTTGCATAGGGTGCATGCTATAGCTGCGGGGATATATGTGTGTGTGTGTGTGTGTGTCCCTCCAGTGACAGTCTCTCTGCTGGAAGACAGTAAAGCAGCCAGAGATTTTTGTTTGATTTCACTCTTTCTTTCCCTCCATCACTCTTTCTTCCTCTTCTCTCTCACTCCATTTCTCCTTCTTTCGCCACCCGTTCCTCCTTTTGTTTTTGTTGCTCCAAATCCCTGCTTCCTACCCACCCTCTCCTCGCCCTTCCGCTCACTCTCCTCCCTCTCTCCCCTGTCCTCCATCCCCCCTCTGCCTGTGAAGTCCTATTTGTTAGAACAGACAGCAGGTTAGCATTAAATATACATGGGGATTGTCAGCCGGTGGCGAACACAAAGGCAGCTAGGCGAGCCCCAGTGGAATCCAAGCCCGGCCCAGGCAGCCAGGCTGGGGGAGCGGGGGGCCGCCGCCGTCCCATGTGGGCCCCGACCGCCACCAACCCACCACCCACCACACACACACACACACACACACACAGGTTTGAAACCGAAGAGGAGGTCAAAAAGACTAGTATACACACAGATGCTCGAGTATGCAGATGTACACGTGTGTGTGCGGGTGCACAAACACACACACTTTCCCTGTGCCACCCCCCTCAACTTGCTCACACACACATCTGTCGTCCGCAGGGGCACAGGGTGACGTACAAACTGAATCCCCCTTGTGTTTTCTCTCCCTCCCTCTCACCCAGATGCACACAGAATACCGAATGCGGATGTGTTACGGAGGCCTCGTGTCTCTAAAGACACACACGCACGCAAACACAACATTTTCACTTAGTTATTTATAAGAGACAGACAGACAGACACCACGGCCGCCATTTTGTCCCAATCTGCAGAGAATTGTAAGTGAAATAATTTTGGAGTCATCAGCTTCTATTATGGCGATCTAAAATGTCCGCCCACAACATACACACTGATAAACATTTGATAGTGTTGAAAAGTGATACACATCCTGTCCTTCAGTGTCTCAATGCTCTGAACAGAACATTGGTTCGTTTTTTCTTAGGTGGTGGTGGTGGGGGGGGTGTTATCTGGTCATAGATTCATTTTAATCAAATATCTTTGATCTGTTCTCCATATCCTGACAGAAACGTTAACGCTTCCCTCTCATATATAAACAGCATTGATGGTAAAATGATTCTTAGCAACTTGAAAGCACATGGGGTTGGATTACATTATGTTTGAAAAGTGTACTGTAAATAGAATCTTGGCCCTGTCCTTCAATCGTGGCTTAACTAATGCAGCTGTTGTTATCAAGGTTAAATGATATTAAATGTTATCCAGCCAACACATTTATCTAAAACTGCTGGTATGATTTGTTCATCTATGATAAAGTTGCATGCTAACTAAATGAAACATGGGTAGAGAGTTGAACTAACATTAGACAGCACATTTTTTCTACATCAATTTAAAAGTAATTCAAAGCTGAGCAGCATATTCTAAAAATAGAGTGGCCTTTTATTGTGGCCAACCTAAGGCACACCTGTGCAATACCCATGCTCTCTGCTCAGCATCTTGATATGGCACACCTGTGAGGTGGATGGATTATCTCAGCATAGGAGAAGTGCTCACTAACACGGATTTGTGAGCAATATTTGAGAGAAATAGGCCTTTTGTGTACATAGAGAAAGTCTCAGATCTTTGAGTTCAGCTTATGACGAATGGGAGCAAAAAAGTGTTGCGTTTATAATTTTGTTCAGTATAGTTAAGTAACAGCTCTAGTATGTAAAAACACATTTACCGTATTTGTCTGACAGTAGTGGGAGCACTATTTACTGATGACACCAGCTCTTACCTGTAGTAATGCAGTAATATGTCTCGTGCGGCGAGACATGGTGGATGCGGTGGTGTTTCCGTGGCAACACCAGATGCCAGTCCTGGAGCAGCGTGACCCAGCGCGGGAGGCCGAAGTAGGAGTGGCTCCACTTATGTATCTGATTGGTCAGCGTCACGAAAACCGCCAGGGCGAAGACATAGCAGTCCCAGGGATAGCACGCCGCCAAGGCCTCTGAAAGCAGACATGAGACAGATGAGAGAGGGAGAGGGAAAGAAAGAAAGAAAAAGAGAGTAAAGTTAATAGAATAATTGATCAAACTGTTTGGTGTAATGAAGAAGGGCCAGTGTTAAGGCGTAGCACTCCCACAGAGAGGATGCTGGCAGGAGCCTCGGAGAGATCAAGAGACAGAGGGGGAGGATGAGGAATGGGGGGTGGGTAGAGGGAGATGGGGAAGAGAGGCAGGAGGGGAGAGAGGAGGAGAGGACAAAGACAAACAAGTATGATAATGAAGGGAGCGGGTAAAATAGTCTGTAATGTAACATAAGCAGTAAGCGGTGACTGTCACAATGTCTTCCAAAAGACTGTTTGCCAAAATCAGAGGGGCCAAGTGGAGATCAGTCATCTGACATCAGTGTTTATCACAGAGCTGTCACCTCAGCACTGCAGGCATCAAGAGGGACATTTAAGTCAGACACTCAGGGGTAAGACACTTCAGCCCTCCACGCTCATGTGCCATCACACAAGAAAATCAGTCTCTACAAATTCTGTCTGTTCTTTATTGAGCAAAGTCATTCTGATGTTCAAATTTAACTATGAATCATCATATTTTAATATTTAAACAACCCCACTCTATACTCTAAAAGGACTACATATTCTTCATACAAAGGCGCCCTGGGACTGGCCAGAATGTGTGCCGTGTATCTATGTGATATTCAGATGACGGTGTTGATGGAGGCTGGGGAATCGGGGAAGGCCGTTTACGGTCTCTGTGAGAAAGTCACACCAAAACAGCACTTGGAGTGCATCTTTCTTTAATGTGACGTGTTTTCCTTTTTGAAACACGATAAAGGGCCTGGCCTTTACACCAATAAGAGGTCATTCAAAGCTGGATGAAAGGTAGATTCATATCATTGGGCAAAAGGTGAGGGACTACATGAACCTTCTGAATTCAGTATAATGTTAATGTGGGAGTAGAGTGAGGTAACTTTTAAATCTTGCTGTTTTACAGGGAAGAAAGGAAATGAGATTCTAAAAGGTTTTTCATTCTCAATTTGTGTAAAATCAAACTCAATATCTAATTTCTTCTGTTTTACACGTGGAGACGCAGCTTGGCAGGTGCTGAGGATCTACATTTCCTATTACACCACGGAGGCCATTCGTCTTATGATAAAACACACATGACAGACGTCTTACCAAATGTGAACCGTTCTGCAGAACTCGATCTGTGAAAGCCACAACTAAAGTGTTTATAGTGTTTTCAATGGCAGCAGGAGCCACAGTTAACACTTCAACTAGCCGTCTGGTGAGCGATGCCTGGTCGTACACACTGAAATGCTTTTATTCTGCTGAAGTGTACACATTATTTACAGTGGTGGAATGTAACCAAGTACTTTTTTGAGGTACTGGTACCCAGGGCTGGAAATTAACACCCGCCAAGCGCCAAATGTGGGTAGGTTTTCCGTTTGGTGGCTAAATGTTGGCGGGCTACCCACCACATTGGTGTGTAAACGTATTTGGTATGATTTCCCCATATGATAGGTTTTTAAATGTACCAAACGGCAGATCAGCCGTGTGTCTGTGTGTTTAGTGTGTCATAGATATGTAAGGGGGTGGGTGTTAGAGGATTGGAGTCGGGAGTAGTCAAGTCGTGCTCGGAGTACCTGGAGTGTTTTTAGCATTTAGCGAGCTAGCTACCACCGTAACGTGCATACCTGTCAACCCTCCCGTTTTCCCGGGGCTTCTCCCATATTTTACCTTTCTCTCCTGGTGTCCTCCCTTTAAAATATTTCCCAGTAAATCTCCCGTTTATTTTGCCCGCTGTTTGCTACGTGCCCCACCGTTAAAGCCAGTGGCAGCATGTAGAACAGCTCTGTAACAGTGAAGGGAAGTATACAGCATCCACAAATAAACAAGAAGAAGAAGAAAAGTAGCGCGACGGGTTCAGGACGGATGATGCATTGCTAAATAGAGTATATTTCACATGCATTTGCCCGTAAAAGAGATATGTGTGAACCAGAAAAAATGGAATTAGTAAAGCGAGTAAAAACTACAACCTAACAGTTATTTTTGTGCATGAATGGTTATGATTTTTTTGTTAGTAATTAGCATTAATAAATTACAGACCAATGTAGACTGTTTTTCTTAGGATTTAATAAATGAAAACAACCCAGAATTAATATTAGGCCTATAGTTTTGATACACTGTATATGAAAGTTTAATGAATATAGTGTGGAGGCACAAATGAGGCGAAAACAAAAAAGAAGAAAAAAACTAATTAATGAGGAGGTTTAAGCTGAATGATAAAGCATAATTAAGAGTGAGCAGTGATAAGATTTAAGTTGAATGATTGATTAATAAGCATCTTGTAAGTTTATAAAACAATTTACTGTTATGTCTTACATTTATTAGCAATAAATTACTTTGCTTCAAATTTCAATCTGGTGTCTTCTTTAAGTTTGTATTCGACAGAATACCTTATTATCTCAATTAAAAGTACTGAAACAAATGTTTACGTGACATAAAAAGGCAATTTATTATTTTGGCCAGTAAAAAATATATTTGGCCTGAAGATTTTTTTCATCTACCAGTCCCATTGGCAGGTGAGCCAAAAAGTTAATTTCCACCCTGCTGGTACCTTACTTGAGTATTTTACTTCATGCTACTTGATTCTTCTACTACACTACATTTCAGTGGGAAATACTGTACATTTCTCTCCACTACATTTTACTGTAGTTACTAGTTCCTTTACAAACTAAGATTTTAAATACAAATAATGACTAAAATAAGATGCATTTTTAGAGATTAAACTATCCAACAGAATATAAAGTAGTTCAAATTAACTCTTCCTCAGCAAACTACAACAGTAGAACGATGTTTACACATTTATGCATCAGGAATAATAACCGGTCATATGATAAATACTATTCACAGAGTCACAGGGGCCATTTTATGCATTGAGCATTTTAACTTTTAATACTTAAATCTAAAATTCCAGTATATTTCAACCTGGGGTATTTCCCACAGATGTGCCTTTGTGGCTTTTTGATTTGTGCTAACTTTGCACTCACCACCACAGTTGTAGAGATTCTGGAAAACAATGAGTTGCACGAAACAACATATATCCGGGTAAGTATCCCCGTCGCTTAATAAATAATAAACGACTATTGCTATTGAATAAGTACTTGAAGAGAACTGGTTGACGTTCATACGTTCTGACGTCAGTGTTGATATGAGCTGACAGGTGACAAACATGTCAGGAATCACACATAGGAGAGAGCTGAGTACAACCATTCTCAAAATAGTGTTCTGCATATTGTCATTTTAACTGAATTTTGGATTCAGATGTAACTGAGCCACCAACACCTGCTTAGTGAAATGGAGTGTGGCTTCCGTCCATCTTTCCTGTCTTCTGCCAAAAACCAAAGAGAAGTCTACGGCCTGTCTGTCACACCGCTAACTCTTGTTATTCACTTGAGTCCTTCTGTTGGTATGACTTACAGCTGTCCTCTCTCCCTCTACCTCCATCCCTCGTTCCCTCTCTTTGGTTAAAACAGCGATCTCTTGACCCCAGTTCAAGTTCAAACATGACAGCTGGAGATGTCGCCTCACGGCTTTCAGCTTTTCCACATCTACCTCTGTCTCTGTCTTTGTCTGGTGACCGCTTGAAACTGTGAGGAGCTTGACATGACAGGTTTAGATGTCATCTTACCGCTACCTGACCCTTTGCCACCCACACCCCCCAATGCTCGCTCACTTCCTCTCTTCTTCATGCGCTCTCACTCTCTGTCTTAAACTCTTAGCGGTGACCTCTTAAGGCGCAGACATGACAGGTGTAGATGTCACTACGTCTGCCCCCATCCGTCTAGTGACCTCTCGACTCCCTGCGGTGTGCGACATGACAGGTGTGGATGTCACCTACAAGTGAACCTCACTACTGCTTGCTCCCCTCTAATCCCCCCCCCCACCTCCTTGCTAGTCCCTGCTGCGAACAAGCAGCTGACCTCTGCAAGTTTCCCCTTTGCTCCTCTTTTCTCCATTTCTTCATGTATAAAATTCACGACATTCTTTCCATTTGTATCAGAATTCTCAGTCTGTATTTTATTTTTTTTATCCTCTTCCTTCATGTTTATGTTGACTGTGTTTATATGGAGGATTTCACTTTCAACTCTGATTTCCCTGATATTCATATGCTTGATAACCGGCATAACTATATGCTGTGTTGCTAGCAAGATTCAGCACTAAACACAAAGTACGAGTATAGGAATGTCATTAGTTTTGCAGGTATTTGGTCAGAAAGTATTAGGACATATTGGTCATATTTTGACCTGATGATGTCGCTACAGGAAAAGCGGTGCGGTTCTAAGATTGCAACGAGCGAGCATAATCTGAAACACAACCGCTATCATACAGAGATCCTGCAATAAACGCAGAAACACCGGCATGTAGGCTGTGGCTTTTCAGGCTCTGTTATTTTAACATTCCCGGCTCCGTACCTTTAATACAGCGCAGCGAGCCGCTCAGTACTCCCAGAAAAAAATACTGTGTGAGAGAGGCTATAGACAGACACGGAAACAGCTTCACACAACATGCTGGAAACTCAGGTGAACTCCCACTGCAACGTTACAGTAATATTTTTATCAGCTTGAGGTTGAACTAATCCATGACCATTACATGATAACGTTACATTTACTGCATTTAGCTGACATGCTGCATCAGCGTTAACCCCTGGATATACTTGCTTTTTAACAAAGTGTAAGCGTAGATAGGCGTCAGCAACGCAAACAGCATTGTTCATACTTGCCTGCGTACTTTGCGTGTACCTGGAGGATTAAACCTGAATCCACTAGGGGGCAGACCAGGACTGGATCATCCCTCGCCGACACTGGATTATCTTCCTTGACAACCTCTGAATTTGCACATTGTAAACGAACCAAACACATTGAGACATCATAACGACCTCGATAATTGCGGACTAGCTCCAGGAGTTTTCCTGTAAACATCCGCCATAAATCTCCTTTTTTAAAGTCTACTGCTGACTTTCTTATTCTTTTGCGTTTAATGACGGTTGGCAAACCAACTGCATACTGCCACCACCTGGGCTGGTGTGTGGAACAGTAGAGTGCTGCTGACCTGCTGGTCAGATCAACATACTGCCCCCACGTTCATGTGCAAAATCATATCTCGCAGACGCGTAGCATTAATTTCTGGAGACGTGTAAAACCTATGCTCCAAAGGAACACAGGATAGGTGTGGCAGCCATCTTGTGTACGCAAAGGCATAGTTATAAGCAAGTAAATCCAGGGCTTTAGCGCACGTGTCTGCTTTTTAGTAACTCCATCCATCGTCAGCCGCTTATCCTGCGTACAGGGTCGCGGGGCTTTTCAGTAACTGACATTGCTATCTGTGTATCTTTCACTAGAGGCTCAGCAATGTGAACACACTTAATGTAACGAAACGGTTGTGAGCTGGACTGAATATTATAAGTGAGATTGTTGCTACACTTATAACAGTTAGACTGCGGTAAGTAACTTTACTGCAACGTTAGTGAACAAACAGCGACAGGTCTGAGCTAATTAGCGTTAGCTGGCTGCCCCATCCTGTCAACACTTTGACATCATAACGGTGGTACCCAGGATAGTAATATGGGTCGCATTAGTTGGTGAAGTATTGTGGAAAGCGATACAACTTTGCACTGGATAACATTAGCAACTGCTCAGCGTTAACTGCCGCCCTAACGTGACTGTCTGTGTTTCTCCAGCCTTTCTGATGTTCACTGTGTTTTTACTCAACATGGTCTGAATCTCGTTTGGTCTGATGGGCCTCAGCACATAAAACTGTTGTTATTGTGTTTTTTATCCTTACATGGAGTGTGTGTTGTCCTGGGAGCCTGTTGTTTTGTGTTGTTATTGAATTGTATTTCATTTGCTCTTGTGTTGTTGCTGTAGTCTGAGAGAGGCTCAGGAGTGCGCACAGAACTGCTCTGACCCAGTGTCCTCACATTAAAAGCAGAATAGTGGCTGATGAAAGCAACAGAGAAAACAAGCGTGCGCTTCATTTGTTTAGTGAGGTCTGAGCCCACTGACAACAAGGCAGTGACAATTTGATGTATTAATAAGTAATTTCATTGAAAAACTACATACAGCCCGTTAACAAATTTACTAAATATCAAAGAAAAGCCAACCTCATGGTGGCGCTAGATGAAAAGTCAGGGGATGACCAAATTCCTTAGCCTTTATACCATGAATGTTTGTACAGGATTTCAGTGCAGTCCTTCAATGGTTGTTGAGATACTTTATTCTGGATCAAGCCGCTAACGTAGCTTAAAATACAAATTACAATACAAGTGTTACAAGACAAAGCCCTGCCTTCAGCACACAGTGGCATCCCAGCAAAGAGAGCTCATCAGTGCAATATACTGAAATAATATTATTTATTATAACATACAGAGATAATTCTGGCCAAGAAAACCGTAGAGTTAATTTTTCCTATCCGCTTCTGGTGTCAACAAAAAAAAAGCATGGTTAGTGTTTAATATTGCTGTTTGAAATCTTCATACAAAGCTGGGATCGTCATTTCTTTCCTCTATAACATGGCATCACTTGGCTGACGAGGTAAGATGGTGTCCTATTTCCATCTTTTAATTCCCTTTTGTTGGCAGAATATTCTGCCAGTTAGCTGGTTTATTCATGACAGCAGACAATGAATTTCGAAGACGCTCATGAGCAGCTCAACCCCATTTAACTGCAGCTAGCTAGCCTCTCACCTAGCTAGCTGATGTCAACTGCCCTCCCCCTCCTCTAGTACATGTCAGTGACCTTTTGGCTTAAATAGAAGCGCAGACATGACAGGTGGAGATGTCACCTCCTCAATAACCGGTTGCTCTGTTTCTCCTGCTGATCTCCCACCTCCAGTCCCTCCCCCTCCTGCCCTGCACTCGTAAGGTCAGTGCACATGATTACCAGCCAACCAGCCCCATGCTTTCCCATAATCAGTGGACACACTTCAGCCAGAGTCCGTGCTACCTTTGGCGCCCCGTAACACTAAGTCACTGCTGCAGTTTGTTAGACCCTGTAAAGTTGCCCTTGTAAAGTCCTTACATTCACATTACAGCTGTATGTGACTGAAAGCATGTTGGCATAGATCCCAGTGAGGGATCACATCCACATTGCACCACTTGTGATTCTCACTGCTTTGATGGGTGAAGAGGGTGTGATATCTTGGGAGTATAGCTCGAACCTCTGCAGGAGTCACGCCCCCTACGCTTCTCACTCACATGTGATAACAATATGAATGGGAACATTCTTACAGGTTACAAAATACCAGAGCTTTGTCAACCTCATTTTCATGGTCAACAGACAGCAGGTTTCACGCCTCTCCTGTCTCTCCTCCTTCTGAAATGTCATAGCTGCCATGTGTGTGTCTCCTGTTTTTTTTTATGCTTTTCTGTTGTATGTGTGCGTGCTTTCTGGGCAACAAGTGGAGGAAAATAAATACTGTGTGTGCTACCTGGTGTGTATGTGAGGAACTTGTACGCCATGTGAGCCAGTGGTAGGATGGGGATCATACAGTTGTCGCCATTAGTTTCAATGAAATCGTGGCGAGTGATGGCGGTTGGATCGATGTGGTGCTCTCTGAATGGACGAATGAATGCCTGCAGAGAGAGAGAGAGACAGAGAAATTATGGTTGCAAAATTCACAAAGTAGTAATTTCTAATAACCTCTGAAGCAGCAGCCTCAGGAATGGAGACTTACTGAAACGGACAGCACTGAAATGTTAGTCCTGTTTTCAGTAAAAGCTTAAAAAAGTGCACCAGTCTGAAGGCTGAAGCACAAAAGACAGAGCTGTAGAACTACGGAAACAACACCTAATCAATTCTGCCAGAGCAACAATTGACAGTTTTATTTTGAAATAATTTTATATCAGAAAAAGCCACGTCGTCGATTTTGTTGAAATTAGAAATGCAATTGAAACCAGCCTTGCAGAACAGAAACAGAATTTAAAATTGACAGCAAAATAAAATAATTTTAGTAAAACAGCAAATTTTCTTCAGTTTCTAGCTTCCAGCTCTCTCAGTTAAACATATTCAGCTTATGCTAAATGGAACACGGCACAAAAACACTAACGGGTAAATTTCTCTACTTAATTTACATTCACTTTACATCATAAAACAAAAAGCAATGTTTATAGTCTTTACACAAATGCAGATCAAATATGTGCACACACACACACACACCCCACAACTCAGTGGTGCCCAGCAACATGCGCAACCCCAAAGCTCATATCCAGCATCCTAATAAACCACAGAACAGCAGTGGGCTTGTGGAAACACACTCATAAGCATAAATGACCCATGGATGCCCCACACAAACTCAAAAATGTAAGCTTAAAACACACACACACACACACACACACACACACACCACACCTGCACTGTGCAGAGGCAGACACCTGTCTGTGAGAGCATGGGGGTCTCAAATGAAAGGCTGAATCTGAATCTCAGAAGCACAAAAGAGGACAAAAAGAAACACGCACACACATGCACACACAGGATAAACGTAATTTATTTCCCTCTGTGGTAGAAGCAAAAAGGGAAGGTTTGCATCTGTATTTCCACAGTGTACGTGTGTGTGTATGTACAGCCGGGGAAGCATCAGCATGAAAACTCATTATTGTCGCGTTAGCTGTTCGAACCAATCACACACGCCTACCAGCACACATTGTTGGTAGGTGCCACTACAAACACAGAAACTATCTGTTGATATCTTCACAATTATGTCCCCATCTCTGTTCTTGTCTGCCTCTCCCCCCACCTCTCCTCTCCCATCAACCCCTCCTCTTGCTGCAGCCCTCAGCTAGATGAAAGCCCGGCTAAGCCGCGGAGGTCATGCAGAGCGGGGCGGCATCGACGCTCCCAGTTAACGGTGGGCCACCGGTCGCTGCATGTCCTCTAATCCCACACCGTTTAACGGCCCGCCTCGCACGTTGTCCATTAATCACCAGCTCACATCGCCCATCGCCCCAGCAACTGACGCTGTCCCACTGGTTGGAGGGACACGCCCTTCCACCCCCTTGCTTTTTTTTTTGTCCTCACGACCTTTATACCATATTTTCATCTCGCTTTTTGTTGGTCACCCCCCCATTTCTCTCTCTCTCTCTCTCTCTCTCTATGCCTTCATCTTATAATCACTCCCCCTTTTTCCCTTCTGGCGTTTAAGTAGAAACTGACTTAAGTCATTCAATTAACTTACCTTTACTTCGACACTCTAATCAGCCTAATCAAAGAGTAGCTGTAAAACAGACATGTTTGTTAGAAATGTAACACAAAAAGACAGCGGGAAATGCTGCTTTTAAAAGACTGCAGAAGAGAAACAGAGGAAGGATCTTCAAACATATATCCCTAAACTGTAAGCACATCTGGCAAATTTCAATGTGAATCGAGCATCATTGGGAACTAATGAGCGTGACTTTGTCCTCAAAGTGGTGTCATTAGAGGACTGCTAAATCCTTGTTGAGTCAATTAAAGCTCAACGACATGATGACGACAAAAAACAGCACGGCCCAAAGCCTCGCTAAGGAATAGTTCTAGACACTACAGGGAGACTGTAGTGCACTTTTTAAGATAGTATTGCTGCTTTAGAACTGGGGGAGTGAAATGGCTTTTATGGATTCAAATCAAAGCAAATCAGTGTTATACAATTTCTAGCATGAGGAGCATAAGCAGAGTAAAATTCTTTGAGGATTTGCTGCTCTTCTATGTCATAACTCACTGTAAATCTCTGGGTCTTGAGCTGAGCAATACAAGACATTTGGACAGGACACATTGGGCTCTGGGAAGTTCTGCTGTTTCATAGACTTAACAATTAATCAGCACATTAATTCGGTACTGAAAATTAACATTAATGTCAGTATGTTGGAACTGTCTCAGATTTTCAGAGACTCACTCACTTCAAAAGGGGCGGACAATAGTTGTGTTTCCATTAAACTGTTTCTGAAATTTGGTCAAAATACAATGTAAATCAGTACAGTTTTTCCACTTACTACCCTTCATGCAAATATATTCAAGGGGACATGAGAAGATTACATAATTAACTCTGGACCAGTAACTCCGATACATTCCTCACTGCTTCCCAATTAATATGGTATTTGTGGGCTTTTTAAAATTGTTTTGATCAGTAGCCTTGGTGATAGAGAGCTCGGTGTCATGAAATAATGGGGTGTCAGCCGTCTGGAATCAAACCATAATTTTTTGGGGCTTTCTGGTGAAGTGGGGGTATGCAATGGGAGGTGGCAGCATGACATGATTAGTGCCAAAGAAGCAAAGCAACATCAAGCTGAGTTTCCTTCTCTATGAGCAGTTTTGCTTGATATAACAACTTTTCTGATTTGTGCCTTTAGTTAGATATTGACCAGCCAGAAGTCTGATATTTTTGGCTTGTTTTTTCATGTCTCACTTTATATGTGCAAATCAAAAACCCTCAAAAAATGGAACATATTAATCGCTCCTTCAGTGACCTTGTTTCCCTAAGATCCTGCAGACCATACTGGCCATACTGAGCCAATTACTTTGATGCATAGAAAACGCAGTTTCCAATGGCAGGTGTTACTGCTCCTTGGCCTTCACTGCTGGAAATATTATTTATGATACGCTGACAGCACTCTTATGAAGTTATGGAAGGCAGGAGTCCATATGTGCAGACAACATGTGGGGTGTCTGCATGAATGTGTCTATAGTACAATCTGAGCACCGTCTTTTTACAAATAACGACAACAGGGAACAAAGTGAGGACATACACATGTACACGGAGTACATTTATATATACAAAAACAACATAATATTACAGAACAAACAAATCACAAAGAGAGGCTTTAAATATTTTGTCTAGCTTTATAACTGCAACCGCTATTAGCCTCAGGTGTTCTCCATCGTGCTCGCCTTTGATATTCAAACTAACCTTAACTGGGAGCACAGGCCTGCTTTATTCTCAGTCTCACACCACACACAGGCACAAAACACAACTGCGGTGTATGCCTTGTTTTGTTATTGTTGTTATTTTTGTCTCCACACACATGCAAGCACACACTTTATTTTCCAACAGCCCATTGTCATCCCTGTGCTCTCTGCAAAGGTCCATTCTGCTCTTGCAGCTAAAGTCTTTATTAGAAGTCTCCAACAGTGTCCGACACACCATGCAAATCTGTGACTGCCGCCGTGCCTTTGGTCCCAGTAACTACCCCAAACCCCAATAATCATCCCACACAATAAATAAACATCAAACCACACAGTACCTTCAGCAAGCGCAAAAAGTAGCACAGGGCTCGGAAAACCGTCGCTTAGAGTCTGATGGTACAACGCGTGAACAAAAATGTGTTGTTATCTAAAACAACACCATGTGGCAACAAAATAATCCTCCTTGAGAAAACACACTAGGTTCACCTGCAGTGATGTCACACCCTGATAGGATAACAGTCAGAGAAAAAAATATTACATTAAAGCCCAATCAACATCAAATCTAAAAAGAATGGCATCAACTATTAGAATTCATTCAACACTAAACAGATTATGTGGTATCCAGAGCAACTTACTGTCAGACTGCTTTGCAGTAATGGGACTCATTCAGTTCATGCTCAGGTCTAGACTGTACTCTTTATAATATTATATTATTATCATATTTTCTCAAAGCCTCAAACAGTCTCCTGTGTGGAAATATTAATAACCATGGCTTATTAAATGAAATATTACCATTTTAGAGGCTAACAAGTAAAACTATGTAAATAAATTGTATGCTGCCACTCACTATTAAGCTGTTAACAGTGGCTCTGTTTTGTGCCTTTGTAACTAATTTACAAGCTGCTTTTAATTTGATTCCATAAATGCTCACTTTGAATCCCAGTCAATCTGGAAGTACATTTCACTAAATCCAAAGCTGTCAGTGTCCTACCCAATACAGTTTTTGTCTCCTCCTTTAAATACATTTAAGTGCCCGCAGGATTATGGTTTGTCATTAAAGGGTTAGGTTGACAGTAAAAGAGAAAGAAACCAAAACGGGATTTTAGCGTGGAAGAAGCCCCCCAAAATATTAGATTTGCCTTCGAGCATAAGGTTTACCACTGGCTGTAATGCTTATGCTTTCCATCGTATTTTCCTCCATATTTTACTTTCATCATCGTCAGTGTCAAATTACAGCCAGCGCCTGCTCTCTCTTTGTAAAGTCATTCCTAAATTCTCAGAAACTACTGGCTCGTTTCAAACTAGTGATTTGTTAAATCGGGTTGCACCATTAAAACTTCAAAACTGTCTTTGCAAATAAAGATTTACCGATTATTTATTCATCATTCTCTCGTTCTCTATTTCAGAGCTGTTCTTACTGTATATCCTGTGTACCAAATCCACCTACCTCCAGTACATAACACCTGCACATAATACTTATTTATTCCAGCATCCTTTGCACTATGCTATCGCACAGTGTACATGTGTACATGTATGCATGTATGTGTACCTGTATGTCTCATCCATCTCCGACATGTACATACTACTACTAATATAATAATAATTTACTCCTGCATCCTTTGCACTCTGCTCATTGCACTATTGTCTCAATCTGTCTATATTTTTTTTGTTTATAGTGTGTATATATGTGTTCTCTATACTTTAGCCTGTGTCTGATTATATTATTGTATTATTGTATAAGTAAGCACATCGTGAACAATGTACAATCCTAAGTCAAATTTCTCGTCTGTGGCAATTTTGCATACCTGGAAATAAAAGCTGATTCTGACTCTGACTTAAATATTAGTAGTAAGTAAATGGGTTGCTAGGAAACATCTGTAGCGGATCTGATCAAAAGCAATGTAAACAGGGAGTCACGGTAGCATCACAAACTTCCAAAATGACTGTTCTAGGAAGCTAAATGAGGTATTAAAAGTTGTAAAAGGAGCATACATCCAGAAACAGGTGTGTTATACAGTTAGTGGTATTTGTGCAGTTTGGAATGAGTGTAAAATATTATGCTAACCTAGCTGATGTTATTTGGTCACTTGTGTTATTAACATAATGTTTTGCACTTTGACAATTGATGTTCTGTGTTCTATTTTTGTAATCTGTAAATCTCCCCTCGGTAAACACTTAAAGTGGCCTTCAGTTTTCAGTGGCCTCTAGAAGTGAGGTTTCCGATTGCAACCACTACCTTCCCAAGCTTGTGCTCGTGTGTATACTCAAACTAATGAGCGAGCTAGCACTCAGCCAAAACAGAGACCGACACAACAAGAGAAGGCATCAAATGCAATGCTGGAAACTCAGGTAAACTCCCATTGCATCGTCACAGTAATATTTATTAGACTGCAGTAAAAAGCATTAATGTAACTGTCTTCCACTGCGTTGTTATCCTGCACTGTTAAGTATTATTGTTATGTTATGTATTATTGCATATCATGTGGTTCACGTCAGTTACGGCGACTGAAACCGGTGTTGTGCTAGTAATATGGATCACGTTAGCTGGTGTAATGTGGCAATGTGTCAAGCCATAACGTTACAACTATAGTATTTTGCAACAAATAAGGTCAGCAACTGGTCGGTATTAGCCAGCAAGCTAACGTGATCTAACTTGAGCCAACAAAAACACAAAATCACAATCTATTTCTTGCTTTGCAGTAATGCTAGTTTACCCGTCCGTTAGGATGAAAGCTCTGGGTCGGTTTTTATATCCAAAATAAAGTGGAGGTCTCTACATGACTCAAACACCTCCTGATGTGGAGTTTTTGCCCGACGTCAATCTGATTCTCGTTTGGCACACATTAAAATGTATTGTTCTTTTTATCCTTACATGGAGTTTGTGTTAGAGTCTGTTTTGTGCTGGGAGCCGGCTGTTTTTTGGTGTTAGCGGATCCCATTTTGTTAGCTACGATGTTGTTGCTGTGTGAATCAGTAGGCAAGAGGCTCAGGAGTGCGCATGCAGAAAATCCGACCCGATTTCGTTACAGAGACTGCTTATCAAAGCAGAGGGTGGTCCATGTCCTCAGCTGTCAGTGCAAGATGAGAGGAGGTGACTGTGTTTTGTTCGATCGTGCTCGGTGCTTAAACGCAGTCAAGATGGACACCGTTTCCCAAATGTCAGACTTTTTTATGTGAAGATGCAACCATATTATCATCTTGTTGCTGCTATTTACATTCTCCCCAGACGCAATAATAATAATAATGACAAATGAACAACCTTGAATAGTACGCAGCATAGTAGCTGTTCCAATGGGCTGAGAAAGCATACGTGTGGTATAAAAAAGTGAGTAATTACATTAGTGATTTCATTAAAAAAAAAAAATACTTCAACACACCCTGCAGCTGTCTGAGGGTAAAACAGAGCTTAGTAAAAGAGCTGTTGTGTGGGCAGATCCATCTGCTTGGAAGGCACTACAAAAACTGATATTACAGACATTAGTCACATCCAATTATTTTCACTCAAGTAGTGGGCACTTTCAAGACTGCAATGGTCAAGTCTGTACTTCCACATGTTTACCATATAAACATATGTAAGTACCGGCTTATATCCAGCAGGGACACACACATTAGCCATTTAAATAATTATGTGGATTAGAGTCAGTGAGGCTTTACTTCTGATATCTAATAAAGCATTTACAAAGTGGACTCTACATGTGTGTTTAGAGTAAAGTGTTGTTACACACACAACATAACAGACTTTTAAAACTTTTATGATCATATAGTATATATGGACATATTTAAATTTCATAAAAAGCCTTTCCTTTCTAGGTTGTAGTAGTAGGAGGTTCCTGTGACATATAAGATTCATTTCAATTATAATGGTGAAAAAGAACATTATTAATCATAGAATGATAATATATGGGTTCAGCATAAACGATAACGGTCGTTTTAATTAGGATGCTTCAGGTCTCACACACACACACACACACACACACACACACAGACTGAACACTCCCAATCAATCAAAACAAAGTTCAGATTAACCAATCTGCAAGCTGCACCTGCTCACAGAGATATTAATTGGCTGAAATGAGGATAACCTTTACTGTAATTGGCTGAAGGAAATCTGGCAAAATGTATGTGTGTGTTCATTAAAGTAGGTGACGTGTTTTAATGCTAGAATTAAGTGTATGTGCATCCACCTTTATGCATGCCTACATGCAATACTAATGCTTAATGTGCAATATTCTCTGTTTCAATACTCTGGTTCACTCTGTCCAACACTGCAATTTTGCAATCAGTTGTCATTATTATTATCACTATTTATTATCTGTCATTACATGTCAGTCATATACCGTAATATACGATACATATTTCCACACTCCACTTTTTATATTTATATTGTTTGGTTTATTTTCTTTATATGTTCTACTTGCTAACTTTATATTATTATTTCTATTCATTTAATGCCTTGATGTGCAAAGTGAGCAACTGTAACACAAGAATTTCAATAAAGTATTTCTGATTCTGATACACATGTGCACACCTGTCCTCTGGCACTGTATGGTGACAGGATGTGGAGGTTCGAGGTGAGGCCATTCTCAGCATGTGTTGGTATGTGTGTTTGTGTGGCCGTGTGTCATGTGTGTTTTGGGGACCATGGAATTTACTATCTACAGGGAGATCCCTCTGTGAGACAGTGACATTTAGTTTCACTAAGGCTGTCCTGAGGCTCAGGGGGATAAGGTGCACCACCATGCTTCCATGGTGATGCAGCCTCACGAGAGAGGGGACACTGGTACGGTAGCCTGCAGTAGCTTTTCTGTAGTCTATAATTCACTGGGTTACAGAAATGTTCACTACAGTCTTACATATTCTTCAAAGGCAAATCCCTTTCAGCTGCCAGACATTGTCATGCAAGTGATGAAAATAAAATATGAAATATACAGTGGATCCCCAAGATGGTTTTACAGAGGGTTATGCAGTTATCCTGACCCAGGGATAGAAATAGGAATAGGAGTTTGTCAACACACATTTAAAAGTTAAACAGCTACATCCCAAAAAGCTAGAGGGGGGGACATGTCTCCCGCTACACTGTCAAATAAAGGCAAAATGCCCCCCCCCCCCCCCCCCCAAAAAAAGAACAAAACAAAAATAAGACATTCAGACTGATTGTAGCACCAGCATTTCTAGGGCTGGTGTCAATGTGCCAATTCAGCTGTGGCCGAATTTTGATTTCAGGGGAAAGAGAGGCATAGTAGGTTTTCCTTTGTACAGTTAATTAAAGGCAAATTAGAAGCTGTTTAATGCAGCCTCACTGTCTGCCATGTATAGCATGTATGTGTGCTCACCTTGCCAATAATAGGGATGTCCACAGATCCCCAGGTATCCGCCCCCCAGTGGACCATCCCCGATGCAAAGTCTGCTGTCACTATTCCTAGGACTGGCACACACACACAGAAAGGGACACGAGAAAAAAAGGGATAACATATGTTGTTATTAGATTGGCAAGCAAAAACCAAAACACAATTTTACAAAAGCGTTAAAAACCTCATGTGGACTGGAACAATGGTTTGGGACTACACTGAATTGTTTAGAAAAAAAATGTTTTTCCAACCTTTACAAAAAATGCTTTATAAAAAAAAAAACTTTGTCACGGTCAGTGGTGGAAGAAGTATTCATATACTTCTAAACTAGGAATATCACACTGAGAAAATACTCCAATACAAGCAAAAGCAAGCAAACCATATTTAAGTACTCATAGTGCAGTAAATGTTCCCTGTCAGTGTTTTACTATTGATAGATAGATAGATAGATAGATAGATAGATGCATCATATTCCATAAGGTCATCATATGTTTGTAGCATCGCTGCTCAGAAAAACAGTCCTGTTTCCAGCTGATCTTAGGTCAGTTTCACTAGCTTATTTAGATTAAGAAGTAGGATCATTTTCTCAACTCCTAAAGGAACACTTCATCCTTCAGTTTATCAGAAAAATTCACATTCAAAATTACCACATTTTGAGATATATGGTTTCCATGAAAAGTAACTAGTAACTAAATGTTATGTCACATTCAAATGTAAACGTTTTTTGATATTGTTGCAAACTGCTTTGGCAATGTTTAAATAAAACATTCATACCAATAAAGCCCACTGAACTGAAGCTGTCAGACAAAAGTAGTGGAGTAAAAAGTACAATATTTGCCTCTGAGATGCCATGGAGTAGTAGTTTAAAGTAATAAAATGGAAATACTCAGTAAAGTACTAGTACCTCGAGTTTGTACTTAAGTACAGTGCTTGAGCAAATGCACTTAGTTACATTCCACCACTGCTCACAGTAACTGTGATAGGTTGTTTTAAAGTGACGTGTGTAGAGTGGGAAGTTTTATCTTTAGCTCGGTTTCACAGCGTCTTTCGGACTGCCAGCTCACCGATGCCGAGGATGATCTTGTAGATGTGAACGGTGGAGAAGTGCAGGAGGAGGAAGGAGAAGTTGATGATGAAAAGGAAGAGGCACAGAATCACACACATCCACTCCTGGAGTCGCTTTCCTGAAGCAGAACAAGGACACAAAGGACGAGAAAAACACATTTAATTTATCTCAGCGTTTTAAAAATACAGATTATATTGGTGGGTAGTGTGTTTTTCGACAGAGGAGAGGAAAGGAGGCTGAAGATGAGAGTGGAAACGATAAGAAGCTGAGGGTGCTTTAGCTCTGATCTGTTGTATTAATGTATGTATTAATGAACTGGGGGAGGTCCCTGCAACCACTGGGCGAACAACTCACCCCTTACCGCGGGTCAAAGGACCATTCAACCACAATGACTGCGGGTGTGTGTGTTCCCAGGGTGTTAATATGTAATCAGTCAGATGAAGACAAGTGTATTCCAGGCTGCAGGGTCACGACCTCGTATATGTGAAACACCAACGCTGACGCAGCACCAGGACCGCCCAGACACGTTTCAGGTGGGAGGTATGCCTCTGTGGAGACGAGGCCAAACTCATAGGTCAGCAGTATTAAGTAAAGGACAGAGGGACAGGGACTAACTAAAACTACTCATACTCTAAACTCGCAGATCAGCAATATTATGAGAGAGAGAGAGAGATAAGAGGGTCAAACTCAAAACCCTTCAGCCACACAACCCTGTAGATTGGATATACTTAATTATTGAAAACACACATTGTTAATCTATAGCTCATCTAATACGGCAGCAGGGCTTTCGATTACTTTCCTAATGTCTTTAGTCTTCCATAAGCTTACATTCCTTTGTTTGCATCTTTTCTTTTATTCTGACGTGTCTGACCTGTCAGCCCAAGCATGAAATTGATAACAGAATATCTCAGCCACTTACAGAAATAAACTATAAAAAGTACAAATATAAAACTACGACTGTTCTGCTTTAAAGTCACTTTCTTTTGTTCTTTGTCTCTCACCGCCCCTCTCGGTCCTTCTCCTAATCCTTCTTTCTTTGCCAGTCAAATGTGCCTTTAAAACTTTAATGTGTTCAGATCCTGATGTATCACACAGCATTAGCAGCCTATAAGATATTCATGACAGTTTTTTTTTTTAATAAAGCACACAGGCGTGTGAGTGTGCGCACCTATAGGCCAACGTGACTATGAATATGCTATCAGCCTCTCATAAGGTATGGACTGTAGTGGTCACAGGAGATTTAAAATATGTGATTATGGATATTTTACGAATGATCAAATGTGACCCTTCACCTTCTAAAAATAGATGGTATCAAAGTTGTGGAGAGACAGATGGCTAATTCAAGTGTAGACAGAAGTTCAGCTTCTAAATGAGTTTGACTTTGCAACTCAAAGACGCTTTGAAAAACTCTACTGTTTCCGCTGCTGATTGTAGTTAGACAGGGAATATTATGAAGGAGTTTTGTTTAAGACTTATTTTGGGTGCTGTGATGCCTACACCAGTTAGCTTAGAAACTGGAAACAGCTATCCCTCTGACAGCACCTTTAAAGCTCACTAATTATAACACTGCCAGGAACAACACCTTAGTTTTTGTATGGATTAAACAAATGAGATATAACGTGTTAGTTATAAGTTATAAGAACCAGGCTAGCCCTTTCCTCCTGTTTCTCTTTATGCTAAGCTAAGCTAACCAGCAGCTGGCAGTAGCTTCATTTGTTGGCATGGAGTCTTCTAACGATCGACAAAAAAGCAAATAAGCACATTTCCCCAAACTATTGCTATGTATAACAACTATAATTACTTTTGCTTCTTATACCATCAACTTTCTTTTAGTGATTCAAACTCAACAGAATTTATAAAGACAACACAGGGACTACGTCATATGTTGAGGTCTCCAATTGTAATCAGCAGCATCTCTGTTTCATAGACATAGTAAAAAGGTGAGAACATCTGTTTTTAATGCAGAAAAAGAGCTTTGCATGCTTAAACAGATCAAGCTACTGATTAAACAAAGTTAAATGTCACTTAAAATTCAGCAAAACATCCAGATTGGCAAGAAATGACAGAAATGACCACATTGATTCAAACAAACCAAATTGAGACAAAAAACACAAACAAATTTTGTCAGTTGCTTTGAAAGGGCTCAGATAGAAACCTCTTATAGCAAAAAGTTCCTGCAGGATTCACTTCTGGGCACACTATCAACCATGTTGGTCAAAGGGCCTGGACTCTCCCTGTTAGCACCAGTGCTGCTATAGAATCCGGTTGCTATGAAACTGCAACCTAATGCATAAATCACACATTAATTCATTCAGTGTTACTGCATCATTTTACGGCCATATAAGCAGTATGGACCAGTATGAAGTCTTTTTGATGTATTCCAGTATAGGTACTGTTTAATAATTTTATTAGTACAGTGATATATTTTAAGGGTGAATTCGAAAGTCATCTATAAGACGTGAATAAGACAAGTAGACATTTGCAGGATTAAAAGGAAGTCGATATGATCTGAAAACAGAATGTTTCTCTGCTGTGGCACACTGACGTAGCGGACTGCTAAATACAACAGCAACAGAAAAGTTGGTGGGCAGCTTTACTATAAAATGAAATTGGAGAAATTCACTTCTAAAGAAACCTGCCGTTAAACACGTTAGACAATGGACACTAGGTTAAGGTTTCATTCAGAGAAATGCAAGCCGCACTGAAAACACAAGAAGCGTGCCACAAGAGGCAGAGACGGGTTTTCTCCTGAGAAACATGCCTCAGTGTGAATGGCTTGTAACTGGCACTGGCCTAAAGGTAGCAGTCAACAGTAAGGTGTACAAAGTGCTGCATAAAGCACAGTCCTGTTGAATTATGACGTGTCTAAGTGATTTACAATACTGTGTTCTGTTAATGTAGCACAGTTCCAGTAAAATAACTTTACGTGTTTGCGTCATACAGCCCAGGTGATGCGTTCTCAGTCCACACAGCCTCAGTCCATACAAAGGTTAAGTAGAGCGCAGTTAACTCTGTTGTCTCCAAGCTTCATGTGACACCATTTTTCCCCACTCTGCCCCAAGGTATACACACACACACACACACACACACACCCCTCAAGGGATCAGTACACCAAAATTCACTCTCCAACTATGAACACAAACACACATCGACATACATATGAGCGCTCACACACATGGAATGATGCTCCGACTGATGGATTTCCTAACACATTCTCACATCTCTCTCTATTGCACACATGTATCCTCTCACACATACACAAATTCAGACACTCCATCTCCATCACGTACACACACACACACACAGACAGACACACACGGTGCAGGGCCGTGGAGCAGTGGGGCGGCTGTCAGGTGATGTGCGTCAGTCCTTGGATCCTCCGGCTCCCTGGTGAGGGGAAGGAAACTAGGACAGGCCTCCGCAGAGCACACACACACACACACACACACACACGTACACACATAAGCCCTTGTCCCTTAGGCCATGGCATTGCTGGATATCACACACAACTACAGACAGACACACAAAAACAGCCCCTACAAGCATGTATGTATAGACGGACATTTGCCAGCATGTTTGAACATACACTCTTACTAAATACAAACCCATCCTACAGCACACACACACACAAACACACACACACACACTCACACACACACACACACACACACAGGACCTGCTTTCACTTGGCATACAAACACCATAATTAAAGACGCACACTCAGACACACGTAAACACAAACACACTGGCACACACATCTACACACACACTCTTAGGGCCTGAGCAGCGCACTCATTAATATCGTTCTGACAACAACTGGCTCCCTGGCAACCTCTCTGCCATCGCTCACCCAGCATCACCCCCCGCCTATGAGCGTGCATGCGGGTGTGCACGGGGATTTAACCTGGGCGGAGCCGGGGGAGGGGAACGAGGGGTGCTAATAGGCTGAAATTAATCAACGCTGGCTGATTCGCTGTCTAGGGAATGAGTGGCGGGCAGCAAGCAGGCAGGCAACACTTCCTGAATACTAATGAACTAATGGAGAGGGGGGACAGAAGGTAGACCCCTTTACCTCTCTCTGCTGTTTGTCAGGGAACAAGGAAATAGGGTGAGAGGCTGAAAAGGGTTGAAAAGCCTGTTACACTAACAAGAAACAAAAGATTAAAATCCAGATTGTTGTGACAGGATGTAAGCAAATACACAAAAAATTAGCAAAAATTTCATGGGACAAAAATTGTGGGTCACACATTTTCCACATAGCAGCACTGTGGTCTAGCCTGAAAGAAATCCAATTTGTCATATTTTATATGACACATAAGATGATGACACCTGATGTGACACTTCACAAGCACCACTTCTTAACAGTCTTTGCTGCTTCCCATTAAGAAAATATTGTGGCAAAATCCGCTTTGCTAGTATAAGACAGAGTGGGGAGAGTTTGACTACAGAAAAAAATAAATAAATAGCAGGGTCATGCCTTCTCCACGCTAAGCTGGCTAAATTTGAAACCACATCTGTTCCTTCCTCTCTGTTGTGGCCTCTCATCCACAAGAAACTGGATAAAGAAGAGATTTAACCGTTTACTTGTGTTCTGGATGCAGAACTTTTTGAAAAAACAGCAGGGGCCTCATTTATCCGTGCATACGCTCATTTATACGCATAAAATCAAAAAAAACATAAAAGTTATCAATTTGTTTGTTTTTCTTGTGCTTGAAAATTCTTCTTCTAAGCATACCAACAAACATCATGTGTCCCACTCTATGGAGAAAAATGCCAAATTAGACTTGTCTTAAATTCCATTGTCCCAGTGCATTCTGGGAAATTTTCCCACACACCTGCTCCCAGGACGTCGCAGGATTTCTTTCAGTGATATAGTATCTTAACTTTGTTGTCTGTGATGTTTGTCATCTTTATTTTTTGTTGTTTGTGACATTTGTCCACACCTCTATGTAAGGGCTTTTAGGACTTTCCATGTGATGTGGTCAACCATGTTTGGCCTTCTGGTGGCGTTTCTGTAAATGGACCTGTATGTGCAAGAGCATTAGAATCTAGAACAGGTGAGATTTATCATTGTCATCATCAAGTTGTGCATGAGCTACTAATTTTGCTGTTCATACAGAAGGGGTAGGCGACATGACCTAAAATTTAAAATCAGTGTATTTTTAAGGTGACTGTATTATATCAAGGTATTCTAAAAATAAAAGGGATACTCCACCTTGTTTCACTCTTGGCAACGTAAGGGAACATAGCTTAAGAAAGAATTTGTTTTTAAAACGATGTGTTAAGGCTTAGGTGTGTTTTTGGCTCAAAAGAGGAATGAAAATGGGGTAAAGGCCTACATGTGTTTTGTGAGTTGCCTGCCCCATAATGAAGGTTAATTAGTAAATGTAATGTGATTCATTCTCAAAGTTAGACGAGTGGTAGGATTAGGCATCTCTCAGCATTTATTTGGCAGAAAACCCAAAGTATATACTTACAACAGTCAGTGTACTCACACAGCACAGAACTCTATGAGCGGGCGGCTGGCCGGCCTCGGGAGCTCCTCCTGTGGGTTGGCGCAGTCTTACCCCGCCGCCACTTGCAGAGCTCCCCAACTCCGAAAACTTTCAAACACATTTTTGTTCCGCCATCACTTCTTGTAAAACTGTCAATATTCAAAAGTTCAAGTGGATTTAGTGATGAAATTACATACGAAAACTGTAAAATATAAAACTATCTGTTGCTGGCCTCTGTCTGGTGCACGCAATGATGATGCAGTGAATAGTGATGATTCTCTCTGACTAATCAGTAGTCTGCGGTGTTTTCACGTCACATTTTAGTATCGCCGCAGCTCGCTTGGAACCTCGACGGAGGTGATACGAAAAAAAGTATCTGGAAGCACATACAGGTACAACTTTTCCACAATGGAAAACCAAACAAAGGCGAGCCAAGTCGAGTCGAGCTGGTACTGTGCAGTGGAAAAGGGGCTATATAGTCGCACTCTGTCACCAGATTCACAGACACATTACCGCCAATTTTAAAGCTGCAGCAAACACGACTGTTTAAGTGAGCACTGCATCACTGCCACCTACAAAAAGGAAATGTTATCTGCTGTTAGGTGAAAACAACGCATGCACACATACTAGACCCAGTTAGTTTGAAAACCAGTTGAGATGTAACACCGGCAAGAGTAAAGAGGGTTTCGTATAACAAAGCCAGCTGAGCTTGCATTGCAGTATAAAGTTCCACAAAAAGCAACGTAAAAAAAAAACTGTCCGAGTCCAACATCGTCCTGTGCTGTTGGAATACAAAAGACACAAGCCAAATTAGTCCATCAAAATGTTAACGCCAAGTTCAACAGGCTAACCTGCAAAATAAACAGTGGACCAACTTCAAGTTTTCAGCAAATCCTGCTTTGTACTGGCCCTCAGTCCGAAGTAAAATCGTTAACTTACCACACGAGAGTTTTCTGGTTCCTAGTTTTCTGGTGGTAAATTTAAGTTAATCCACTTGGTCGTCACTTCCTTCAATGGTGGGAGTAGATGAAGACTTTTGTGTTGGTATATGAACCCGACATAGAGAAATTTGCATGCTTTGCTCGCAACTTAACCTTCCACATCTTCATATTACCACAGACGGCGTTAGCAAGGAAAATAGTGATTACTGGATGTAACTTCAGTTCTATGAGTAAGCTCTACCTCTACCTGCATGTTATGGCAGCCACAGGGAAGCCCATTAGTTTTAATATGCTTAAATATTTATCACAGTAATGATGGTATTGCAAAATCCATGTTGTGGCAGAATGTGACACCAGACACGGTGACGAAACTGGTATACCGCCCACCCCTATGATGTATTCAGACACAGCCACACACACACACACACACACACACACACACACACGCACACACACGGTGCATCTAGGGCTTAAGGCAAGCCTTCTAGGCAGGATTTTGTTATTGACCTTGACCAATGCAAGAGAGGAGCTGGGAATGCTGTGCATTTTCAGACATGAGCTCTGTGTGTGTATGTGTCTCTGTGTGTGTAATTATCCTTATGAGGGCCGCAGATGAATATGGTGGTAGCAGAAAGCCCAGGAGATGAGGGGATGGCATACAGCACACACACTCACACACAAAAGAAAACACATGATGGGATCTGTCCATCCTTTTTTTTGTGTCTCCACAGGGGAGAGAGGCTGGAGCAGGGCCTACTTACACTGGCTCTCATGTGGGTTAAAATGTGTGTCTGTGTGTGTCTGTGTGTGTGTGTGTGTATTGTGCCTGGATATATGCATCTGTTTGTGCATGTTTGTGTGTGTAAGCCATTGTGTCGGTATGCAGTTATTGAATCTCATTTGTCACATTCCTCTCTTTGTTGCTGTTGAATCTACAGGGTAATGGGTTTATTAAGTTTGTCTGGCAGGCTTGTGTGTGTGCACATCCACATAAAGACATACATATGTGTTTGTGCTTGTGTGTGTATGTGTGTGTGTGTGTGTGTGTGTATCATTTCTTCATCTGTGGTATGTGTACTTTGCGTTGATGTTGGTTTTGTATGTGTATGTGTGTGTATGTGTTGTGCCAGTGAGTGTGTGGGTGAGTGTGTGTTTGCTTGCATCCCTGTGTTGTGCACTATTATCTTGTGTGTGTGTGTATGTGTGTGTGTCCCAGGTTCTGTGGTCCGCTGAGATCAGATGAAAGGAAAGAGGCCTGTGACTGATCCACTCCCTCTGAACAAGGGAATTCGACCTCCCCTCTTTTCCCCCCTCTCTCTCCCTCACTCTCTTTGTGTCTCTCTAACTCTCTCTCTCACCCCATCTTTCCCTGTTCCTGTCATTCTCTCTCTGTGTCTCTCTCCCTCATCTCTCTGTCTCCCCCTCTTTCATTCTCTTTCTCTCTGAGCATGTGACCCACTTTTACCACCCACATCTCTCCCATTCTCTCCCTCTCCCCAAGTCCCATCTGAAGACTGTCTACTGAGAGCAAACCAGGGGACATAGAAAGAGAGACAGAGAATAAAAAGAGTAGCAGAGCTGTCTGCATTCTGCTCGTGCATAAAGTATCACCCTCTGTGATTTAGTGCCTAATGTGTGAGCATCCCATACATCAGTATGAATAAGTATCTGTAAATGCAGTTTATTTCAGAGACACACTGTAGGTGATGGAATAAAGAAAAAGCACAAAAAGGCATGGTTGAGGCATGTAACTGGTCTTTGAGCCGCTGTCAGGCTTGCTGTTCAGAGTGTGTGAGTTTCTTTTTGTCAGAGGCTCTGTAGGTGGTTTTTCAGCATGCGAGTGCATCTGGCTCACTTGTTGTTTGGTGTTTTTGTGTTCTCGCCTTTGGTTCTGTCCCTTGCTGTTTGTATGGGTTCACTTGATTGCTCATGATAGAATAAGAAATATTTTGTTCCCCCACTATAATGTGGGAATGTGTCCTAGGTGAGACATATTGACAGTTTACAGTTTTATAGTGTGACAGCACAGGGACGACAGGTCATGTATTATGTACTCTGCGGTTTTACCTAAAGTCAGTTCGCCATTTATCAAAGATCCAGTGGATTAATTTTTGATGGGAATGTCCCCACAACAACTGGATAACTTTGGATATGTGTGCGCTAACTTAACCATTTTACTTTGGACTGCTTTCCCAACAAGGGCCTGTACAAAACAGGACTCGCTTGAAAACTGAAGCTTAAGGATGGATTGATACAGACTTCAAACTTGAAAACTGGAAATTATGCTTCACTGTTTATTTTGCAGGTTAACCTGTTGAATTAGCATTATGCAGGGATAATTTGGCTAGCATCTTTTGTACTCCCACAGGGTGGCACAATGTTGAACCAATGTCATAATTTTGAGAAACAGTTGAGAGAAACTTTGTGAACGTTAAGCCTCATCTGAAGTCAGTTCAGTAACCAGAGTAGCAGGTTGGACGTGGACAACAGTTGTTGTTCTGTTGTTGCTGGTGTTCTAGCCAACTGGTTCCAGTATGCGTGCACCAGTTGTGTTCACCAAACAGTGGATTACATTTCTTTTCGTATAGATGGCTGTGATGTAGTGCTCACTTACAATACAATCATATTTGCCACAGTATATATATGAGATGAGACTTGAAAATCAGCAGTAATATGTTTTTGAATCAGGTGCCAGTCTGTATTTTAAAATATTTTTTTTTATTATTCCCTTATGTTGCCAATAGAGTGAAAAGGGGTATAATCTTATTTTGAGTGGAGTATCCCTTTTATTTTTGTAATACAGTGATATAATACCAAAGATATATTAATTTTAGGTCATATCACCCACCCCTAGAACATTTATCTTTGATTGTGTGACTATGGACAACAACATAACATATTCATCTATTAGGTAAATTACCTCCAATTAAAGCAACATGTGCCTTCAGACTTGTTCCGACCAAATGTTTCTACACAGTTAGTTCAACTAAGGCTGTCGCGATGAAGTAGTTATCTCCAATCTTGTGGCTTTTTGTTTTGTTTTTGTTCCATATTCCATAGGAAGAGTGTCTGTGGATCTCATCTCACAGCACAGCGAGCCGCTAACTGCTGCTTTATGGTCTGAGCAAGACAGCTGCTGGGTGCTGAGCAAAATCATTCCTATAGTTTGACTATGTCTTTTTTGGACGTGCCGTGAGCTAAATCTTTTAAAGTAGCTTTACCTGGAGCTATTAAAGTCCAGGAGTTTCTAACTGAATTAAAATTTATTAATTTATTATTGAGGTGAAAAGGTGCCACGTGCACATTTAAAAAGATTACTTCCCCAAACAAAGACACAAAGAGGGAAGACTAAATTATGACTCAGCAGGGATGAGAAAAGTTGATTTACATGGGAAACAGATCTGAAAGCAACACAGAATGCCTGAGAGCTGCAATTGTCACCTGCCACCTGGATTTTGTATTTCTATTTACATAAATAAATAAAAATATCACCATAAACTGGTGAAGAAAAAAATCATCAGAATGCAGCAAATAAAGTATAATAAATACTCAAAATTTCAAAAAGATTTCTTAAAAATGCTGTTCAAATCTCGTCTCTTCTCGATCTCCTGAACCCAATCTCGAATCTCATCTCGTCTCGTGTCTTGTCACACCCCTACACAAAGCATTATACCCTGGAAATATTGTTTAAAAAGTATGATGTCAGTAAAACACACACACACACACACACAGTACTGTATACAGTAACTCAATGGTTTAATCCTCTGATTCTGCTGACTCAGTTGTAGTACTCTCTGGGCGTACACACACTGAGGTCACAAGGACACACAGAGGCCAAACCCAAGTACAGTCTATGTGACTCTCAGGGGCCAACACACACGCTCAAATGGTTCCTGACCTCTGACCTTCATGACCCTGGGGTCAGCAGTTCAGGGAGTGTAGAGTGTGTATGTGTGTGTGTGTGTGTGTGTGTGAATGTGTCAACTGTCACATGTGAGAAGTGAGTTTTATCACAGCAGTAGGTCTTCAACAGACAAATTCAGGTCAGACAGATTTCAGGGTTGAGACGTGTCACTCCTCTGCAGCACGGAGACTTCAAGTCATGTACAGCAGGACATAGGAATAGCATGTTGAATATAGGAATACAGTTTTAAGATAGACATGACAAAATTAAACATATTAACCAGACTAATCTGTTGGTTTGTGTGTTAAACGTGACAAGGCTTTCACTTTTAGAAATGATAGGTGTAATATTTCTGTGTGATGCTTTGCGGTCTACATTTTAAGATTCAACCTACCTCAATGACCTTGCCCTGCTTCTGCTGTTATACATACAATGACCCCACTGACTGACTAGATGGATGGACGGTTGTATGAATTATGTCATCATACACAAAACTACACCAAAAGACTAAGGCAACATAGGTTATTTAACATACTGTTAGTGCTCCATCCATCCATCCATCCATCCATCGTCAACCGCTTAACCTGCGTACAGGGTCGCGGGGGGGCTGGAGCCAAACCCAACTATTAGTGCTCCACACAAAATTATTTAAACATAATCCTGTATATCAAATGCAGACCTTTTCAAACTGATTATTGCGCTACGCTCAGATAAAACTAAGCTTACATCGGTGTACCTGTCACCAATGCTGCCGTGGAAAACTCACAGGTATGCCGCAATTTTCCAATTAATGGAGTTGGTGCATTCCACTGTCTTGCTCAGTCCATTATCTAAATAAGAAAATTACTCAACAAAAAACAATTAAAAGACAATTATTTTGGTATTAATTGGTGAGCATCACCTCCTTTCCTGAAACCAGAACATGAGGATATTTATAAGTTTCTGTGAACACTAAAAGTGGGATCAGTGCAATAAATGTTTAAAATGTAGTTTTTGTTAATCAACCGCAAAACTAACAAAACATACCTGTCCATAATTATATTTTCGTTATTTACCAGCTCTCTCTCTGTATGTATCTACATTTTTAGTGGATCCATGAGCTAAAGCGTGTGTCTATCATCACAATCTTCCTGAAACATACACTTCATTTTCATAACAGTCACATAATACGTTTGTTTGTCAATAACCAAGTTGGTGTAGAGAGGGAAAAATTTTATCTTGAACAAAAGCTGCCTGCTGATTATATTAATTTAATTTAATTTTCCTGACCATTTTTTGGCATTTCATAGACTATACCGTACTTCGTGTTGTTCACGTTACATCTTCTAGCCACACAAGCACACTACATCAGTCTAACACCATTACCTTAACTAATGTTACCAAATGACTCTTTAGTGTTTGTGAATTCATCATGTCATCATTTTATGGGATTTGTATCTCCCTCCTGTCAGACGGAGGCTAAACCTCAGGATCTTCAAACCACTGTGTCAAATGTATATCTCAAAAATTAACCAATGTGTTTTTTTACAATGTATACTGAATAAAACAGTACAGTAATTGCATTATTCTCAAAGATAACTTAAAACTTAACTAACAAAGTTGTATTGCTTTGAAAATATGGCATAGATAGTAATTTAAAAAACTTTACTGTTTAGTGCCACATCTCCCCCTTTGGTTAAGTTGTATGTTTCACTACGTCCCCTAAACACACTGAGGTTAAAGCATTACTAATCTTGCTGCAAAAGCCTTTATAGCAGTACAGAACTACTGTAAGACAGAGACTTCAGAGGTGCTCCTGAAGGTCAATTCATGTGTGTTTAATGGGATCAGGGTGACACACGAGCAATCAGAGCAAGATGAGCTGAACGAGGCTGAGGATCAGTATCGCTCTTTAGATCGCTTACAGGCACTGACGACAGATCCTGCAAATGTAACTCGAGATCTCACACACACACCCTAGTGTCTGCACGCACAAAAGTCAAGACTTTTACACACTAACAGACAGACAAACATGAAAGCCGCTCATGTGACTAGACTTAGACGTCTTGCAAAATACAGAAAGCAGAAGAGAAATAATGTGAGATAGCGTTTGAGGAGAGGGGAGGAGAGGCAGTCAGCGGACCGTGACACTTCAGACATATGGGAGGACCAAAGAGAGACGAGGGGATGAATAGAGAGTTGGTGAGAGACGCAGAAACAGAGGGAGAGGGAGATGTATCCAGCTGTTTGTCCATCCCAGCTTTACTGTAATGAGCCCATGTTTGGCTCTATGGAGCATCGCCAACGCCTCATCTAACTTCTCCAAACTCTAACAAGCTAAACTGCTATTTAGATTTACCTCCTACCAGTGTTGAACCGGACCCAAACAACTAAGCACATAACAGCATGGCGCTCCCTTAAATGGACACTTTGACGTTTGGAATTTTTTGGCTGTTTATTTTTCTTTAAACAGACACTTGTCAGCATGTGGGAACCATTTGTGCTTTTAAGTTTTCGTGAAATGGCTCAGCAGCATTGTTAGCGTCACGGAGCATATCTTCCACGTGCAGCCTGCTGTGCCCTTTGGTTGGAATGAGGGAAAGCTTATAAATCATTTGGAGATTTACCTGGAGAAAACACAAAAATTCACACACAACCGTGTTCTTCTCCAGGATTACATCCAGAAAACGACAGATCACTAATCTCAACTAAAAAGCAGTCTTTTCCCTCTCCGTCGATGCATGGTTTTTTTGTGCACTGGAGAATCTAATATGACATTTGACTGTATTCTGGTTGACAGCTGCCATTGTCCTTCATCAACTAAACCTTTTGTTTTGACACTTGGACAGAACCAACAGACACAAAATGAGTGTTTAATTTACAATTCACTGGTACCACCAGTACCACCACCTCTGCAAGTATGGACCCTATTAGGAATTTTTGGACAACTGGACTATAATAAAATATTTCAAGAAAGTTATGAGAAACACATTTTATTTTATGTTATTTGAAATATTTTTTTTAATCAGCTATAAACTAAAATCATTAAATTTTGTATGAAAAATGTGCCATGCCACTAAAACTCTGTATTTGTCCCTGATGCTAACCCACATCCATCTGAAGCCTACAAATGATTTCTGTGAAGCATTTCCAACATAATATTTCTTAATGTTTCAAAGTGACAGTTAAAATGTCGTCCATATTTGTAAATCCACCTGACAAGCCGGGTTGTGTCTTATTTTAATAAATTCAGTTGAACTTCTTCAGTCAAAATCCTGGTGTGCAGGGGACAGTGGACTAAAATTGGCACTTGCAATATCCGCCAAAATCATTGCAAAACTTTATTCTTAAATCAATAAATCATAATACTTCATCCATACTTCTACTACTCATCAGTACCATTAAATCATAATGATAGAAATGTAATCAAATGACACATAAAACATTTATAAATATTGTGTATGTTTAAAATTAATTTTTTTGGTCATTTGTTAATGAGTAACTGTAACTGTAAACAGTGTGTTCTTTACTAACCAAGTTTAAGGGTTCCTTTATTAAAAATGTTTGCCTAAGTAAAGAAAAAAAATTTAATTAAATGGATAAATAGATGGTAAAAAGATCACCTTTCTGTAGCACCTTCATCCAAATGACAAAAGCTGTTCCCCCATTAGCAGAAAATGTGTTCATGTACAGCAGGTCAGCAATGCTCTGAATAAGAAGCTGATCAAGAAAATGTGTTTTCAGTGCATTTAAGGTTAATACAAAAATAAAATCACTTTCCAACGTCCCTCTCATTCACTGGCCTAACCAACGACACATGTGGGCAGGAGGAGCTAGGGAACCAAATCAATGGACAACCTCCACAGCCAGCCCCTGTTTGTGTCCCAAATGTGGGACAAATGTTACAAGATCATGACTCACTACACACTTGTTACACCCTCAACAGCTCTCTAAGAATAACAAACTCAATACGACAAAGTTCGCTCTTACAGTTGCCTTAGACAAAACCTTTTGTTTAGTACAAGGACATCCTATTAAGTGATGTGGACTGAAACATCTGCAGAGATAAAAGTGTATAAGTGCTTTAAAAACCTATTTGGAGTTTAGTGCAGAATCTGTGCTGCATCAGAACGGTGCTCATCTCAGCCTTGTCTGGGCTATTTTTACATAGAATCAGTCATCTAACTCCGCCAAGTGAGAGGGGATAAAGTGTCGGGACCCAAAATGCATGTGTGATCCTCTTAACCATCAATCAGCGCTACACTGAACAACAGGCTGGCAAAGCCAACACGACCCCAGTTCTCATCAGCATCCTTCTCATCTAGTATGTTTACCATGCGCTTTGTCAATCAAGCTCTCCCTACTCTTCATCCTCTTCTTATCTATAATAGTAATATTAATAATAATTAGGGCTGGGCATGTTAATGCGTTATTATCGCGTTAATGCATTAATTCATTAACAGCGACAATTATTTGATCGCACGTTAACACAGTTTTTATTATTACTTAAGTTAAAATTGTAGGTTACATAACTTTATCTGATAGGCCTTCATCTAGTTTTTGCAGGGATGCTCTGCCATGCGAATTCCCTCCTGTTGATGTCCTGATAACTATTTAGTAAACAGTAATAGATTCGGGAAACTCACAAACAGCAAGGATCAGTCTCTCTTGCAATGATTTGTGCTCCGCATCACGTAGCCTACAAAAAGTTCAAGACAATTCAACTTCGGCAGCTGGCGGGCGCGTGCGTGAGGTGAGCACAACCGCCTCACGCACGCACGCACCTCACTCTAGGGACACTTGCTACTGAACAGAGACTGTTTATGGTGCTCCCTGATAAAAGAAAAATGTTTCTGCTGATAAAAAAAACAAGAAAACATATTTATATACACTGAACAAAATTATAAACAACACTTTTGTTTTTGCCCTCATTCATCATGAGCTGAACTCAAAGATCAAAGGCTTTTCTATGTACACAAAAGACCGATTTCCTGAATATTGTTCACAAATTTGTCAAAATCTGTGTTAGTGAGCAATTCTCCCTGAGATAACCCATCCTGTGTACTGTGTAAAGGGAATACAGCTGGTAAAAAGCACCTTATTTGTTTAAAGTGTTTGCAAACCACGTTCTTGCACTTATATACAGTACATTTAAATTAAAAGGGCGCAATACACTACTTTAGACTTCATTATTCAATTTTGCGCATAACTATGCGATTAATCGCAGAAAATCATGTGATTAATTGCGATAAAAATTTTAATCGTTAATTAAATTAATCGTTAATAATTAAAGCTTTGTGATAATATTAGTTCTAATATCAATAAAGTGTAGCCCAGCATGTTTTACATTTTAGGATATATAATTACAGAATTACTGGTAGTTCTACTGTGTGTTTTCAATTTGGACTCCAACATTCTTGTATCATAATTAATAAAACCTTTCTACGATCGCCTAATATCTTAACACAATTTGCATTGAATATTGTATTTTAACACTATAATGAGGTTAAAGCTGCACATTAAAGTTTTTTAGAAATCAAATGACAATTTTTTAAAAGGGGGGGGGGGGGTTACTACAGTATTTGTAGGAACTTAGCTTGTTTGTTATTTCACCGTTTTAATTATACTTCATTATCCACCTTATTTAAGTGTCACTCACTTATTGAATCAGCCTCCTTCAGTTCTCTTCACACTTACAGACCTAACATACCTCTGCTGCAAACACGTCAGTGTGCCCCGTTTCTTTCGGTCTCTCCCTGGTAACTTTCTCCATTAGTAGGAGGCTACGTTGTATAAAGTCACCGAAAAAAAAAGAGAACTTGTCTTCAGGATTTTTCCTCCCGCGATTCTGTCCACTTCTGCTTCTAAAATATCCACCATGTCGCGACTTGTAACGTAATGACTCCGTGTTCCTCTGAAAAATGCTACGTGTCGCCAAATATACCTGGGCGGCCGGCCGAAGTAAAGTGTATGTGTGGGAAACACTGACTGAACCGTTGTTTTTTAAGCCAGGTCTTCAACAGGTCTTCAACAGTGTCTACCGGCACTGTGTCTCCCTCCATGTTGTTAAGAGTTTATGAGTAGATGGTTGCGTGCAGACGCAGAGGGAGGGGCAGGGCGGGGCTGCGCTGTGAGGGACAGAGAGGAGCAAACGCTGGCAGGACGGCCAATAATTTACGGAAAGATTAAGTCATCATCATCACACACATATATACACACACACTATTCTCAGGAGTTGGTGGAGACCAAAACGGAGCTAAAGTAGAGTGGATATTGGACTTACAGTCTTGTTTTGTCCAGAAATACAATTCCAAATGAAACTAATATTTCCCCATGTGTGTTGATTTTGTAAATGGGCAATTGTTTACTAACACGTTCACCACAAAAATCTTATAAGGAAGTACCAGTGCCACTTAATGGCCAATTAATAAATCAACAATGCTGTTTTACAGGTGGTATCCATTGATTTAAATCATTGTCAAATAATTCTTCAAATTCTTTTTTGTAATAGGATTAGTGGAGAATTAGAATAATTATGTAGGGTTAAGTTTAGAAAAAACCTGATGAGACAATTTTGAAATGTCAAGTTACATTTTATTCAATTTTAGTGGTAAATTTTGTTGAATATAGTGATTTATAAACATTTATTTGAATGTTATTGCTCTGTGTTCTATTGATACCGGGCTAACCATAAGAGTACAGACATTGCTGCCTGAGCAACAATGGAAAGAAGTCAGAATCTTCTCTGTGTTATTCCTGGTATAAAGCTTAGATTTACTAAAAACTAAACTAAAAGTTTAGTCAAAACAAATTCAGCAGACTAAAATTAAGTCTGTCATCCCAACATTGTATTTAAATGCATCAAAAGCACAGTAGTATAACACTTTGGTAGCTGACTAATGGACTAATAGGCAGGCTCTAGCAGCAACTCTGTCATCTTTGACAACACCAGCAAAGTCACATATTTCATCTTTAACTTGGGCTAATTGTAAATTGCCTTCAAATCAGTGAGCCAGTACCTAGACCAACAGTTGTTAAAATGTTTACATCTCTGGCACTGTTGTTAATAATGCAGATTGGTTGCTGCTGTGACCTATGAATAAATGAAAATACACTTCTGAAAAAACATAAAAACATGTTGTTACTGGTGCAGCATCTCCCTCTCGCCCCGTGTCATCAGCTCATACTGATTTCAGTTAGCTAGCGTGTGCATGTGTGTGCGCCTGCACGTACGCAAGCTTGGCTTGTCTCTGTTTACATGAATGGGTAATGTTTGCGTTGCCTGGCAGTGGAAAAGGCTGAATGCCAAATAGAGATGGTTATCTCACTAATTTAATGGCACTGAATAATAGTGTAGGTCCAATTCCATCAATGACGAAGGTGACTCACTTACTCACAGTGCGAGTTCTGTGACGGTCTGCACTCAGACAGAGGTTAAATGAAAATAAAGTTTCATAAAGTCTTGTTCACCAGTCAGGTCAGAAGTTCCTTTTCAGCTCAGTGAGTACAGAGACACACCACCAGGGTTAGTGGTTGGTTAACATGAACACACTGATAGTGCTGTAAGGGCTTTGGATTTAAGTGCCAACCTAGTGACACATGCTGTACCCTTATGAACTTCACAATAATGCAGTTACAGAGGTGCAAACCTTTCTCTGATCATTTTTCCTTCCCTAGAAAGTGTTAACAAGTGGCCAATATGGTAAGACTAGAGCAATTAAAATACTCAGTGAAGTGAGAAGCAGGGCAGATGGTCAGGCGAAATGTGGAACAGTCCAGCTTGATGCACAACTGGTAAGACAGGTTTTCTTTGCTAAGGACTGAGGCACAGTGTGCCTTCCATCACAACTCTAAAATATATTTATCTACAGTGATAAAATGGCTCAATTTATCTTGTTGGTTAAATTTTGCTTTCCCTCTCGCTATTCTGAGCCCTCATTTGATCAAAACCAACTGACAGCCAATAAATGCCGGTGGTGAACTGTGATGTCTAACGAGAGCAAAGAGTGACACATATATCTTGGAATACACATATGATACATTTAAAACCCAGAGAAACGTTGAGCAAGTTCATGCAGGAAAGATTGGTTAAGAATGTGTAACTAGTCAGCTTTTATCCTTTGGAAAGCAGCTAATTGGGACATACAGATAATGATTGAAACAAACAAAACAGACAGCAGGGAGGGGTGTCCTATTGTTTCCCCTGAGATTTTTTTCCAGCAGAGGTACTGAAGTGCGTCATGTATATATGTATATGTATGTATGTGTGTGTGTATGTATGTATGTATATGTATATATATATATATATATATATGTGTGTATATGTATGTATGTATGTATATATATATAAATAGGTAGGACTCTCATACTTTGACACTCGTCTTTGCAAAGGGAGAAAATGAAAGAATAATGTCGTTACCCTGCCTGTCAGCTGCTCCGGTTCACTGCAATTACCATAAAGGCTTGAATATGTTTTCACTCCAAATTTAGTTGCGGCTAGCTGACAGTGGAAACACCAGAAAAGCTGTTCAAATCCTTAACGCTACCGTAGTGACATCAAAAGAAAAGTGGTTGTCTCGATTCGGATGCCAAAGTGTGTGAGTGAGAGCTTATAGAGGCGGGGAGCAGCGGAGCAAAACACCACTTTAGTGGTCTTGCTGTTGTTAGTAAAAAAAGTATAAAAATATTTTCGCTTCATTTTGAAACTATGGCGGAACTAATTAGACTGTGGCGGGCCGCCATGTTTCCGACACCACATGAATGCACCATCCCTCACCGCTCACTCTAAGGGCGCAGGAGAAGCTACAGTGGCTGACACGCTCCGTCAGCTCTTGTGCTAAATAATACGGGTGGGATTTCATTTGACCAATTTTCACTTCACTTCTCTTGCTTGTTCTTCGTACGTATTCAACATATGGACAAAACGCGCTCTGTAGAGACGTTTGTCCATTTGGGCTACTGTGGAAACATGGCGCCGCAACATGGTGACGTCCATGTTAGAGGACCCGCGGTGTTTGTAGATAGAAATGGCTCAATCTAAAGTAATGAAAACTAGAGCCCCAGCAATTTATCGGGTGGCCGATATTATCGGCAGATATGAGCTAATTGCATTCAATCGGCATCGGCCGTTTATAACAGCAGATAAAAAAGAAACATAGATTCAGATACTTCACTAATGTCATGGGTGTTGCCCACCAGAGGGCGCACTGCAGCTGTTAACTACACTGCCTCATCACAAAAACCACAGAAGAAAACAATCGGCTGACCGCAGTCTACCGGTGCCAGCCTCCAGCATGTAGAAACACGCAGAGGGCTGTGTTAGCGGTGAGTCAGTCTTTTGTCACATTAATTACATGACTTAAATAATTATAATAAAAACAGCCGCAATCACTTTAATGACTTGCTAACCCTCCCGTTTGTCACTCTCCCTGCTTCCTCCCAGCTCACAGCAGTTTAATGTTACGGTAGTGTTTAAAGCTACGCTGCTAACGTGGTTGTACATTTATTTTTGAAACAGCGAACGGTACAAATTTGTCCCTAGTTCATCACTTATAAATATTCTCTAAAATCACATAACGTTACAGCAGCTAACACTGCCCGTTGCTAAATTGGCCACAAAGCTAATGCCGTGTTTATCAGTGGAGGAGTGCTAACGTTGATGAGCCGCTAAACTATTTTCTTCTCACTGTAACTCAAAATACATGCCTTTTAATAACAGAGTGTTCTACTGGATTAAAAAAGGTGGGGGGAGGACAAAAACAGGATTTTGAAAAGTGGACGCCCCTAGTGGATGTTACGCCGTTGAGTTAGCTAATCACACACTTTTACATAAAGACAAACGTGGCCATGTGTGGGGTTAGATTTATAATCCTCCCCCATCCCAACTTGGCAGGTTAAATCAGCAGCACTGATCATTTAGCAGCAGCGCTGTTGAATGCATATAGAGGAAACACTGATGATTACAATGCACACTACTATGTGAGGCATCAATGTCATGATGCAGTAGTAACAATTTGTGGTGATGGAGGCAAGCAATTCTGCCAACAATAACAACCACTGTCATTTTATTAAAGCATTTTTAGCCTGTGCACCAGTGGTCCTGAATTTTGTCTCCCGGGTCCAGACTGCTGCTTACTTTTAATTCTGCCAGGCAGTTTTCATTCTAGACACCTAATCAGAGACTTATTTGGACTGGGATGCCAGGTGAATTTAAACTAGCAGGGAAAAAAGAAAACCAGCAACACTCTGGACCCCAAGGACTGGATGAAGATAACTGCTGTAGACTGTTTCACATACATTGATTTTGTCCTAGGACTAAATGGCTCTCCGAGCTGAAGGAAACAACTTCACTAGCATCTAAAAAACTTGCCCGTCAATCCTGTGGGAGTAAGGGCCTTTACCTGATGTACATGACTTCAAATGCTAGGGGCATTTCAAACACACTGTGATGATCGTACACAGTCCTACAGTCTAAACCAAGTCTAAATCCCCAATTTTTTCGGTTTTCTGTAAAAAATATTTTGTCTCCAAGCCCAAGCCAAGACAACCTCAATGACATCATCAGGGTTATTTTCCATACTTTAGATAAGCTCCCTCCAGAGCCAAAGAAGACACTATGCAACAGCTTTCGCAGGCTGAGAGGTACTCTGATACTGATCTTGGAGTGCCCGCTTTATTACAGAGAGCTGAGAGGAAATAAGGTGAGAGAGATGGGGAATGACATACAACCAAGTTCCCCAGCCATAAACCAAATGTTGAGGTTCACTGTCAGCGCCAAAGGATGTGAGGGTGCCCCAAGATTGGGGTTTGTAATACATGCCACTGACACTGATTCTGAGCATTAAGTTTTACTACTTATAGAAGTCTTCTATGTAGGTCAATTCATGCAGACCCCAGGACGAGCTATAACTTTACAGAGGCCTCCTACAATATCCTGTGGAGGTCTACTTTGAGTTAAAAGTTAATCTCCATCTAGAAAGAATAACTAAGTGATAATGGTGTTTAGAACATTTTATTTTGCTTACGGTTAGTCCAGCAGATATCAAGAACCAAAATATTTCATACACAAACAGGCTTTTCAGTAAGCTGCAGACTGAAAATCCTCCTTTTAACTGCAAATTACGTCTTCACACTGTTTAATGCAATAATTCACAACAGATTATATGACACCAGATTGCAGACTACAGTATGTGCAGCCACACGTGCGATATGGTGCTTAATCATAGATGGCACATCAAACAGTTTGTTACCAGTGTAGAGTGTCTGTATCGTCACCATCAGCAGCAGCAGCTCCACCACTTATGTCGCACTGTGGCTTTTGGCCTCTGCTGCAGAGCAGCACGTCTCATTCTTAGCGCCGTTACCGACAAAGCAAGTGACAACAACAATGACACTAAACAACGACAACACGCCCTCACCGGGAGAGTAGAGCCTCGCTAGCTGTCGGGCCCCGGCGTGCTGCGGTCCCCAGCGAGGCTCCGCGCTGCGTGCAGCCGCCCCGTGCTCATTCCCGTTCGGATCCTCCTCCGCCATGGACCGGTGCCTGATGTCGGTCTCAGAGAGAAGCGAAGCCGCCATAACTCCTGCCCGCTGCCCCCCGCTCTGGCTTTCAGCTATTAGACATCAATTAGAAATCTGTCTCGGTCACTGTGTCCCGGCCTCGCGGTAGCTGTTGTTGTGGCTGGATGGAGGAGGGAGGATGAACCAAGTGATGATGCTAGCTGGGATGGAGCAGCCTCATGCCACCCGGAAATACACCGACGCTGACACACAGACCTACTTGGTTTTAAGCGATGCAGACTCCCTGTCGTGACCCCGCTGTTAGTTTGTGACTGACAAAGACTACTTGCAGACGTGTTCACATTACAGACTGTGAGGCTTTTTCGTACCCTTAGCTGTTGCCGTTCAACAAACTTTACTACCGCGTCCAGTTCAACTGTCACGTCAGCTGAAGGGACCGTCAGCATTTTACACTTCTGATAAAAAGTGGAAGTGGTACCAAATAATCAGTCTTCTTGTGTTTGCAAGTGAGAGTAACTCAATTTAATTTCTAGAACATATTTAACTGTATTATTATTTGAACCTAAAGACCATGTGCTTGAAGGGTAAGCCATGTTTTGCTGTATTCTCTGCAGAAAACCTCGGAACCAGTGGTTATGGAGCTGTTAATACACAAGACATACCATATGTGAGCATGCAGAGGAAAGGTTACACTGTACTGCGAGTGTAACCTCGTAGCAACAGCCTTCTGGCAGGGACGCTCTCAGCTGCTGCAAATACTCAGCTGGCCAGACTCGCAGATACTGCAGAAACAGAAGGTTGCACACTGCAAAAATGTACATCTCAGTGAGCCATAAAAACCACGACCAGTGGAGCTGGCATTAAGTAGGCTACTAAGAGTTTATCTTAGTTTTAGTCTTCTAATTAATTATCAGTCAACACATAACCATGATGACAATCCTTCACAATCTTTCCTATTCCCATTTCCCTGTTTGCAACTTAAAGTGTAGGTTCACACTTTTCCCAGTATTTGTCCATATGAAACAGCTTTTCCTTGCAGTAATCATACCACCTATTCATACTGCCAGATAATAGATCCCTTCCTTATGGGGGAAGTGGGTTGGTCACTTAAGCGATATTTTTAGCCATGCCGATACAAATCCTAATGGCTTCAGTGACTCCCTGACCTTTCTTCTAGCACCAGCAACCAGTCAGACTTTTCACTTCTCCTTTGAAATATCTCAACATCTACGGCATGGATCGGCACAACATGTTGTACTATAAATAATGACACCCTGAGGATGAATTTTAATTGGTGATCTCCCGGCTTTTTCTCTGGCACCTCCAGCATGTCAAACATTTCACTTATCCTGACAAATATCCTGGATTTACACAATATTTGGACATTCATGGTTCCCAGACAATGGATCGTACTGATTTTGGTGATCCTGACCTTTCCTCTAGCACCACCAAGAGAACAACATATGTGGCTTTAAGGTGAAATGTCTCATGGATTGCCATAAAACTTGGGACACATTCATGTCCCCATCAGAATGGATTGGTGATCCCATATTTTTTATTTACCACCACAAAATTCCAATTTGTCCAATTGTTTGGTTTCTGAAAAAAAATATGAACAATCCCATCAGCCTCAGCTGTACAGTGTGTAATGTCATTAGCAAATGTTAGAATGCTAACACACTAATCTAAGAACAAGTGAACATGGGAAACACCTGCTAAACATTTACATGCTAGCATTATCATTGTGAGAATGTTAGCATTTAGCTCAAAGTCTCATTGCTCATTCATACCAGATGTGAACATCTGTTTGATCCACTAAACCTTACATTCATCAGGCCACAGGCATGTTCAATGGGATGTTTCCGATGCTCTGTGTCTGCTGGATGTGTAAGTATGTAGTTGCTTGTTAATGCGTTAGCTGTAACAATTTGCAGAGATGATGATACATCAAGGCTGTGTTTCGGAGAATTATGGAAATCTTACTTCCATATTTGGGCAATTTTATGGAATTTCAATTTCAACAACTGCGAACAAGAAACTACCGTTTACACTCCTGGAACTGATATCTGATATGCATTGCTAAGGTCCACACCAAACTAGGGGGAAAAAAACTATTTAACATGTTTGCTAAGTTGTGATTATTTTAAATTATTTGATCTCATCATCAGGGTTATCTATTTCATCCTTTACTTAATTCATTTAATTTTTAAAACATTAAAATATTGTATACATTTTTTTATATTCTTCAGTAGGCCTAATGGTGCACTGACTGCTGTTGTTTGTCAATTTTGAATTTTTTCCTGTAATCTCAGTACTGTTTATCCACTTCATATTCTTTTTTAAAATTATATTTATAAGTCTGAAATATATGTTTTTGTGCTGCTGTTATCTTGGCTAGAACAGGCCTGTGAAAGAGATTTTTAAGCTAAGCAAGGCACTTGGTTAGACTGAATTGTTATATACACTATTATAGAAATCTGTTATTATTGACATTATTATTTTCCATTTGTTTTCAGTTACTTACAGCATTGATTGTTGGCTTATGCGACATAAGATGAACGTCTTACTGACATGAGTGAAACTGAGAACACACTCCACTAAAAATCACAATCATCAGCAGATACATTCTGAGATGATTGTGGCAAAGTGTGATCATTTACCTTGTGATAGGAGTCCCTGGGTATAATGACTGGCTAGCAGCACAGTCCCAGGGCTCATGACACATAGTCTGTGGAGATGAAAGAATTTTGCTTAACAATTGTTAGAATCAGGACTGTGCAATGCCACCTGGATTCTTCACACAGCAGCAAGTGAATTGGTCAACATTAAATTTCATTTTCTGTCACCTCCACAGTAATTGTGCATCAAAGCTTACACTTGGGCATGGGTGTATCTTTGTATAGGAAGGCATGAGACATCTGAAATTGACCCGATACTGTGATCTAAAGAGGGATGTCTCTCAGTTTTCCTGACTCCAGTGCACTCTTTGGTGAGTTATCTCATGTTACCGGTGTGTGTTGGTCCTACTTGCTGGGGTAGTATTGCTTACAGGTATTTAATAATGTAGATGTACATAAGGCTTTACACTGCAGTGACATAAACACTGGACGGAGTGGTCATGAAGACTTCCACTGTGCTGTAATGTGCAATGTTTTTTTTTCTTTGCAGATTTTGAATGTTGCTTTAGAGGTCTGAAGACAGATTTCACAATGATATCCCATTAGTCATCTTGTGAGCCCATAGAGGGGTCTTAACGCCCATGTTAGGAACCACATATAGCTAGAATTTCTTCTGATGTTCTTAATACATTATGTAAAACACTTTGAACTGCCTTTGTGCATAAAATGTGCTATATAAAAGCCTTGCTCTTTAAAATCTTAATTGAACTTACGGGTGTTCATCCTTGATTGTGACCATCACTTCACCCTCATTAGAATTTCCATCTGACTTGGAAAATAAATAAATAAATATTAGAGATATTGGTGACTGATGCCACTTCAGTGGATATGCATGCAAGCTCATAGACTCATTTCTTATGAATAAATGCACACCACACAGAAATTCTTTATTTGTCATTTATTTATTTGTTTTATCTTTTTTTTCTGTACTAGATTATTGCAATCTGGTTAATTCACATTTAAAAAGCAGTCATTGACCAGACGCACTAAAATCGATGATATTCATTTTTACAATAACCATTATAGGCCCCATAGAGACTGGAAAACCCAATCCAAAAAAAGAAACATCTGTATGGTTTTCTGCACTTTTGTTTGATGTCTTTTTTTCATAGTAATTACAAAAAGGAAAAATATATATAACAATGATCATAAAAAGGAGAGTTGGGGGGAAAAAACTCAGGAATATTACAACTGGCAAACAAACAATCACAACACAGCACAATTACCTACTTACGGCGAGAAATGAAAGGTACAAAAATGAAAACAAAGAAAATAAGCACATATGGCAGAAAAAAAAATCAAAGAAATTGGCACCTATGAAGTTAAATACAATAAGCAACTGAGGGGAAGTGAAAGTGAAGCTTTTTTCTACAATCTATTAATAAAATCCCAAAACAAAAGGTCGTTTTCTTGCTTTTTTTTCCTTTTCTATTTGTTAAAAAAAATAAAATGCCTGACCTGGGGAGTGACGGGTGGGAGGAGAGGAAAACAGAAGGGGATGGGGAAGTAGCTGGTGTGGGGGTTTGCAGGGACAATAAAAAATACTGCACATACAATACCTTTTTTCACTTCTCTCTTTCTTTCATCTAGCTCTTACCGTTTCTCTCACCCACTTTTTCCTTTCTTTATTTAATAGCATATCCCATTAATATTCCTTTCCCCCGCTGATCCTAATAGCCGCGCCCAGTGGCGCGATCGTTAGAGTTTTACATGTGAGTAGCAAATGACACTTTGATTGGCTGTGATGTGGAGATGGGAGTCCCCTGCCGGCTCCGGGTCGGGGGCCCCGGCTGAGCCGAGAGATCCTGCCGGGCCCCGGTCTCACTGCGCGTGCTGACTCAGTGTGTGGTTCTGGAGGGAGATAGGGAGAGGGAGAGATAGAGAGAAAAAGTGAGAACCCATGATGAGAGAAATAATGGGCTACGTGAGCATAGTGCTTTCCACTTGCACCCCCACCCAATAAAAGAACAGAAGAGAACAGAAACACAACTGCCTCCCACAGCACAGACAGCAAGGCCTCCTCGCTTTATACATAGTCTGATGAAGGAAGAGAAAGAGGAGGAATAGAAAGGAAGAAAAGAAGCAGACAAAACAAGACCAGCAGACAAGACAGCTCTACAACATAAATTAGTAGGTACAGTACTGCTCACACAAAACATTCTGAGAAACAGGAAAACATATTTGACACACAACATTGTCAACATGGGTTTCTGTGAGAAAAAACAGATGATGACAGACATATGTACTTGTTTTTTTGCACATTCTGACAAACCACCCAAAACCCTAGTCATCCAATGAAAGCAGAACCAAGATTTGGTCAGAACCAAATAATTACAGATCAAACAGTATTTGTTCTGTATTATTTTTTGTCTGTGGGAGCCTAGCACCATGATTTGTTTATTCAGATCTGTGAAACCCCCGTGCCTTTTGATATTGCGATTAATATTTTACAGAAACCGTCTCCATACCTCAGAGACGCCTACACACACACATCCCTCCAAAGGCATCAGCACGCTACACATCAATACATAATCACAATGCAAAAACACCTTTTTTCAAAATTAAAATTCACAACAGCACTGAGAGCACAAAGGCAGACCAATGCAGAGATCTCTAGGTAAAAGCTAGAGTGGAGGAACCGAGATTCAGACACGGTGTGCATACATGAGGTAGGCATGTCTACAGTATACTGCGCACGCACATGCAACTAATCATATGTTAAACTTTCTTACTGAAAGATAAATACACACACATAAATAGAAGTTAATAGGCCTGTACAGGCTTCTCCTTGGGGAGTGTTGGGAATGTTACACACAAAAATGTAACACATGCACATGTTGGCCTCAGCACTCATGATCACACACACACACACACACACACATTCAACACACAGACACAACAACACACTTCACCACAATCAGTCCTCTGTGGCTGTTCCATATCAGCTGCAATGGGGAACTGAACTCATGATAATCTGGATTTGCTGGTTTGGAACTTGGCTAGCATCACATCTAAAGCTGGGGAGATACTGTCTGTGTGTGAGTGTGTAGAAGATGGGGAGATGGCTGGAAAGATTTCTCTGGGAATTTGAGTGTGTATCAGAGACATTTCCACTAGGATGTTTTCTTCCTCCTCTCTCTTCATTTTCCCCAGACTGTACAGCTTCCTCCCTGTGAAACGTTCTCTCTCTCTCTCTCACACACACACACACCCCCTCTCAAATCGTCCCTCTCATCCCTGATTCTTCACACATACACACTCACACTTACAGATACACACAAGTCCCAGTGAGATCTTCCCAATCAACGCCCCCCCTCCCCACCACCCTTCACCACCACTAAAAGCAGCTTTTTCAGATTAATCTCTCTCTCTCTCTCACACACACACACAGATAGGCCCCACTACCGATAGAAAAAAAAGGACAAAAAAGAAAAGTGGATGGGAGAATGAAAAAAAAAAAAAAAAGAGGAGGGGATAGGGGGATGAACAGAACAGAGAGGCGAGGAGGGGTGGATGGGGACATAAATGTGAAGGATTATACGTGGTTTGGGGTTGATAAATACTTATTTGTCATTCTATGGCCCTTATCTTGCTGTGCATGTTTCGTTGAGCCCTTTGCAGTGTGTGTGTGTGTGTGTGTGTGTGTGTGTGTGTGTGTGTGTGTGTGTGTGTGACAGAGCGAGACAGCAAGTGTATGCTGAACGACCGTGTATGAGAGTGTCTGTCACTCTGCTTTAGAGGCCAAGCTAGCCTTTCCAGGGGAAAGCAAAGGGTATTAATGTCCTACACACACACACACACACACACACACACAAAGGATTTCAGAGGGATGGCTGAGCAAATGAGCAAAATAATGAACGGGACAGTGAAAAATAAATGTCTGTTTCTGTGTGTGTGTGTGTGTGTGTGTGTGTGTGGAGGTCTCTCTAGTGAGGAAGCAGATCTCATTGGGAGCCACTGACCCCGTTATGATAGAAAACCCTCCCCTCTCTCTCGCTTGCTCTCATCCTCAGCCTCCCTGCTCCATCCGCAAGCTAACTGGCTGCATTTCCTCACATCGCCAGAAGAGGTCAGGCTCATTCCTCTTTATGTGACCACCTTAAACAGGAGAGGAGAGAGGAGAGGAGAAGAGAAGAAAAGAGAGGAGAGGAGACATAGGGAAGGGGAGGAGAGGATTTTGTCCAGTGCATGTGACCCGCATCCATGTCCGGCTTTCGTCATTACAAACTTGCCCCTTACATGACCTCTAACCACTGAGGTCATATATGAGGCATTAGAAGTGTTAATGGCGAGAAAAAAAAAGTAAAAAGGACCCAGTAGTGGAAGGACTGCAAGAAGGGAAAAAAGGGAAATAGGGAGGAAGAAACTAGACAGGAGAGGGAAAGAGAGAGAGAGTGTGTGTTTTCCCTCAGGTTCTTTGGGTCCTGCTGCTGCTGTATTGATTTGTAGACGGAGCGAGGGATGGAGAGGAAGGACAGAGGAAGAGGAGGGAGGAATGGAAGGAGGGAGGCTGCGGCCACTCCCCGGAGGAGCTCGCGGCGCTGCAGTGGACTGCTGGAAATAGCCCAGAGGAGAGGAAAGGGGAGAGAGGAAGAAAGGGATAGAGATGAGGGGGGGGGATGAGAGTGGAAAGTAATGGACGGATGGATAACAGCCCGCCACGCTACACACTTCATATGGCGCACACACAGGCGCGCGAGCACACACACACACCCTGACACCTCCCAGTTACTTCTCTTCATTTACGTTGTTGTTGGGGAGCTTGGCATTGATTATGCAGCAGTGCAATCGATCAGAAGTGTGTGTGAGTTTGTGTGTGTGTCACAGTGTGACATCTGCTCTACAGCAGAGTAATTGATATATTCTACAGGAATAAAATGGCGTGACAGAGGGAGGAGAAGAGAGTGAAGCGGCGGAATAAGAGAAGACTGTTTAGTGTTGTTCTAGCCCTGTAATTAGTGTGGTCAAATTCTCAAACCAAGCTGCCTCTAATGAAACACCACAACTGCAGATGTTTCACAATAAAAGCCTTCCAGCAAAGCCAAGGGATTATGTGTCTTCTGAAGGTGTTTTAATGTGAAAAAGAATTTGCATTGAGAGTAAACAACAACAGGAAGGCTTTTTACAAAAAGATAATACAAATGTGTTTCCCTCTTCAACAGAGACATGAAAAGCTTCAACCTCTATGTGAAGATTTATGGTACGAACACAAGAATCAGGATAGCTTCAATATGACTTTGCAGCCATTGTTGGTATGCATTGTATTGTATTCTACTGCCTTCTGCTGTATTCGTTTGTGTACTTATTCAAATGGGAAGTGTATTTATTTCTGTTAAACAAACAGCCTCCTCAAACTTGGGGCATCAATAGGGATTGTGTTGTTTTCTCAAACTCACTTCCTATAAGGCCTAAATTAAATAAATATGAACATGAACCCTAGTGTGAACTTCATCTCACCATGTTTCTACTGTTCTTTTCATAGCAGAGGGTGTGTGTGTGCTGTAGTGAGAACAGCCCCATCTTTGCAGGCCAAACCAGGCCAGACCAGTCAATACAGAGGCCTGTCATTGTTTTTCCTAAACTGCTTAGAGAGAGCAAGGCTAAAGCCTGCAGAGCCCTGGGCCCAGGGGAAATATGGCCCTGTCGCATTACTCGTGCACAGAACTGCCAGACGCGCACACACACAGGAATGCATTCACAGACTTGGACTCGCAGCTAAGAGGACATGCATGCACAGACACACAATGCCAAGACAAAATGCAAAGACTAGAATACATAATAGTTCACTCACACACACACACACACACACACACACACACACACACAGTCTCATGGGGAAAGGGAGAAGGGTATGACAGAGGAAACCGAGAGATAGAGATAAGAGAAAATCTAATCTGCCTTGTCCTGCTCTTCTCTGCCATCTACTACATTACACACTAAATGTGTGCGTGTGCATTTGTGTTGTGGTGATGATGCTGATGGTTGTGTTTTAGAGGGGTGGAGGAGCACCACTGTCACTTTTAATACACATGTGATGGTATGGGCATGGACAGGATCAGTGTTATGCCTGGTCAGCTTCATCTGTGCAGCAGAAACACGTAGGTGTCTGTTTGCATGCGCCATCTGGACAGAAAAAAATAAATAAAACCCCACAAAAACCCTCATCTTGAAAGATCAGATTAGAGTAAAATAAGAATGAGAACAACCAGACTTTGCCACTGACGCACATGGCGATGACCTTGTTTGTGGGCCAAGTCAGTAGGACGGCAGATAACTTTGTCTCAGTTACTTGAACACACAAACATGAAAACTTAACAACTACACCTTGAAATGTAGGTGCCACGTCTCTAACAGACACAGGAAGAGGAAGCACTGCTGTTGGAACAATGCCGTGTGTGTGTGTGTGTGTGTGTGTGTGTGTGTGTGTGTGTGTGTGTGCGCCTGTGCTACCTTCATGTATCAGCGAGCGTCTGTCAGTATGTGAATTCTTGACAAGTGTGTGTATGTGGGGGTAATTGGAGGTGGTCCAAATGATGTGTGCGTCTTGAGAGAGAGTGTGTGTGTGTGTGTGTGTGTGAGAGAGAGAGAGAGAGAGAGAGAGCGCGAGGGTACGTGTGCCCCATCTCCACTGCCGTTTTTAACACCAAATGAAAAATCACCTTTGTCGCCTTGTGGTCTTCTTTGGGTTCAGAGTATTTATAGCTCAGAGTTGACACTCTTCCAACAGTGAGCGTGTCTATGTCTGTGTCTGTGTGTGTGTGTGTGTGTGTGTGTGTGTGTGTGTGTCTGGGAATAGCAGATGGGCTGTCTTAGCCCTCTTCCTCTGCTCCCTGGCTTGTCTTTAGCCCCACCCATCCAGGACAGGATGCTGCCTCGGGAGCAGATCGAAAATAAACGCACCCCCTGCCCTTAACATCCCACCGACACGTATTCCCTGCTCCCCTCCCACTCCTCCATTTCTCTTTGCCTGTCTTTGTCCCTGTCTCTCCCCATCATCTCTCTTTCTCTTATCACAAATGGAACTCTATGTATGATCAAATCATCGATCCAAAACCTTTCCAGCCAAGTCACAATGACCCCTACTTTTCTCACAATGACCTCTCTGACCATGTCCTGTTTGGAGTGCTCCCTCCCTTTCTTTCTCCCAGGGGACTTCCCCTCTCCTGTTGCTACTGGCCCGAACAGCCAGGTTTGGACCAGTAAACACAACCCAAAATACACTCACAGCATGAAGGGCGCACACATACACATGCACAAGCACAATGTCAAAGGCAAACACGCATGGATCTACACCAGATTCACAGCGTAGGCGAGGGCTCCCCGCTGGAAGCCGTTACACAAAATAGGAAATGATCTCACCTCCAGCACAAATAACCGATCATTCCTGAGCGCCACATGACACATTTGAGTCACACCATTAGAGAAAAATGTGGGTATATTCAAAAAATGAATGACCCCCCCCCCCACACACACATACACACAGACACACAGAGTACTCTCAGGACCGAGCAATGTGGTCCTTGTAGACTGTGAAGCTGAGTGCCAGATGAGACTGGAGCCTGCAGACATGGGTGACAAGACAGACAAACATATACACAAGCATCCAAAAACACACTTGTATAAATACAGGCAGGACGCTGAATGTATAAAATTTGTGCAAGCAACACAAACACACACACACACACACACACACTAATGCAAAATGACAGGCAGACAAATAAAAAATGCAAATAAAGGTTACAGATGTACAAATAAATGCACAGACATGACCCACCCAACACACACACAAGCTCACAATTCAGCAGAGCGTGCTGGCTTTCCGTGTCACTGTCATATTACTGCACACGCCCAATCCCCATAGGGTGCCAGTTTTTTTTTTTTGATTACCGTGCACCCTCAACTGGCAGAAAGAAAAACAGAGAGAGCACTAACATAAAGATGGATGAGTGAAGGAGGAAAGAAGTATGAGTTGGGTTGATACATTAAGTGAGGAAGGAATAGAAAGAGCAGTGACACAGTAGAAGTGTCTGTGTGCATGCGTCTGCCTGAAGAATGTGCCAGCCAAACCATGAGGATATGTATTTTTAGTTGTGTCATTCCCTTCTATCATTAAAATTTTCAACAGAGGAAGCACTGATTAAGAGATCAAGAAAAACATGGTTCACAGAATTAGATTCATTTTCTGAGAAGGTCCTCTAAACCTTTGCACTAAAAGACCTGTAACAATTACTGAAATAACTTAAAGTGTTTGTCTGACTTGGTTGAAATACATGGACATGGAGTATGTACAGCTGAAACAATTCATTGCTTCGTTGTTGGAGAATAAACTGCAACTATTTTGATTACTGCATAATTGTTTAGATCATTTTATTAAGCACGAATGCCAAAACATTTCTGGTTTCAGCATCTCGATCATGAATATTTTCAGATTTGAATCCATCCATTTGGGCTCTAAAAATTTTTGTTGGAAGTTTTTCAGTATATTCTAACATTTTATAGGACAAACAATTAGTCAAGAATATATTCAGCAGATTATTTCATAATGAAAATAATAGTTGCAGCCATAGACATTTTCACCCTTTGAAGATGGGTTGCAAGAAGCCACTCCATTTTAAAAAAGGACTGAACCACTGAGTTAATAGGTACAATACAAGACAATAAATGTATGCTTGTATGATGAGTGTCAGAAGCGTCAAAAGTCAGACAAAACATTAACACAGATACTTTCGAGAATTATTACACAGAGCCAAATAAATGAATGACTTGTGTTTTTCAACTGTTGTGATGAGATGTAGTGTGTTATTGTGTGCCGTGCCCATATCTGTATGACTGTACTTTGGCAGGGCTGACAGAACACTACACCACGCAGAGTCTGTCCTGTTCTGTGACACATTGCCTCTGTTCACCTGTCACACACACACACAAACCAAATGACAGGAACACGGTCCAAGCTGTTAGAAGCCCTCCAGGTGTTGGCTCATACAGTGTAATTCCTCTGCATCTGCCCCTGATTCTGCTTATCTCTGTCTCAATCGGTCCGTCTTTGTCTCTCTGCATCCCGCCCGTTTGTTCCTCCACTTTACATCAAAGCAAAACTTACTTCTTTCGACTTTTTTTTTTCCCCTCTGTCTTCTCCCTCACTGAGACCCACTGTGTATGTTTTTTACTGTGTTCTGGTTCCTCAAAGCATAAATGCAAACACGCAGAGGTGTACACACGCATATAAACATAATATTTCTGGATGATTAAATGGTCCCACATTGAGATTTTCTTTCTTCTATCCAAACCCAACGTGAACAGAATGTGCTTTGCATTCACAGTGTTGAACAATGAATACTACAAAAGTCATAACAGTGTTAACAGCTACGGACACAATTTGTATGCAATTTTTCCTTAGGTGGCCAGAGGGGGAAAAACTGGGCAAGACTAAGGACAGTTAGATGCAATGGAAAAATTACCCTTTACAGTTTTAATGATTTGTTTGTGTTCTATGCCTTTTGTACAACTACTTCCATAATCAAGTTTGTTTTAAATTAGTAGCCCTGTAAAATAAGCAGTACTTCTAGTAACACTAGAAATGGCTGTAGCTGTGGTACTGTGGTAATGGTAGCTGTTGTACCAGGTAGGGCTGGCTTGCAGTCTCTCTCAGTATGTCTCGCTACCTCTCTCTTTTGTTTTGAATCTCTTTTTGTTTCTGTCTCTCTTTCCCCTGCTGCAAATACCTTCAAGTCCAGGGATTCAGGGAGGTAAGAGTGTGTGTGTGTGTGAGTGTGTGCGTGCGCGCATCCCAGGTCCCCATTCTAATAACAGAGAATCTCCCAGTGAGCGGTGGGGCAGCTGAGTGCGCTCCCCTGGAACGCCACAGGGATCTACGGATCAAATTCATATACGTGTACGCACACACACACACACACACACACACAGCGCCAAGGGATATATGGATCGGAGACTACAAACTATAACTTGACACAACACTCACAACTGACTGCAACACCCAGACAATAGCAAACGCACATACACACACACATACAAAGCCCTATTGCCAGTTCAGCCACATAGGCTACATACCTTTCCATAATTCAGTTAGAGGAAGACAGTGAGGCTCTTCGATTCAGAGAAAGACAAAGACAACGTTATTCACAGACAGACTACTAACCACAGCTCTCTTTTTCTCTCTCTCTCACACACACACACACACACCCACCCAACCCTGATCCCAACCGCAGTCTGCTCTGCATTAACTACCAAAATAAAGATTTTATTCATTACTTTAGCTCTGAGGGAAAAGCTTTAAATGTTTTTTTAATTTTCCAGGTACACCTACAACATACAGTAACGGCTAAGGAGATTACTACATACTGGCTGAATACAAATTACAATTGTTACTGAGTAGTAGCTCTGATGTTGGGAAGTGTTCCAACTGTGTTAAAACGTACTGTAATCTCTCCGTCTATCCCTTCAACCATCATGTGCGTACACTATTGTACATGTTCTTTTAATCCTGCTCGTCTTTGTGGTTGTGTGTGCGCACAACTCTCAAATATTCAACACCGCCGGGACACAGGGGAAGGAGGAAGATTCGGTGGAGGGAATCAACACACAAACAAACAAACGCCCCCCCCCCCATCCATTTATTCATCTGACCAGCAATCCACCCATCTAGCAGTGTTTAAATATTTACCAGTGCTAAAGGAAATTGTGTAGCACAACAGACGCAAAGGCAGAAAAAAAAAGGGATGACTGGGGAGGAGTGCAAGAGTGATGGATGGAGCGAGGGATTGGAGGAAGCATTGAGGGCAGAAGCAGCAGTATAGCACCCCCTGGAGGCTTAAAAAGAATGTGAAAATCAAGAAGCCTGTCAGGGAATGTAACATGGGAGAGAGCCAGGGCTGATATAGAGCTGGATGACTGAGTCAAAGTAGGTATACTTCTACAAGAGGGAAACACTGTCTCCAAAGACCATAAAACAGTACATGCTGTAGATATTTGGATACTGGTTACATAATGGCAATCATGCACTCTTAAACAGGCCTATATCTAAAACGGTTTCCGCTGTCATGCTAATTGCTAACGAGAGAAAGAAACTAAAACAGAGGGAATGAGCAAAGCCGTGTGTGAAGTCTGGGAGTAAAAGCAGAGAGAGATCCAGAAGGACCTCACTGATCAGGGCCACAGCATTTCTTATTTACACACACACACACACACACACACACACACACACACACACACAAAACATCTCTTATTTACCAGCTTACGTCTGCACTATTTATGGGGCACTGGGGAGAGGCACAGAAGAGAGGAAGAGAGGAGAGGGGCTAAAATATGCATAGGGGCTGGTTCTTCAGGGACAGACGAAGGGAGTCAGAGAGAGGGAGGAAGACAGAACGAGAAGGAGGGAGAGAGACAGGAAGAGAGAAAGTGAAAATTGTGTAAGTGTATGTGTAAGAGATGGATAGAGAGGTGAAGGCAAATGACTGAGAGGGTGGTGGAGAGAAAGCGATGGTCTTTGTATGCAGAGGGAGCGACGGAGATGGAAAGAGTGCAGTCAGGAGGGAGAGGGGATGATGCAGTGATGTGTCCGTGCAGCGGTGACCCTTGGGTGTGTGTGTGTGAGATGGAGAGAGAGAGAAAGAGAGAGTGAGCTGGACATCATATGGCCCCTCTGAGGGGTTGAAAGAGGCCAAAGCCTTCTCTAGCTGGCCAACAAGCCTTCTTCATCCATCCGCACCTCATTAAAACACACAAATTACCCCATTCCATTCTCTGGCAGATGCATGCACACACACACGCACACACAAACACACTCGCGATAACAGCTAGCAGTAGCATTAACCTCCACGGTTGTAGCTCTCCATCTCCCCCAGTCAGCCTTTCTGTCTAGCCCACTTAGAGAGCCCTCCCATGGGGCAATGGAGCTGTGGCAGGTCAGGCTCGGGCTGCAAGTTCTCTCACACACTCTCTCTCACACACACACTTGGGCCAGGACCAACGAGTAACAAGATGGATATAGCCACAGTGTAGCAGCCAAAGAGGAGGAAGTGTAAGGAGCTGAGGGAGGAAATAAGTTGAACTGAGCTCAACTTAGTTGGAATGAAAACAACAGAATTAAGCTCTTCTGACCTGATCAAACTCTACTCCCCCTCAGATAATCCTACAAAATGTGTATTACAAGTAGCTTGATGTGATGAGGTGTAGTCAATAGCATTAAAAAATGTTTTGACAACAGGTGAATGCTTTTTTTCAAATTTCTTAAATTTAACATACTGATTAAATTGGCATTGTTACACTTTTTACAATGGATTTTACAGTACACTGTGTAGTTTGTCTTCCTGTGACTCCACCCTGAACTACGAACACTGATTGTTGAAGTTTACAATGTATTAATGTAAATAAAAAAGTAAAAGCAGACCTTAACTGGGCCTGCAGTGTGAGAGAGCGTTCTTTTGAATCCAAACATAACACTGATGTATCCAACCGATTATTATTCATCAGTCTATAAAGATGTTGTGACCTGGTCGGACAACAGGAGAGGAGTCATCTGGGATGGAGGATGTGTACAGGGGCAGTGGAGGTGTTTGTGTGTGGCATCCACTGTGCCTTTATGTGGAGGTGAGTGTGTGAGGTGTGAGTGGTGCCTGTATGTGGACATTAACCGACAGGGTCCAGCAGTCACCCTGCTGTTAAATGGACTGGCCAGCCATATGCCCACCACCTTCGGCCCTACATCACTGCCACTTTGTGTGTGTGGGTCTGTTTGTGTGTGGTGGCTGGGGCAGGCTTTTCGTAAATTCAAATAATCCCTGGTAGAATTTCTTATGTAGGATTTCTATCTTTTATTGTTGTCTAAATCTCTGTTGACAACAGCCTGCACACCAGTCACTCCTCCTATTTTGTACCCGTCGAATGAAGCCCTTATTATAGAGTGAAAGCCTTGTGCTATTATCAACCAAACTACTGAAAAGGCGTCAATATTACTATCTACAAACTCGACTCTATCTTTCTGAAGTAGACTTTGTAGAGTTTTACACTGCAAGGTTATGGCCAAAGATTGCGAATTAACTATATGTTTTGTCAACTTTGTAGTGGAGTCACCCAGAAATGCATTGTAGTTGGAGATACTCTGCTAATGTGACTTAATGATCAGTTTGTCATCTGTCTATGGCTTGTAGGGTTGAGCCTGTCCTGGTTGACAGTGAAATAAATTAAATTCCCCTCAAAAGAGAGCTGCACACTGGAAGAGATGCGTCACACACATGTTTGTATTGTAAGCATAATTAATCATGAGCCCAGAACTAGTATCATTCCTCTGGCTAAAGTGTCCAATTTTAGTTGTGGATTCAAATGAACTGGAGACTTTCACACAATCTTCTACTCCGACTATGCCGTCTTTAACACCCACCTCAAGTTGTCAGTCCAGCAGGCAACAGCATGAAAGAAAGTGAAAGAATTTCACCTTTAACAGGGCTGATGTTTGACCTGTAGATTCTGCAGGTCACTAGTCTGGTGCCAAAAGGGCACAAGAGGAGAAGAAATGGAAGAGGGCAGGGAGGTTTACATCATCACAGACCTGGCCACAGCTGGCCCAGGACCTACTCTTGGGTGACTTATATCCTTTCTTTTTCCTTTATACGCATGCACGCGCACACCAACACACACACACAAATACACAATCATATGTCTGGACCCTAATGACATGAAGCTTGCCAGAACCCTGTTCAGACCTCATGAGGAGAGATGGAAGGGGAGGGACACAGGAATGGAAAAAGGGTTGGAAGAAGAAATACAGAGATGAACAGTAAATAGAGGGATTCTGTAAAATGATCCAGTACAGTCGGAAGGAGGGACTGGGGAAGGTTACTGTATATAGAGAGATGGGTGGACACCTAGAAAGAAGGGAGGGAGGGAGGAAGGGAGGGGTGTAATGACTGAGATGAATAAAGGAAGAGAGCCAGAAACAAGGTCGTCTAATCAGGTAGGTACAGGAAAAATTTTCATATTTTCTGGGTTTAGAATATTAATCAACGACACTTGAGTCTCCGTAGCCACACAAACTACTTACTATAGCGTGAGGCAGCATGTAAGGACCTGCACACAATCATTTCCTAATTAATGCCAGACAACACAGATAGGATTAAGGCGACGTACCTGTAGTTCTGTCTGAAAGAAGAACTTCTGTGGACACTGGGAACAGTCGTAGATCTTGTCTTCCTGGCCGTGGACGGCAAAAATGTGCTGTTGGAGCTTGTTGGCCTGCACAAACACTGGGAAAGGAACAAATGCAGCACAAGTTACGCAGTGTTTATTAGAGGAAGTCAATTAACCAATGTTTACCATGACTGATGGCTTTTAAGATAATCCCACAGGCCAAAAATTCAAGGAAATTAGCTCAAGGAGCCGAACCAGTTGAGATTTGCCTATTAGGCAAAATACCAGATGAATTTGAATCGTTGTGGGCATGTCTATTGCTGGGACCAGTAGTGTGGTGCCAAACTCAAGACAACATAATGTTCAGCAGTTTCAAGATTTGGAGAAAACTGAACCTGTGGAAGATCAGTGGAAGACAACTTAAATTTTTTGGGACATGATTGAGACTACAGTACATGTATCTTTGTATTACTGAAGAGTAGACTCTTAATTAACTGCAACCTTGTCACAGCTAAGGCATGTCTCATGTCTGATCTAATGAGGTACTGTTACAGGACAGTTACAATTAACAACCCAAGATAAGTACTGAACTATCTTCTATATACTGTAGAGGTAGAGAATGAACCAAATGGAGTTTTCTGTATAACAACCCTACAAACACACACATAAACACACAAAGCAAATGACTGGCTGGCTGGAAAGGAAGGAGTATATTGGATTGAAAGAAAAGACAGAAGGGAGCAAGAGAAAGAAGGAGGGAAAACAGGAAGAGCTATCCTCAGCAGACCTTGTGATATTTATCAATAAATTATCTCTTCTTTTTTAACTTCCGCCCCAGTGTTATCGCATACACTGTTCTCTTTCTTTCTCTCCCCTTTGTTTCAGTAAACTTTTAGTTTTCACTCTGAGTGTGTGTGTTGAATTATTAAGCCTCCCCTTAGGAGTGGTGCCCATCTTACTAATTCATAAGCCACCAAGGAATAGAGTTAAAGTTTAAAGCGTTGCTGTGTACCTGGGGGGGGGGGGGGGGGGGCAAACTCAACAATTGAGGCAGGGAAAGAGAGTGAGGAAGTGACATGGAGAAATAGAGAGAGAGAGAGAGAGCGTATGGGGATCGAGAGTCAAGAGATGGGAGGTAGGGAGACAGCAAAGGTCCAGACTTAGTTTCTAAAAAAATACTGTGTTGAATGAAACTCTGAACACCACAGGCCTAATTTGGTCATCCAGCATGTTTTGTGGGTCCTCCAGTGGATTTTAGAGACATACAGTAGTTCATATTTCGCCTATTTGGAGATATTATTGCATACACTTTTGCACACGCAGACTTTTATCAGTACTACTTTAAACAGCAACACCCTGCTGGAATATTACTCCCACAGTTAGAAATGTTAAAACAATGAATTTTCCTAATGTGATCTTACCGTAAACTTTACAGCCGTTGCAGCACATTTACTCTATGTATCATGATGCAGGTAACCCAGAGAGAGCCATTTCTGAGCCACAACATGCAGTGGAGCTGACGCCAGGGAAGATTTAAGTGCAAACCAGCTTCAATATTAACCTCATCTTGCATTGTTACCAAAACAAGTGATAAGATGTGAGTATTTTGGTGCTTAGAGAAAATGTAGTGGACACACTGACTGGCATGGTAATGGTTCGTATTCATCTATAAATAGAACAGATTATAAAGCAATTAAGACACAAAGCAAAACAGTTCAACAATAATTATTTAGCATTAGCTTAAGGCTGTCTAATCTAGTAATTTATATTTCATTGGTCATATACAGTGCTGTAAAAGTGTTTTCCTTACTGTTAATGGTTTCTTATGGTATACTAGGGCACTTGTGTATGTCATTATTCAGGCCAATCCTGGCCGAGCCTGTGTCCCTGCTGTGCAGTGCTTGTATGTATGTGTGCTAGTTTTTGTGTACAGTATGCATCTCCATGTTTCAGAGCCCATTTTAAATGCAAAGCAAACAGGACACAAGTGCGTTTTCTGTGCTACTGCCCTTGAAGGTGAACGTGTGTTTGTGTGTGTGTCTGTCTCTCACCTGTGAAGCAGACGGGACACTTGAAGGTACCTCCCATGCCTTCAAAGCTGTGCTCTATCAGGTGGCAAAGCAGCTTGGCAGGTGAATCAAACATCTGGTTACACAGCTTGCACTCGTGATTGATGCCCTCCTCTGCAAATAGGAGACAGACACGCATGTGTAGGTTGGATTAACCAACACGAAAACAGGAACATATGACATCATTTTAGAACATTAATACAGTACTCACGACAGATGTCTTATGCACATACAGAATCTGCTAGACAGTGGCATATTATATACACTGGCAAAACAGGAAACTGCTAACACAGATAATAAGAAATGCAATTGTAAACCAGACAGCTATGACTGGAATAGTGATAGAAGAGACATGTACTTTTCTTAGTAGAAACTTCACAGGTGGAACTAATAACATTAACAATGGCTCTCTTCCAGCAGCTAAGCACAATGCAAAAATTAGGCATGTTATTACTTACACTTGTGCCCCCCCCCCCGTGTACTATATAAAAAGATCAACTGAACTGCGAGGTGCAATCGAGCACATCCTACACCATTGGAAAACATTTTCATGTAAAAAATAAAAAAATTGATCATAAGGCTCAGCTCCAGATCAGTCAAGTTGTTAAGACACACATTATGATGTAGGTTGCATCATACACTCCCTACTCTCCCCTGCTGCATGCTCTCCTTTCATTTTTCCTTCTCCCTTACCCTCCCCAAACACTCACACACACCAATCCCAGTGCCATGTCTGCCCCAACTGGTAATTGCCTGTCCTCCCCACCGGGGCTGTGGATGATCTACCCTTCCTATAGTCATCCTCCCTTCCCTCCCTCTGTCCTCGTTAGCTGCCCTCCCCCACTGCAGTCACTCATCCATCCCTCCCAGTGCCCGCTCCTGCCTCCACGTCCCCTTATCGTCCCTCTTGGTCCATCACTTGCTGACTAATTTGTGTGGGCTCCAATTCAAACCCCCCACCCCTTATTACCTCTCTTCGCATATACTACACTTTTTTAGTCTGTGAATGTCTCTTTACTACCAGGTCCAAACCCGTGCTCTTTCAGACTTTGCTGGTGTATACAGTAGCTAAATGATTTTACATGCCCCACTTTGTCAATGCATCATAAGTCACACATTGTACACGCAGTGTTTCCATGTAAAGAAGTAATGAGGACCTCTACATAAAAGAGATGAAGGAAAATTAACTATGAGAGACCAAGAGAGCGGAGATCACATTCAAATGTGATCAGCTATATCTTTATCACAAAACACACAAGAGACTGTCCACAGCCCAGCCTCCCTTGTTATTCTCACTTGGGATTATACCAATGTTTGTGTGTCTATTTAAAGAAGGTGTGAGTGACATCACAACACCCATGGTGAAAGGCCAGATGAAAGGTGGGCGTCGTAAATACACACACGCGCACCCCTTGACGATCAGGTCTCCCGCCTGTTGTCCTTATCACCATTGTACCATACAGGACTAACGCCCCAGTTGCCCCACACACACACACACACACACACCCCGCATGTGGCCACACACACACACGCACACCATAGGACTGTACAGCCTGGAGACATCAGATGGTGTCTTCTGCGGGCCAATCTGTGACCCCTTGTGGAGTTGAACACACACAGGGACACACAGTAACACATACTGACTCAGACATACACACCATTTGTGTCTTTTTTCCCCTTTTTGCCACTTATCTAATGTCCTGTAAGTTTGTATGTACAAACACGAGCATACGCACGCACGCACACACACCTACATTCAAACAGTCTGCAGAACTTCAGCTGCAGAGCTGCAGGGGATCGCGGGGTTAATAACGTCTTCAATCATACATCCATGACACCCATACTGACTAATACGCACACACACACACAAAGATTCTTATCTCTCCTTGCCTCAAAGGCCGACACAAGGGTGCCCTAATCCCGTCTCAATAGCTGTGGGGGAGTGTGTGTGTATACGTGTGTGCGTGTGCGTGTGTGTGTATGTGAGGTGGGTGCCACATGGGCTTATATGGATGAGATGGTATGCTCCATGGTCCCGGTCCCCAAACATCCCCTGTCCACACACACAGACGCACACACAAACCTCAAAGGCTGCGAGGTTGTGTGGGGCGCCAGTGTGTCCGCGACATACTGAGGCAGATAGAGGTTCATTATCATTTACTAGGAGATTGAAACAGCAGGAGAGAGTGACATGGAGCGAGACACAGAGAGAGAGAGAGAGACGGAGGAGTGTACAGCACAACCAGTTTAATCAATTGTCATGTTTCATATTTTAATTATCGTATAATGAAAGAATGAAGTATTCCTCGTCTTAACAATGAATTTTCTCAAAAGAGAAAATTATTGTTTCAACTCCACAAAGACACAACTGAGACAAAGTGATACAGCGATACAAAAGGCACAGATAGAAACAGAGGGTGAATAAGTAAGTAATGCCTACGCTTCAGTGATCTCACTGTGTGTGTGGGGGGGGGGGGGGGGGGCAGCACCGTAGAAGGCACCGTAAAAGCTCTTGCCCTCAGTAGGGGTAATGCTCTCTTCAGAAGTTGGCTCGCATCCTCCCACGCTGCCAGGATCAGAGAAAGTGGTCAAACATCAGCTACCTTCACATGTACACAATGATGTGCCTATTAGACCCTGACATCCTCACTGGCCTGATACGTGCTGTATATGACAAAGTTACTGCAGGTATTTAAGTTTCAATTACAAAAACAAAAAACACCAACTGCACACTTGAAATGTGATTATGACTGGCTCCTATTAAAGCAAACGAAACTGCTCCACAAAACACAAGTTATTTGGCATATACTGTTATGCTTCACTCATTTTCTACAAAAATCTACCCCTTCAGTGCTGCCAAACATAAAAAATAAAACCATATTTGGGGGAATTTACAAAAAAGTGTGTTTTTATTATCTCAACTAAGGCTGCAATTAATGATTATTTTTCTAATTCAAATATTTAATTAATCATTTAGCCTATTAAATGTCAGTAAACTAAGGCAACAAACTCACAGCTGACAAGCAGCAAATGTTTCCCTAAAAATTTACTTGAATGATTTATCGATTATCAAAATTGTTGTTGAATCATATTCTGTTGATCGTTTCAGTCCTAATCTCCACATTTCATCAGTGCAAGCATTTTTTTACTGTGTGTGGGAGAATGTGCAAGCATGAGTCTGGTGCACCACACACAGACGAACAACCATACAACTGAAACTTTAGAAGCTAATTAACGGTCAATCAATTATTGTGTGAGTGAAAAAAAGTGGCTACAGATGAAAAAAGACAAAACTGCAGTGAGAGAGGGAAAGAGAAAGACAGAGACAGAGAGAGAATTGAAGGGAAAACAGTGAGGTGCAGAGAGATAATTGGGCTGTCCGGAACAAGGGCATGGAGAGAGGCCTCCTACCCCTCTGTGTGTGTGTGTGTGTGTGTGTGTGTGTGTGTGTGTGTGTGTGTGTCCCATGAAAGAGTTCTCTTTTCTGACAAATACATTGTTTTGATCAGTGTGTGTGGGGACCGCAGTCTCTGTATGTTGTCCCCCTCTGAGACCCAGTCCGTGTGTGAGCGTGTGTGTGTATGTGACCCATAGTGAGATGACAGAGTCGTAGAGCATCCTGCCGTTACGCTTTGTCTCACAGAGTGCATTTGATCCACCAGCACACGCACACACAACCCTGGGAGGCCTATGCTGGGACAGAGAAAACGGGGGAGAGAGGGATGAGAGGAGAGAGAGAGGGAGGCAGGGTGAAGGTTAGGGCTCCGAGTTTGTTACCACACAACAGAAAATTAACTTTTTCTGCTTTTTAATGCAGATCACAGCAAGTTTGGGGATTATTTTATGCCTTTATGGAGGACTGCTTTAAATCGTAAACCTCGTTCATGGGGTTTCCTGGGCACTAATTTGCATAAGGAGCATGTATAGTAATCAAAAACTTGCGTCAAGTCCTGCTCTTCCTAAAAAAATATATATAGACATATAGTACAAATATTTCCATGAGGGTTACACAATGATCGTTTTAAGTTTAGCAGTGCTGCCCTCTTCTGGCACACAATGTCTCCACCTAGTGGTGGCTGCATTTTTAAAACCCATTGGGAATTTGGTCAGTGTGGAGCCTGAACCTGGAAGCCTTTGTCTGTCATTTGGAGGACTGTGCCAAACTAAACCATAACAATCATGGAGTCCGGAATCAGCCTGATTAGTCAAAGACATCACAGCACCCACCCCCCATCCACCTGTGCTGACAATTCCCATAATACACAGCTGGCTGTTCTTGATTAGTTGCTATGCCAACTCTTGTGGTAACCAGGGCACTAGTTAAAGCTGGAGTGCGGGACTTTTGCATACAAATGAACGACCGTTACATTCAAGCCCTTGCCAACGGAGCTCACACAATGCTGATTAAGCCTAAAATGTTTGACGGCATGAATGGTGGGAGCAATCTACAGCATCTTTGAGTATGGCTAAAAACCTAAGAAGCTTCCTATTAAAGTTTTTGATTGTTTTGAAGGTCAGTGGTCTCTTTTACTACTACACAAATTATGTCTGACCATTGCATCTTTACGTTTATGTACCCTTACAAAAAAATAGCACTCAACAAAAGTGTTCACCACTGTCTGGGTCCTGCCTGTAGTTGTCAACATGAACATTTCATGTAGTGTTATTATTTTCACAGTGGGCAGCAGACAAACAAGCAAGTAACACCATTCAAACAACATATCAGAGAGGGAGGCAGACATAGAACAAGATAGGGAGAAACAGCTTTTAAATATGACTGAGAGGGAGAGAGAGCTTGGCCCGACTCCAAAGCTATGTTCCTTCTTAACTGAGAAATGGATGGAGCCACACACACACACACACACACACACACACACACACACAAACAAACACACACACAGGTAATTGGTGGGTGGCTGCTGCACATCTGTAGAATTACTGATGAGGTTTCACCTCAGAGAGAGAAAGGGAGAACATATTGGAGGAAAAGAGGAAACAGAAACAATGTGAGAGAGAATGAAACGTAATGTGTGTGGTGGATGGCAGGAAGAAGGGAGGACACACATCCTGCAGTCAGACTCATCATAACAATTCCTCTACCAGTACTGTTGCACACACACACACAAAAACACATCCTTATTGCTCATGCTCTCCCTCAGCCTCATTCTCTTGTTACCCTCCTCTCTCTCTCTCTGCTAATTGACCAGAGGAGAGGGACCAGGTGGCATCATCCCCGTCACACCAATACACACACAACCACAACACACATTCATGCTGGCCTCATCACAGACCCCTGCAGCATGCAGCAGAACATAAATGAGCTCCTTGGTTTGTGTTGGGGGACGGATCCCTAAGGTGCTTGCGCGCGCACCCACACACACACACACACACACACACACACACACACACACACACCTCTTAACCATTTCTTAGTCTTGGCTGGGAAACTCCTCTGGGTGTCTGGTCCCCCAACCTCCCACCCTTCCATCCTCTCTCTGTATCTGTATGGGCTGCCGGGGGTCCCTCGGGTGTCTACCCCCCATTACTGCCCTTCCATGCTCCTGTCAACCCCCTCCATCCCCAAACCATGTGAGTCTGCGTGTATGTGCGCGTGAAAGAGCAGTAGAAAGTATGTGTGTGTTTGGTCCCCTGCGGCATACAGGCCGTAAACCAAGCCAGGCGATTGATGGTGAGGAAGGCAGGCAGAGGTAGCAAGAGAACGAGGAGAGACAGAAAGAGAGAGAGAGTGATGGTGGGATGGACAGAGGGAGAGTAACAGAGGCGTTGGGAGAAAGAAAGAGTGCAGCAAAGAAGAGAGCAGTGGACGGATGGAGGAGGAGTATGCACCTCTCTGGGGGGCTTGCTCAAGGTGTGTTTCCATGGCAACCGAGGGGGGGGGGGGGGGTGTAAGCTTGACCCATTGGTAGTGTGGGGGCTGGAGAATATACACACTCATGCACACACACAACCTGCTGCAGTGCTGGAGGGGTCCCAAGAGTGCCCCCACCTTTACTCACCCTCTCCCTCTCTCTCACACACACACACACACACACACACACACACACACAGAAAGAATGCTGCAGTGCTGAGGTCCCGCGAGTACCCAACACCCACACACATTCTCCCTCCCCGCTCTCATCTTCCATTTTCCCTCTCTGTTTCTATCACTCTCTCTGTGAGGTAATTGTTAATATTTTCATCACTTGTTTACTCCTTATCTACTGTGTGGATTTTTACATTGAGTTGAATGAAGATGGGATGTAGTGTTATACCCCTTACATACAGTAGAATCTCATACGATGCGTACTGAAACAACCTGCTTTTGACTGATTCATTCCTGTCTACTGTCAGAGGTTAATCTGTGGTCATCTAGTTCACATACATCCCACTCTGCAACTGTCACATACACACCTCTGCTTATACACACAATTATACAACTTAAAGCCAAATAAATTTTAATTTCACTTTAGGCTCTTGGTCCCTTTTTCATTGTGTCACAGTACTATGGTAGTCAGTTACATAAATGCTGTTTTAACATCAATACATATTCTCATCTCTAGACAGAGATGCCTGTTAACCATAGCCGAGTTGTGTCCAACCCACGTTCAAGCCAGGTCAGGTGGGAGGTTGTGACAGGTCAGACAACGCATTCATTTTGACTATAGATGCAGGTTTAACCAACATCACTGTACTGGTCTGAAAGGGGTGTAAAGGACGGGATGACAGACAATAAAGTTCACACATGTGGTCAAAAATTATTTTAAATACATAGTATGCAACCATGGTTCAGCAGGTGTCAGGAAAGCTTCAAAATGTGGCTCATCTTATACATGTAAATACCACAAACATATAAGATCTAGAAGAGCAGACTTAATAGCTTAAAACAGTGCCTTCACTGAGAACACAGCTACAGCTTTTAGCTTATCAGCTGGCAGATAATAGGTACATGAAAGTCAAGTGGTGTAATAACTTTCATCAATTACCTACACTCATCCTTTAAGCTTTTCAAGAGCTTTAGTGAAAGCAACATCCACCAAAAGAAGGGAAAAGGGTTTTACTGGATAGGCAAAAGAGGTTTCAAGGGAAGGCCCTTGCTGTAAAGTCCTAATACAGCCCTAATACTGTAAAACCTTACAGTACTGTAAAACCTTACAGTATTAGCAGAAGAAAGCAGAGGCTAACAAATTGTCTTTTCATGTGAAACTCATGAAAAATGATAAAACTGAAGCACTCCTCGTGCTTCATCCCTACGCTTTCTTCTTCTATACTGGCTACATTCCTCGTTTGCACATCTGACAATATCCTGTAATAATATTTCCAGTGGAAACTCTCTTTATCTCACACACACACACACACACACTATTGGCAGACAAAGGCAGCATATGGTGATAACCAGTTTGTGTTTGTGTGTATAATGAAAGGAAGCACAAATTGAGCATATTTGTATGGTGCATAAGTGCATGTGTGTCTTGGAAGGATACTGTGTGTGTGTGTGTGTGTGTGTGTGTGTGTGTGTGTGTGTGTGTGTAGCAGCTTGGATTTTCCCTATCAGATTACATAACAGTAGGAAGCTGGAGCGCTCTGTCCCGTCGAAGCCAAATGCCTTCTCACTTACACTCACATGCACACACACACACACACACACACACACACACACACACAGTACATCATCACTGTGTGTCTCTCTCTCTCTTTTGCTCTCTCTCTGTCTCTCCCTCTAGTTATTGGTTATTTAAGGGATACGATTACATTATGAATTACATTTTTAAGTCACAAGAACAACTTCATTTGCCTTTGGTGTGCAGTGCTCATAGGTCTAAGGCAACACAAACACAATAACCAATTGATTTTTGGGATTAAATTACTTCCTGTTTGCAACACATGTATATGAATGAATGATAAAATCGATGACAAAAATGAATCAATGAAGGCACGAGACAAACATGAGGTGTATAGACTGAAAGATGGGTGGATGTGTTAAGAGATAGATTCAAAAATACAATTAATTAATTTTGTTCTGAGAACATTTTACTAAATTTGCTGTGATTTGGACACAGAACAGTTTTGGATGCAACTTTACAGCGGAGCACATACACATGGTACCATTTCTCTACAATTTTACCTCCTGTATCTATTGGAACTATTGGAAGCGCAATGAATGATTACAATACAATGAACAATTCCAAGTACATGCACTTTTGATTTATTTTTCCAAATAAGTGGCTTAATTATCATTGTTCAACTGGGGGATTTGTTAAAAACCTCTCCCATCATCTCAGAGCTTGTATTGCTGTCTGATTTGACTGTTAGACAGTTGGTTGTAAAGCTGCGTCTAGCGGCATCTCTGAACCCCTAAATTGCAGCAGTAAAGTTTTATCACAACCGAGAGGATTGATGTTGAAAACTACAAAAACAGGACTCAGGTGTAACAAAAGAAATCACAGAGTTTAGCTTTAAGGGGAAGCAACTGAGAAAGCAAATAAACTTCAGGTACCAAGTACAGTACATATGAGAGCTCTTTGCTGTTAACATGACAGTATTATTAAAGGCACTACACCTCTGTCATCAGAATACTGTGCTCTGAACTGCAAGAAAATACAGAACAAGGCTCAAACAGCAGGAAGCCTGTGGATGCTGAAACATCACATGTAAGTGCATTCATACACACACATACTCTTGTTCATAAACAAGAAAAACACACCAACACAGGATGTTCAGTGTCATCTGGAGAGCACTTGACCGTAACAACGAGCAGCTGACATGTAAGTCTTGTATTATCATACGTAATGAGACTTTAATTAATATTCAAACAGGAGAGGTGCACACATCATCGCTCTGGCCTTGGAATCATCGCTCAGGACTTTCACAGGAAAATGGGGAATTACCGTTTCCTCCAATAAGCACACGGAAAAGCCAGCAACACACACACACACACCTCTTTTTAGCTCGTTAGCAGGGATGAGAGTAATAAATGCAGAGTATATTTGTGTTTAGAATCTTAATTGAAAGCTTGAAAGTGGCCAGGAGGGAATAAGCCTAATCACTGTGTGTGAATAAACCATCAACACACACACAAGGACAGACAGACAGACACGCACACACATAAGCTTGCCACTCCCTAGGATAACATTTAAAACTGAAGTACCGGTCTTTCTCTAGTCATTCCCTCCTTCTCTCCCTGTTCTCCGTTTTGCATCCTCCTTTTCTCTTCCTGTTTTCTAATACACTCCATTCTGGCATCTGTTTACATATGTTAACTACAGCCCCCTGGATGCACATCAGCAGTGTCTGTATGTGTGTTAATCTGTGTGTAGTAATGCTGGTTAAAGCTATAGACATCCACAAGGAATCATTAAAAGTGTTTATGGTGGGTCAGGGCATGCCCTAATTAATTACAGGTATTTTTACTTTTACTACAGGTGTTTTTCATTCAGTCACTGGTGTTGTTGTGAAATTATCTTGCATTTTCCACGGGATAGAAACTACAAATTTTAGCTTATTCTAGTTGCAACTTGCACTTAAAGGTTACTTTATAGATGAAAAAAAGTTGTGCGCGCGCGCACACACACACACACACACACACACACACACAGACTAGAAGAGTTAGGCTTTTGAAAGACAGATTTAGGTGTAATGCTGATCAAACCTGCGAGCCCCCTGTGGTGCGATAGATTAGCGCGCACACACAGACACACACACAGACACACACACACACACACAAGCCCGCCCATCCAGGTTAGCAGGCATGTCTGTATCCAGGGCTAATCACCACGGCAACCGTAATCAAGGCTCTGATCTAGTTGTCAAGGTGATGGAGAGAGGGTCACTGCCGACTGTCTCTCGTTTTCTCTGAATGACCAAATCACTGTTTTGGAAACAACTGTCAGTTACATTCATATTCTTTTCTACAGGGACAGATATTTAAGTTTAGAAGACAAAGAGTTAAAAAAAGACAGAGATTGGGTTGCGTGTGAGACATGGAGAGAGAGGAAAGATATTACTAGAGAAAGGGAGGGAGGGAGAGAGCAGAGTGTGTTGTGTTGATTAATGATTCAATAATCGTTTCTTTTTGGTGCAAAATCTAACAGATATGTGTGTATGTGAGAGTGTGTTTACCTATCTATCTAATCCTATCCTGCTGTTTACTACTGGTGTGTGTGTGTCTGTGTGTGTGTTTCTTTAATCTGTTCTCCCAGGGGGAGTCAAAGGGAGCTAGCAGGCTTATCCCTGCTGCATCTCCCAAATACCACTAAAAAGCCAATCTCCATTCCACAACAACATTAACACACACACAAAAACTGGAGAGAAAGGCCTGAGAGACATGCTTAATTTTCTATTCACCAAACTGTAAACTCCATCCCAAAAGCACTTCACCCTGCACACACGTTGTCATATGAAATCACATGTAATAAAGCAGCTAAAAGGTGTTTCCATATTCTCTCAACGTTCTTTGTATTATGTTACAAAATACACCTTTTTGTTATTCACTCTTTACACAACATGCTTTACAATTACAAATAAGAATTATCATCTGCCCGCAACAGACTGTACCTCCCATGTTTAACGGTTATTAACCAATTAGGAAGGTACTTTCTAAAACATGTCACCATGCAACACACCACTAATGAATAATAATTAAAAAAATAAACTAAAAAACTAATTGTCTAGGCAATATTATTACAAACTACTACACTGAAAATGTGCAATTTAACAATAAATATCTTAAACAGTAGTAAATACAACAAGCAGTCTGTAATATGTTGTGCTTTTTGTGTCCGTTGTGTCATTCTGGGTGACTACAAAACACAACGCCCTAGACCTGACAGAGGAAGAAGAGGGAAGAAGGGAGCAGGAAAGAGGAGAGGAGCAGTGCCAATAAGAGCTCACAGCAGGATGCTAATAATGCAGCTCCAGCTGTACCAGTTAACCTGCAAACTGCCCATCTGGACCCAGAGAGAGAGAGAGAGACAGACAGATATATGGAGAGATAGAAAGAGAGAGAAATACAGACAGAGTGAGAGTGATATGGCAGACACAGGACTAAACATTTAGTCAAAAAAAAAAAAAGAAGGTTGTTTTGTCTGATCAGTAGTCCAAAACCCTAAATTAGTCAGCAAATCCTAACATTAAAGAAGCTAAACAGCAAACGTTTGGTCTTTTTGCTTGATAAATGACATGTGGATTCTCACAAGGGATTAAAGAGATCAATCAATTGTTTCAGGACTAATACACAGATGACACAGGGTGTCTGTCTCCATTTCCTCTTCTCAGTCTTTGGTTTTTACACATTACAACATAATCACTTGTTCTCAAGGTGCATCAGACAAAATATTCATGTAAAGGAAACAAAACAAATAGCTGAACTGAAAGAGAAAGAACAGTGAGAATGATGGAGAGAGTGAAAGCTGGCCACATCCTCAGCTGTACTGGGGTGGACAAGTGGACACGTGTAAACACACACACACACACACACACAGTAGGAGTGACCTTGGTCCAGCCTGTCTGTCCTCGCCCCCTGCCCTGGCCAGCTATATCCCCCACCGAGCCACCCTGCCTGTCTCTCTCTCTCTCTCTCTCTCTCACACACACACACACACACACACCACAGTGCCATACCAGGCCGTGCCAAACTGAACCACGCTGTGGTCATAGAAACAATACAACAAACAGACCAGAATAGTAGGGTACAGAGTAGAAAAGTGAGGGGAGGCTGAAACCAGATTTTTTTTATTGATTCCAAAAACTCACACACCCAAAACACTTCAACACAAAAGACAGCTAGCCAACTCTAACCCTCCCTAAAGCGCAAATGGATCGCCTACACACACACACACACACACACACACACACACACAACGCACAGAGAGTGCTAGCATGCTAATGAAGACAGTAAATCATTACTAGGTCATGTGTGGAAAAGGCTGCCAGATACCTGCAACCATGGCTAGAGACCTCCCTCAGCCACACACTGCGTGTGTGTGGGTGGGTGAGCAGGAGAGATGGAGGATGCCTTTTGGCTGTAAACATGACTGCCACAAGAAAATAGACGAAGCACCAAAGAGGCAAAACATGCAGTATCTATCAACAATGAAAGAGCCTCCATTTTTCCACAGTAGAAATTCTGTCTTCATTTTATCCAAGACAAGCTGCGGACAAACCGGGATGACCAGCTGTAGAGGAAGTCAATAAACTGGCCCTTTTTATAAACTGTGCACACACAAAAACGTGCGCTCCTCTTTTACATTTCTCACTTTGCGCCAAAATGGCAGTTTGCACTCAGTAGGTTAGTTCATTGTACATCAGCAATTCATAACACTGAAGGGGATTCATTCCATCATGTTGCACAGACATGTGCATGAAACAGAGACATCTTGCATTAACAATTATTATATTACTGCCAATGTCGGTATGTGTGTGCATGCGTGCGTGTTTGTTCAAACAATCCTCGGCACAGCTAATCAAGGTAACGTTTTAGTGAAGAGACATCTCCAGCTGGGCAAACCAGGTATCAGTATAATCTGATTATGTTCAATTACTCTTGAATTATTTTGTCTCCAAGGGCTACAGTATGGATAATTACGTGCATAAGGTGCTGTGTATTAAACGGCTTATTTTCAGTCAGAGACTTCACTTCAGGTGATTGACAGTAAGTACAGAATGACACAAAAAAACAAAACAGATAATATGAAAACAATGAAACACAAACTTTGGTAAAACAAAACATTCATATTGGCTGTGATGGCTTATCTAGCACATGGTATTTTAAGTTTTCTTTTTTCACAATGCAAAAAAACAGCTGAAGTTAGCCAGTGTGTTTTATCTTATTCATACTGGATGAAACATAGACAAAGAAATATGGTGTTGAGAAATGTCTTGCACAGCTACATTGGAGTTTTGTGACCTATGTATAACAACGTGTAAGAGTCGTACAATCTCAAGTTGCCTTTTCGCTTTTTGACATGGTTCTGATCCACTGATCTGTGTGCAGATCATCAGTGACAAATATAATTTTGCTTCAAACACACAAATGTGTACTTTATGCTACAGAGACAGAAGTTTCAGTCACACATTTTACAGGGGGAAAAAATGTAACCTGCCACAAATAGTGTTAATTTTCAATGTACTGCATTTGAATAATAAAATAATAGCTTCTTCATGCTCTCGTGCACACAAGCACACAAAGCACGAGCACGAACTTCTCACTTCTGTCAGCCTCAAATACAAACAAATAAATAAATGAACACAAAGTTATTAATTATTCTGAGGCAGGAATCAAATATACATGTGTCTAGAGATTTGTGTGTGTGTGTGTGTGTGTGTGTGTGTGTGTGTGTGTGTGTGTGTGTGAGACAGAGTGTGTGTGTAGACTTATAAAGAGAATCCCCAAAGATAGAAGGAAAGGCAGACCAACAGAGCAACTGACAGATAAGATAGACAGACAAAAACAATGCAGAAAAAAATATCTAAAAAAGCACATACAATATCTAATTCAGGAATGTACATTCAGTTATTTTAAGTACATGTTGGACATAAACATAATGAATGAAGAACGCAATGCAAATAAAGCTGCTATAATCAATATTTTTGTACCAGCAATGGATGAAATTACTATGTGTAATGCGAAACTACAATGCAAACATTGTAGTGATGAACCCACAGGCAATGATCATCCGTCTCTGCGGTTCTTCTCAGTTCTATTGAGCGTTTAAGCATTTTTTGGCTCATTGTTTTGCTTTTGCGGCCGGCAACTTTACTGTTTTGATTCTCGCCACTATCATCAGTGTTGTTTCCAGCATCAGCAGGCAGCTGTCTGGAGTTTGAAGGCATCCATTCTGCATTTATACAAGAGGGGTGCGGCGCTCCTGATGTCAGACTAAGAACCAACCGCCTCTTACATAGTTTGTACCAACATAGATCGTAAATATTTTAAGGTTTTTTTAAATCCGTGAATTTTGGGGTTATTCCAAAAAAGACAAATATGATAAACACATGTAGAGAGGATTGATGAAGAAAATGAACTGCTGTATTCCTCACCTGTTCTCTTTTATCATAAAACTACCAAAATGCAAACTGCATGGGAGCTGGAAACATTACCTGGCTTTACACTGAAGTTGTAAAATCCATGATTATGAAAATGACAGCCCATTCAAAATGTTGGGTGAGCATAAACATCTATTCATGTTTATTCTGTATAGTTGTAATGTGCTGTACAGTAAATCTTTATATAATAGTAAAAAAAAAAAACACCTGTCTCTCTACTGCAGCTAATAAGCATAAAAAGAGCTGATCAAGGCTGCATGACAGCAGCGTATGGATTAAACATTCAGTTTGACACGCACACTAAAATGCACATCCACGCACATGTATAGAAAGTGCTCAGTTAAACAGTCCTTTAGTCTACTTAAGAGAGTTCACATGCAGAGCAGAGCCACTAGTGGGAATCACAGTTTAGCCCTCTCCTCTCACTCATCGGCTCTGCCTCTCAGTCTCACAAGCATGCAAGAACACACCGATGTATTTGTATTCTCAAAACCCTCCGACAGTCACACACATTTCATACACGGCCATCCTGTCTCTCTGTCAAGGCTTCAGGTTATATCATTAATTACATCTGACAGCGCTTCTTGTGTGTTTATGTGTGTGCGTGCGTGTGTGTACGTGCAGTATGTCCCTGGGGGCTTGAGTAGGGAAAGTGAGGTTCAAAGACCCCCTGCCAGAATGCTAAATCAATATTAATACATGCTCACACACGTGCGTGCTTACACAGACACACACACACTTCCAACAAAGAGATGTCAGTGTGGTGGTTAGAGGGCATTTGTTTCATTGTCTCTGTGGTGTTCTCCTTCCTCTCCATCACCCTCTCTCTTCTTTCTCCACAGCTACTCTTCATATTTCTGCCTGTCTCTCTCTCTTTTTTTCCTTCTCTTTGGATTCTCACCTCTACAGATTCATTGGGGCCACAAACAATAGATAGCGTTTGAGGCTTGTTCAGGCAGTCACATCAGCTCTGTGTCGTTGGCAGTGACAGACAGGTCACTGTGAGAGTCTCACACGCTATACGTGCACACTAGCCTTGAATGGGTTTGGTCTGACAAAAAAAATTACAAATATAATAATTAAGTATTAAGTACACTGTCAAACTTTTTCTCAAGTGTGACTATGTTACATTTAAAGGAAGAAAAAGTTGAAAATACAGAAAACACACTTCCTCAACTCCATACTCTCCAGGGGTTTTGCCACTGCAGCTTTACTCTATCAGTAGCTTATTGGGGCCAAGGTTTAGATGGCCAACAGTTAAATTTGCTCACTTTAAACTAATCAAAATCAAAAAGAATGTGTGTGCTTATTATTTTCTGCAGCTTGTGCTTTGGGAATCCTCTAGAAAATGTGATAACAGACCTGAGTCCAAAAAATATGTTGGAGGGGGCAAAGCTCTATTAAGCTCTAACTGTTAATCATATTAAGGATATTGCCAGTCAATTACAAAAGAAGACTAATAATAGTAAAAAAAAAAAAATACACCAGGGTTCATCTGTTTGAGCCTGCTGTGTGTACAATTCAATAGTTTCAGAAAAGCAGCCAACAATCAGGTGACTTCGCTGAGGTTATATGGCTGCAAACCGTAATGGCCAACCCAACATCTTTGTGTGTGTGTGTGTGGGGGGTAACGCAACACTCATGGTTCTTTGTTCGCTCAACATTGCGTTGGTGTTAAAAATTATGGGTTAATGTGAACCAGATATTAACACTTGTTTGCACTAACTTCAGTGCACACATACAGACAAACATACGCAAGTGAAAATAATTGACTAATTTGTGAGTACACAGCAGCTGGAGTTGGAGACACACCGTCTATCCCAGCCGCACGTACGTAGCTTTTACTAATTGCCTCTCCACCCAACCATGCTTGACCAAACATTGTCTCATGGCTGACTTCATAGCAGAGACTATGTGTGTGTGTGTGTGTGTGTGTGTGTGTGTTGTATTGTCATTTCATTGTTGCCTATTCTCTTTGTCACTCTCAACATTCATCAACATCAAAATAACATCTGTCAACTTCTGTACAAATACACCTGACAGACACAGCTGACGTCTGGACATGGACACACACTAAAAAACACTCCACCCCTCTAACCAAAAGCCCATGATTGTACCACAAATTATGTGTGTGTGTGTGTGTCTCTCTCTCACTAGAGCACATCTGGGTAGAGAGTGCTGTCTCAGTTCCAGATGTGTGTTTTTAACGACCGCAGGCCATATCACACCTGGACACCACAGAGACACATACACACAAAAACAAAAACAAATGATCTGTGTCACCCATAAACAACCAAAATCAGACACTTTCAGAGAATTTAGCCGACGTAGTGCTTTCATACAGGCGTATGTTTCATCTTTGCGAGTGTATAGTCTCTGTGTGTGGTGTCTGTGCTCGTGCTTTGAAATGAAATAGGAAGCTAAAATGAAAACATCATTGTCTGTCATTATACACATACACTGTATACACAGGAAATGACTTGATTTCTAAATGTAAATAGCTTCCCCTTTGCTCTCTCTCTCTCTCTCTCTCTCTCTCTCTCTCCATCTTTCTTTGCTCAAGCGCAAAGGGAGAGAGCACTAACATGTGTGCCCCAGGAAACGGAGCTGAGGACCCTCCTAATGACTTAATTGCACCAATTAACAATGCTAAGACGTCCAATCAGTGCACCGGCTTCCTGAAGCCTCTTGTCAGGAGCTAATTAAAGAACCAATCACAGCATGATAGGTGATAGCGCTGCGTCACAGTAACGGGGCAAAAAGATGAAACACAATAGATTAATTCAGTGCAGCACCTTCATTGAAGTTTGGCTCATAACGCATTTTTGAAGTAACACAAGAACTTTAAGACTGTGATAACAATAGGGAACCAGCTAAAATGAGCAATAAAACAATTCAAAATAAAGAAATGTAATAGCAAAAGTCTATAGTGCGGTTCATTTTACTGTCTGACATTAATTTTAAATGTATGACTGACGTTTCCATGATTTTAAATTTTGGTACGCGATGTGGCTTCTTATGATGGGCAATTTTAAAGACATAAGAAATCTAATGAAGTACTAACCTTTTAATGTATGCATTATGAAATATAAATGAGTTTCCTGAATATCTCGAAATCATTTGACGCCTCTCTTCCATTCTTTTATGTCTAATTCCTACGACCTTGTTGTTCCTGCTCATCCATCACTAATTCATCTTTTTTCAGTACATAGAGTCGATAATGAAGGCTCTCCTCCTCTATGAGCACCTCACTTCCACAAATCAACAACAAGTCTTACTAGGGTGTAGTACAATTCCCTATATATTTTTCAGTGCTACTGTTATGATTTGTACACCTGCACCTGCTATAATTATTCCCAGGACTTTTGCAGCTGCTACAACTAGAACTGCTTTTTTAGTAACTGCTATACCAACTACTACTGGTACTTCTTCATGTTCTCTACGTTTTCTCCATCATTACCCCCATCATCACACCACTTTACCTCTGTCCTCTCTGTACCCATGCCTCCCTCCCTCACTTCCTTCTTCTCTCCCTCCTCATCTCTGTCTTCCAGGGGTAGTGCTCATGTGGCGTGGAGTCCTCTCTCCCTCTCTCTCTCAATCTGGGCTCCATGCTGTGTTGGTTTAATTGCAACAGCACCCTCGTGTGCTACTCGGGCACTGTGTGTGTGTGTGTGTGTGTGTGTGTGTGTGTGTGTGTGTGAAGGAGAAAAAGAAAGAGGGAGAAAGAGAGATGGAAAGAAAGACCTCCTCAGAGTGTTCAAGGATAAGCAGCAGGGTGCCAGGCCACCTTCCTCTCTTCTATGCCACCTTGTTTTTTTCATTTCCTCTCTTCATCCTCCTCCTCCTCTGCTGCTCCACCTTCCCTCTCCTCTTTCACTTCCATGCCATAGCTCTTTTCCCGACTTAGTCCTCACTGCTCCCACTTGCTTACTTTCTCCTTCCCTCTAAGCAACCGCAGGAAAGGCTCCTCTCATCATTTCCTCATTCCCCCCTCCATCTCAATCTACCCCCCACCAACACTCACGCAACACTGCTGTATCTTCTCCTACTGACTCCCCCGTCCATCTCATCCTTCTCTCTTCCATCCATTGCCCCCCTGCAACCCCCACCCCTCTCCTGGTCATACCTCCCATGATGCCCATGGAGACTTCCTGTCAGAGCTCCCTGATCCTCACTCCTCTCCTTAATCAGCTGTCAAATATCAAACACTCACTCCACTCCTTTTTCCCCTCTATGTCCCCCCATGGGCCCCCATGCCTTATGCGCGATAAGAGGCGCGCACACACACACACACACTTGCACAACTGTGTGCATGTGCCAGTGACCACACACAGACAGACACGGTAACTGGAGTTTGATACATCAGTTTGTCTGTCTGCATTTAACTGAATACTAATTCAACTTAATACACGCACTTGTCTGGGTCTTAGAAGATAATGCTGAGGAGACATTTGGACACTGCAATTTAGTAAACATGGGTGGCACCTGTGCACACGCACAGCCAAGAAGGTACATATATCTCTCCACAACTCACACACCGTTCATGATGATGGAGAGCTGGTGTTTCCCACTTAATGACAGCAAAACACTCGCCCACTCCGTCTATCTGTCAGCACTGCTGTGTATGTGGTGGTCATGTCAGTGTGTGCGCATGTGGTTTATTAATTCATTCATCTCCTAATGTTGTGCAGCTGGGGAGAGAGAGAAAGAGGGATGATGGGGAGTAGAGAAGGAGAGTGCTTGGATGAGAGAGGAGAGATATAATGAGAGAGAGAAAAAAGAAAGAAAATGGAGACAAAGGATAAGACAGAGAGATGAACGGGTGGTCCAAAGTGGATGAAAGGTTGTGGTGTAACGTTGTTTAATCACCTCAGCTTCTGCTGCCGTTTACAGACACACACTTGTCTAAATGATTAGTCATTAGCCAATGAACCCACTGGCAGACAGACAGGCAAAAATAAATCTAACAAAGCCATCATCAGTGTCTTGTAGGAAACCTGAGAAAACAAACACCACCACTGACCAAACACTGATTTATAATTTCTATGATCTTAGACAGTCAACAGCAGGAGAATTCATCAGCAGCTGCTCCACAGTGAAGCTGGTTTTGGAAACCCCATAGTGATACAAGAACAATGTTATCTGTTGTATCGAGACAATCTCTGCAACTTTTTGGGAGGCATCCTACTACATACTACTAGGAGGCAAGGGTTGTTAGAAACACTGGATGTGGGGATGGCAATACATCCACCATCCTGAGCAAGACACATTCAACTTTGCACCACTAGTTGGCTAGAAAATACTTACTGCCTCTATAAAAATGGGCTCCTCGCTCAGAGGACTGTTACACTGTAACCTTCTCATCTGTTATGCATTATTTTAGTGCTACAACAGAACTGCATACCAAGGTTCAATAAAGCATTTCACAAGGCCACAAGATAGTATTTATCCCAAAGATTTATCCACAGTGATTTTAAAAAATGACGTTATTGTTAACCACATGAAATAAAACTCTCTCTACTGTTATTATTACAACACTTCCTTTGTTACATCTTCTAACACTGACTGCATCTCTCAGCAGTAGTTTGAATAACAGACTGTCAATGCTAAAGCTATTACTTAAATTAAATAGACAGAAAAGAATCAATATTTTTGTAATGCAATCTACTCAACATTGCTAGTCCAAAGAAAACATACAAGTGGGCTTCTTTTATCATACAGTCAGTCTCCAGTAACACATCCGTGGCTCACTATGAGTCCTGAGCACTAGTTTAACAACACTGCTTTAGGCTGTTTAGAAATCTAGCTCACTCTATTGTCCTGTCTGACTAGACAGGGTTTCCAAGCCAACCAAGCAGGGGCCTGGTCCCAATGGCCCAACCCCACAGAGCTGCTGCGACGATAACAAACGTACACTCACACACATACTGTATAATGTAGAGGAAGAACCCAGGAGCTGTGTCCTGGACTGAAACAGGGTAAATGGCAACCAGACGGCCAATATACACGCACAGAGGAAGTGCCCACGCCACCCGTAACCTCATCTCCGTCCACAGCTGTCCCAACATGTGATGAAAAAAATATAGTTAGAAGAGGAAAAGTGACACATGAAGGACATGTGTGTAAAAACAATGAGGGGGAGTGAACAAAATGTGAAAGAGAGACAAGAACAAACAAGAAATTAAATGGGAACCGGGGGGGGGGGGGCAATGAAGGGGCCCCTAAGGGCCGGTGGTGTGGGCTGGTCCATTCAACACATAGTACAGGGTGCATTCATCCATCTCTCTCTATCGGTGTCTTGCATTTGCCTCTAACTCCTCAGTCACACACATTGCGCACCAGGAGATCTGGACCAATAAATTGGGGAATGTGTGAGCATGTGTGTGAGTGAGCGCCCGGTGTGTGTGCCCGTGTGTGTGTGCATGCGCGCGTACTGAGCTGTATATGAGCAAGAGTGCACATTCATGCTGTACAGTATAGTGTGTTTGTGTGATGTACAGACAGATGTGGGACAGATTTTTTTGGCTACAGGTGAGTTTTGTTGCAGTGTGTGTGTGTGCATGCTTTCTTATATGTGTTTTCTACTGAGCTTGTGCCCTTTTGTATGTACAGTAAGGCTGTGTGGGTGTGTTTCACAGGCAGGAGACAGAAAAGTCTGTTTAATCCACAGCAGCTCTGGACACACCAGCACAGCACGCTAACACAACCACAACACACGCACAGACACATACCAGCCTTTGTGGGGGTGGGGGTGTGTGTGTGTATGCGTGTGTGTGTGTGTGTGTGTAGCTCAGGGAGCTGACTCGATACCACACAGGGGTAATCCATCCACCACCTCACAGAGAGTGGGATATAGCAAAGGAGAGAAGGTAGGAAAGATGGATAAATGTTAGGGGAGAGGGATGTATGCTGGCCAAGAGAGAGAGAGTGTGAGTTTACTCTTTGACACACACATTCACTCGCTCTCACACACAAACACACACTTCTAAAAGTTACACAACATTACAAATATGACTTACTACCTTTAATTAGCCATTGCGCTGTATGCCAATAGCTGTAATTTCAATCAGTCTGTAATCATGTAAAATAGTAAAGATGTCAGCCACCACAAATTAACTGAGCAGCTGGGTTGAAAAATGCATGTTTGAAAAACCCCATTAAAGGGTATCGTAATCAAATAAGAAGTAAGTCTTTGAAATTAAATGACAGCTGACGGTGATCAAAATGTAGCATCAACCTATGAGATGGGTTTTTAGTCACACATTACATTGTGATAAACATAACTGTTCCCCCCATTGGAGCCATAATGTCATTTCTGGAGAGAGTTGACTGTCTGGAGTGCAGACACACACACACACACACACACACACACACACACACACACACACACACACGTCTGTCCACTTATACGCTTTCCACCCACAATTAATGAAGTCAGTGGCACGTCACTGACACACCGTTACCACGTATGTGTTTTGGAGTTAACAGACCTGGCTCTGACACATACTGTGGTGTGTGAATAAAAACTAGTGTGTTAATCTTCACATGTAGTCATGTCCCAACACTTTCACCCTCTCTGCCTCCTCCTCGCTATGTTCCCATGTCACACACTGAGCGTCAACAAGTGCAGAGTATTTCATTGAAATATCTTAATGACCATTACATTTGTAACATTTATGGATGTCATGATCACAGCAGCATTTTAATAATTTTGACATAATATCATATCATGGAGGTTTATAAACGTCCATGATACTTAAGGAGACATTGCACTATAGAAATACATATGTTCGTATGTTTGCACCATTACATTACATTGCTGTTGTCATTTAATTGCCTAGCCTTCAAGGACGTCTAGGTTTAGTATTTAGCATTTTAATACATCTCTACATTGACAGCACACTACAGTTACACATAACAGTGTGCAAAGAGATGATACGCAGCAAAGGTCGGGGGGCAGATTCTAACTTATAATGGTGCAAGTACACAGTATGCACCACAACTCCCGAAGGACCCCCTCTGCATGATCCCCCCCCCCACCTCTGCTCTTTCCCTTTCATTTGAACACCCTTTCCTCAAACAGGGCCTTCATCTAGGAAAGGACATCCCTTTAACAGTGGCAGGTAAAAGTGCCAGAGAGACAGCGTACGGTGAGAGGAATGAAAAGAATGAGTGAAAGAACAGAGAAAAGAAATCCTAATGACTGGCCGACCCCCTGCTCCCTCAAGACAAAAAAAGTGCAGAAATGGAAGGATGTGGGCAGAGGTACGGCACTGAGTCTGCGGAGGGAGAGGAGAGAGCAAAGGAGGACGGGTGAGGAGGTGGAGACATGATGGTTGATCTGTGTTTAACAATAACAAGGGAGGAGAAGGCACAGAGAGAGGAAGAGAGGAGGAAAGGTGGGGGACAGGGCTGAAAATGAGTGAGATGGAAAAGGAAAAATAAGGAGGTTGAAGCATGAGACACTGGCTGTTTATTTTACATAGTAACAAGCTGAATGAAAGACAAGAACAAGAGAATAAAAGGGCAAGATGGTGGGAAACTAAAAGAGAGGGGACAAAAAATTGGAGGAGCATAAGAGAGATGTAGTTTTTAACATCTACTTACTACTCACTTATAGCTGATTGAATTTTTCAGTTGTATGCATGTTTCATTTGCTTGTGTGGTGCAGAATTTAAAGATTATTCTGGTGAAAATACTGTGAGTCATGCCAGATAAGAACATCTGCTCAAAGCAAAAATTTAAATGTAAATGTAATGTGAAAGACGAGAGGAGTCAGTGTGAAAGAAGGGGGGGGAAGAGCATAAAACCATAATTTAACAAGAGAATAGATGGAGGAGGGATGGAGCGAGGACTGGAGGGGGGCCTGATGAAGGGACGATGCAGGGGGCCGAGATCTAAGCTGTACCACTCCTCCCTACACTCCTACCTAGGAAAAGAGGGATTTGCTCTCCCTGGGAGGGATGGAGAGATGGAGGGAGGCAGGGGAGGAGAGATAAGGAGAACAGGAGGACCACTGAGAGAAAGGGGGTAGGGGGGTGGTTATGGAGGAAGGACTGGGGATAAAGGCAAAACAGATCAAGAGGGAAAAAGAGGATGATTTATCATAAAAAAATCATTGAGTGAAAAAAAATATAATCCCCGCCATGCTCACCCAGTTACTGGTGCTCAGGAGGCTGTTTTAATGTGGAGACGCAGTGGAACAACATTTTCAAAGCCTGCAAAAGGTCCACACTCACAAAAATGGAGTTTATGTTTTCTTAGACTCACCTCTAGTAATATTTTCCTGTTTTCATACTTGGTGTTCCCTTAAAAGATATTTTAAGGAGTTTCTCAACAATATCATAACCACTGAAAATGTAGGAAAATTCACTTTTGGCATAGTTTGTTAGTCTTTTTGGCATTGTGTTCAACGTCTTTAATCCAAGCAAAACCAGTTGTGTCATCTACTGTATCAGATGAATCATTTAAACAGTTAAACTAAAGGATGTATGTGCGTGTTCACTACTGTATTCATATTTGTACCTGGGTGCGACTTTAAATAATCATATTTTAACAGCACACATATAGAACTACGTGAATTTGACAACACAAAACAACGTGCTGTTTATGATGCATCGTGTCGCTTGCATCCATGTTGTCTCATGTCATCACTGCCATGTGTGTAAATGTGTGTTTGTACAGTATGGCTTCCAAAGGATCTCGAAAACAAACACAAGCTGTACCCCACTGCAACGTGCACGTACACATGGCGCGAAATACACACAGTTTCATCCATTCTGCAAAATAAATGTTTTTGTCATTCAGTCAAATATTTAAAATGTGCATAAGCAAAAACTATTACAAACATACATGTTTGTTTCATTATATCGTTAAGTGTCTTCCTATCTACCGTATATCCTAAATGATCCTACTGAGAAAATCACTGCTCTGTTGTGAAAGACAAAACCTTGTTCCAGTAGCAGGTCTCTTTTGTTTGCTAGATTTAAAGCGACCTTTGTAGAAATCTCTGGTCAGTACCCCAGAGGGATAATGGGAAAATATGGAGAGAGAGGCAGCTGGTAGTGACGTGACTCCCCTAATGGCTCGAACCAAGACCTCCCCATCACCTCCCTGTACAACACCCTCATTCTTTCTCACCTCCTTTGGTGACTCAACTCCCCCTTCTACTGCTTCCATAGTGCCTTACCCTAAGGTCTTTTCTGTATTGTGTCCTCTTGCTTTCTTTTCCCCTGACAACCTTCTCTTACCTCTCTGTTTCATTTCCCCCTCTTTTTCCATTAAATTATCCATTATCTCTTTCTTATGTCATACACTCTGCTTAACTCTAATGCTATGTTTTTCTCTCCATCCACAGACTTTTGAAGTAGTTTCAGTACTGTCAGATGGTACTTTTGTTTCTAGCACTACATTATTAGTTAGAGTAGGGTAACTTAGCTAGGGGAAGCTTTCTGTAATGTCGGTTATAATTTTGCTGTGTATTAAAAATAACAGTACATTACATAAGATGGAGGGGAGGCTAATCTTTACAAGTCATGTCATGTTGGTCAATTTATGCTGACTGTCTGCTAATTGTGTTTTAGCAGTAAAAAGAAAGGTAGAACAAAATTAACTCTAAGAAGTCCTTATGTTGACCAAGTGAAAACTGTAGCTGCACATTTTGAAGTGCGCAATCAAAGTCTGTTATTCTTTATTTTTCCTCTTCCATCTCTGCTCTGACTGCTCACCCCCTCCACTTTCTTTATGGGGAACTGCAGTTGAAGTGCATTCTGGGAGATGCCAGACTTCTTTATAATCTACCAGCAGGCTTTCACAGCTGCCTGTCAGCTACCCAACAGACATGTACACACACACACACACACACACACACAGGATGCCAAGTGGCACTGGAAGTATTGTGTGTCTGAGAGAAAGACAAGAGTCATGCCACACCAACACGACTTACACAACTTCAAAAACAAAATCCACCTCTCTCCCTTGTCTCCTCTCTACTTTTCTCAAGAAACATATAAGACTTTTTCAGAAACCCCTAGCGTATCTCTCCATCCCTATCTCCCTCTTGTTTCTCCCTATTTTCGCTGTCGTTCCTTCCCAACTCAAAACTCAATTAGTAAATTAGTTCCAGCTCGCTAAGCGTTAAACAGCGGCTTGGGAGCGCATAAACACACACTCCACACTCCATTAGGGCTCCACAAGCACCATACAACCTAAAAACCCTTGGTACACAGGTGTACACACACACACAGAGTAATTAATTTATCCACTCACAAAGGAGTACATAAACATAAAACTGCATACAAACACACCAACATAGTGGTGTACCTGGTCATTTAAAACAGACAAATCTCTACATGAGGGAGACATGAACACGTTTTCTGCCTTCATGCATTTTTGACTCAAAATCTACCTTCAATAAGAGCAGGAACAGACTTTTAAGTGATTGACTGTAAAAAAAAATATATAAAAAAAAACAACTCAGCATCAAGTGCCTTCAAACCCCTCCCACAGACAAGTGAAGTGTTTACAAATGTGCGCATGCATCTGTTTCCGCGCGCGCGCACACACACACACACACACACACACGCAGGGCTGAGCTGGTTAAAAGCGAGCTTTCATGGTCTTTAAAAATTAAAACACACACGCTCAAGCGCTCAGTGGTGTATTTGACAGTGTGTGGTGACCGTGGGTAAAGCACTTAAGCTGCTGTAATTAGCCTGATCGCCGTGGCGACAGAAGATGCTTTCTTTCATCCCCTCACTTCAGAAACTGGCATGACAAGCTAAGACACACTGACACAAGGAAAATATACACACATGACTGATATGTCTGTTATGCCCAAGCGCAGACCCAGAGGGACAGATGCATTACACACTAGCATACAACCACACAGAGAGACAGGCTAATACACACACACACACACACACACACACACACACACACAGCATGTGGGGGAGTCACAGCAGTGACAAGCAGACTAAAAGCAGCTTGATCTTCGTTACGAACCAAACGTCGACTGTATAAAAAAGCAATACATGCCTCTCTCGTCTGTCTTGCTTTGTAATTCACCTGTCTCTTTCCCCTCTTTGTCTGTCTGACTCTCTCTCCTTTTGGACTTTGGATATGTAGGGATGAAAGTAGGAGATGAAAGACAGCTTTTCAAATAAAATAAAAAACTTTTATTTTAATGATTATTAAGGGTAGGCAGTCATTGCAGTGAGATTCTGGATTTTATTTCCCAGAGACTACATGTCAATCAAACAGAGGATTCTGAGTGTTTGTATGTGGCTTTTTTGTGTGTCACATTCACAGCTCATGTTGAATCTTCTCAGTTCTTCTTTCAATCTGACACTGCGTGTTGACCAATAAAAGATTTCATAAGCTGGGTGTAAATGCTGAATAAGCATTACATGACATTAATCTGGAAAATATAGCAATTTATATTTTAATATAATTTTTTAAATATTTTTTAAAGACCTGCAGACACCCTGAGAAGGAGATGAAGAACAGATGACATAGAAAGATTAACGAAAGAGCACAAACGATTGAAAAACGGTCAAGGACAATCCAAGCACAGGTTAAGGTTCAACTTATGAGAACGAGAAAAAGCCAGCTAGAGAGAAAATGAAAGAATAACAGAGAGAGAAAGAGAGAGAGGGACTCAGTGGAGCCGAGCCAGGGCTGAACAAAGAACTACAGTAACAGTCCACTGGCCTTACAGCTGCTCTCTGCACACACACTCCCTGGGCTCTGGCTCTGGGTATGCAGTGTGTGCATGTGTGTGTTTGTGGACGTGTATGTGTATGTGTCAGTGTACTGCTGTGAGGGTCCCCATGGGTGTCCACCCTTTCAGCAGTTGGACTGCCAACTCATAAACCCCCCAACCTCTAGCTCCTCCTGCAGTGAAGGGGAGGGGAGGGAGTGAGAGGAGCTGCTCAGAGCAGGAGGGAGGGGGAGAGGGAAAAAAGGGAGCATTAAGGATAGACGGACAAAGAGAGAGAGAGAGAGAGAGTAATAACCTTTAGAGTAACAATTGTTACTCGATCAACTTGCACGAGGTGTGTAGTTCTATTAGGTCTAAAATTTGAGGCAGGTACTTGTAATTTGCAGCAGAGCTTGTATAACTGCTGGGGCATTCAGCTGGAATGGTTTTATCATTTGCAACACAACAGGAATCAGTTTTCTAATTAAGCCCAAATTCTTTTTCCATCTTCTGGTCTGTTGCCATATTTGTCCTGTTTACTCTCTGCCACTTTATGTTCAGGCGTGTTCACACACTACCCTACTGTGTGAAGCATTCATTCATGTCATAGTTTCAGCTCTGTTTATTATTCCTTCACCATTGAGAAATGTTTTTCAGTAAATACCTTTTTCAATTTGCTACTTTGTCACATTCTCATATAGCTTGGTGCTAGTGTGCTAACAAGTTGCGACGATCCACTCAAACAGCAAGGCAGGTAATAAGAGTTAACTCCACGTGGAGATAATGAATAGTAATGGAAATTAACTTTATTTCAGCTAGCTTATATTGCTGTATTGAGAGTTATGAAAGTTAGAGGGCAGTTAGTGGTCACTTGAAATACATATTGAGCACCAGCACAAAAGCCATCCAAAAGATAAACTTTTGCCAATACTTATGTTATAACCTGCAGTAAAAGTGAGATTGAAGATCTGTTAGTCAATCAAAGGGACAAAATTATTCCTCTTTCGAGGTTTGTTTTCATCACTAAAATCCCTGCCATCACACTTACTGACATTAGAAAAACATGTTACTGATGTTTTGATTTGTTCATGGGTTAGAGATTATAAGAACATTAGTCAGCAACATTTGGTCATCTTCATAATTCATATACAAACAGGAGTTTGCCTAATTTTACCCACATGATTTGTAAGAGAAAAACAAAATAATAAGTAGCATTAACTCAGAGCATACACAATGATTAATAAGGGATGAGCACAAATGACACTGGCACTTAAGGAGATTCAGTTCCATCTGGGGGAATTCATACTACAAAACTGGAAGATACTGTTAAAAAAAAAAAAAAAAAACTTGAGTAGAGGCCCTTACTTTAAAATTACAGTACAACACAGAACTGTCAAACTAATGTGATCTTCTCACCAACTTATGCATTTTATTATTCAACAACTAACATCTTAAACACACACACACACACACACACACACACTCACACATGAGGGCCCCCTGCTGTTGTAATTAAAGGTGTCCTTGACAATGAGATAGACCGCTTTCACACTCTTGGACCCTTGAACATCAGTCCTATTTAAATACACACACACACACACACACACACACACACACACACACACTTTCTTGCACCCACCATACTTTTCCACATCACCAATTTCATGGTCCATCTGGTGAGTCCACAAACACATACACGCACACACAGCTGGGTAGAATTTGCCACCCCTGATGACTATCCACTTGCCTGTGATGTGTTTGACAGTGGGCGCTAATATCTGACCAAAATAGTTAATGACTAGGAACACACACAAGCAGTTCAGCGGATAGGCTATGCACAAAAAACTGTATGTACAAAAACATAAACAAATACACTGCTGAAGAGGAATTTTGTGAAATCAATAAATAATACCAAATTAAAACATCTCCGCTTTAAACTTTCTCACCGTTTCTCTCCAATTGTTTCTCCATGGTTTTGGAAGTATCTCTTTTCCCTATTTTTCACAGTGAAAACCCCTGGAAGAATTGTCTACCGCAGTGAGTGTGCTTGTGTTACAGGCCATGTCTGTACATTAAGCTTAGTGCTACTGCAGCGCACTGGGACTGCTGTGTGTACTCAATCTGTATGCATGGTGTGTGAGTGAGTGTGTGTGTGTGGGTCAGGCAGAAAGTGTGTATGAGAGCGACAAATGGATAAAATGAGAGGAGAGAGACAGAGGTGTGAGTTGTGTGTGTCTGGAGTGTGCATCTGCATCTTGTGAGTGAGCGAGTGAGTGAGTGTGTGTGGTTGTGTGTACATGTATATGTTTGGTCCAGGTGCTGGGACCTGTGTGTGTCCCTGGGCAGGGAATGCAGGGGTCCCTGGACTCTCCTCTGCTTCCTGCTAACGAGACAACCACACACCCACACACACATACACACCGCATCGATCAGGGTGAGGATGAGGGTTGCTCTGCGCCCCGTTAGCCAACCGCTAAGGACTGAGCGCCCCAGGACACAGTGCCCCCCGCCTACGTACACACCCACACACACAAATACATATATGAAAACACGCAGATATGTCATCTGAATTCAGCCGCAGAGAAAGGCTTCGATGCTGCCACACATACTAAAAAGGCAGGATTTGCTACAGGATCGTAGCAACTGATGATGAACAACACTGCAACAACTTAAAATGAATAGTGTCCAGCCGCAACATAATAATGGAAGAACGGTATAACATGGTTTAATGCTAATGCTGTTAGCTCTCACCAATTCTGCATGAACAAGAAGAAATATACGTATAAGTAGTTACAGTGTTCCCTCTTTGTTATTCATACACACTTACATATTAAACTGAATTCTGAAACACAACAGTCCTTCCCACCTTCACACACACATACTCAGGGATAGGGATCTGATTAATTACAATAGGAGCACTCTTAACATCTGTCTGAAATCAACCCTGGGTCATGCACAAAAAATATGCTGTGTGTATGTATGCGAGTGACATACTCATTTGTGGCTTGCGGCGTGTGGCCACAGAGGCCACGTTATAACTACATTGTTATAACTACATCAGCACATTAGCAAGTACAAGCGACGTCTGGAAAGGCTGTGTGATGGTAGGATTTTGTATGTTCAGAATAGTGATTCATCAACTAGAAAACAACTGAAATGCGACCTCTAATGATTAAACCCATCCGTCTGTCTGTGTTTGTGTCAACAGGTGCAGTAAAAGGTGTGGGCTGAAGCTGAGTTACACCAGTTTTTATGTATTGTGTAATTAACAATGATCCCATATTTATTTACTGTTGCAGAGCAGACGTGATTGGACTACAGGGACCACACATTCAAACACACATCAAATGGCACAGCTACAACAACAACTTCATGATCATTATAATAGGAGACAACAATTGCTGCTTCTATGATAATGGTCCAAGACAGCAGAAAAGGTATACAGCAGGACACTTCTGTTTGATTACAAAGAATGGCAGATGACAAACTGCGGAGGGGGCAAAGATGGATGGGCAAGTGAAAATTGAGCTTTTGTGAATACTCCCCCTCTATTCAGTCCACTCATAGAGTATCTTCTAAGTTTTTTCCATAATGCGTTGTGTCATATTGTGTATGTTTTGGTGCATTAACAACTGTGTATTGTTGAGTGGTATCATATCATGTTTTACAGGCCAATAAGCAGGTCTCTGTCCTGCTGCTACTGATAACCTTTTGATTGCAAACATGCAGTTTAGCTTATAACAAACAATCAATCATAAAATTTTTTGTTTTCTCAGTGTACACTGCTGTGTTGACCAAGAAACTTATCAAAGCGTTTAGTGTAACAAACTGCAAAGCCATTGTGGTGTGGGGACAACAAAGTTATTAAAGATAACAGAATCACTTAATAAATAATGATGTGGTCTTAGTGGTATTATTAGAAACTAAAATAAAAGACACAGCACACAGGCAGGAGGATGTGCTGAGCGAGGCAAGTATCCACGAGTAAGCATCTGGATGAGCGAGAGGTTAAAAAATGAGAGAGAGTGAGAAACAGGGAGGCGTGGTGGTTGCTTGGTCTACTCTTTTACTGCCCTGGGCCATAGTGAACCAGAGAACAAGAGAAGGGTAGAAATGAAAGAGAGGGAGGGAGTGAGGGAGTGAAGGAAGTAAGGAAGGAAGGATTGGAGGCAGAGAGAAAGCAAAAGGCCAGTTTCTTCTCTGATGCAGTATTCTGTGTTTGGTGTGTGTGTCTGTGTGTGTGTGTGCGCGAGTGTGCATGCAAGTGTGTGTAGGTGTGTGTGTGTGTAGCTGCATTTCTGTGCCTGTTTGTGAGTATGAATAATTCAGGTCCATGGAGAGGGCAGCCTGCTGCGGTAATGAGGAGGACATGCATTGATAGCAAATATTGCTGGTGGGAAGCTATTGATCCGACAGCCATTTGTCCAAACTTTAGTCAGGAAGCCAGCGCTGTCTGCAGGCTTTACAGTGACTGATGCACAGACAGTCACAACAGCACTTAGGCTGATTAAAGGGAAAGTGATTATGATGGCACAAGTCTAATAAAGACATGAAAATGAAAGTTTAAAATGAATGAGTATCACAGTTTGGGGGTGTTGTTTATTGTGTTCCCTATGTTCCTATTTTATTTTGAAGTTGTTCACCTCTTGTCTCGGTTTGGTTTAGATGGTGAAAGTTTGTCCACCTGGGTCTAGTTATCTTCATATACAAGTCTCATTGGATCAAGTCATTCATGTATTTGTTTATTTTAATTTCTCGATTATTTGTTTTTGTCTCGTTTCCCCCTGTATCGTTATGTCAATGTTGTCTTTTGTCTCGCAATAAATATAAATAAACAGATAAAATAAAATAACCTAACACAAGGAACTGGCCATAAAAAATTGACCCAGCAGACATCACATTTGTTGAATAGGGGCTTAAGGAGGAGAGAGTTCTATGATTCAGAGGCTATACAAGATTGTCAAAGACTCTTGGAAGGATAGGCGACAATTTTTGACGAAGAAATTTGTTTAATTATTAATGGAAGAAACATTTTTTGTCAAGGTCCAGACTGAACTGAACTTTCCTGTCATTGTTGAACAGTTAACTCAAGATGGAATTACAGATTTGCCTTGATTCACCTGACTGCAGTGAGGCTAGCACCCAGGCTGATTCCCAGCCTGCTAATATCCCAGCTGCTAGTCACCAGCCTTCATAACCTTCAGCTACCCACCAGGCTTCATCCCGACCTGCTATCCACCTGCCGTCATCCCAGCCTTCTAGCCATCAGCCCTCATCCTAGCCTGCCAACAGTCAGTCAAACTGTCTCCGGTTAGTGCCCCATTTCCTGCTCTTCAGACCTGGCTCATGAGTCTCCCGTCTGGCTAGCATACAAGTTAGCTGTTAGCCTTCAACCAGATAGCCTGTCGGCTGGTCCTGTACCACCCATTTCTGCCAGATCTTGCCACAGAGCCACCTTCAGCAAAGCCTTCCGCTGCCCAACTCTTCATCCTTGTCACTGTCCAGTGCTGCAGAGGTCTCGCTGCCCAGTGTCCCAGAGATAGAGCTGCCTGGTGTCCCAGAGACTTTGTTGCCCGGTTCCTTAGAGACTAAGCTAGCCTTCTTCACAGATATTTTGCTGTCCGATGTGCAGAGACACAGCGGATGAGCCCTCCAGAGACTTTGTTACCCAATTTCCCAGAAGCTTTACTATCCAATTCCCACTCCTTGAGTCCAGTCGGCAGTGCGGCCAACTCCCGCAACTCAAGTTTCATCGGTGGCCTGTTTGACTCCTGCTCCAACTGTTCAGTCGACTACTGCTACCGGTTTGCAGTCGGCTGCTTCCCTCTGACTTTGCTGAGCTACTACCTTTCACTGCTGAACTGCAACAATTACCTGCTCCGGAGTTGCTTAAGACTTTGGCTCTGTGCTGCAGCAATCCCAAGTGCCAGAAATGCAGCTACCGCTCGACTTTGCTAAGTTACAGCATACATCAGTTCCTGTGCTTCAAATGCTTCTGGTTTCCCTTGCACCGCCATCTCTGTTGCCTGACTCCCGGTTGTCACTGGCTCCCAGTCTTGACTCTGGTCCTTGTCTCCAGTCTTGTCACCGCCCCACTGCACTGCCTCCAGAGTGGTTTTGTCACTGCCACCGGCCTCCTGGGGGGCTTCACCTTTTGCAGTCGGCCACCTGGTCATGGTCTAGACCTGTTCAGCCTTTTGGTCAGGCCTCCTGGTCCCCATCCGCGCTTGCTCAGCCCTCCAGTCCTGCCTCCAGGCTGTCCGCCTGAGGTCACTCACTCCACTTCAGTCCTGTCACCAGGCCGCCAACCTGAGGACTGCTTACCTCGGCACTCAAGTGAAACCTGAGGTCTTCTGCACCATCCTTGTGCCACAGTTCCCAGGTCACTTGTCCCTAAATCTCTAAGCACATAAAGTTATGGTAACTGACAGACCTTTTCTATAGGAAATCACAACCACCATAGTGAGACAAATAATTTTGAGGTTCAAACACTGTTCTTGCTTGGGATTCATATTCTCTCTTGGAGAACTTCCTTCAATATGTACTAAATATGTAAAAGTCTAAAGACTTTTACTGACTTTCCAAAAGTTCCCAGTCTTTTCTCCATGACTGAAAATTAAACTTTCATTAGACCCAGTTTCAAATCTAGTCAAAAGGCAACACAAAAACAAGAGATTGCACAATACCAATGCATTTGTTTTTTGTTTTTCTGACTTTTTCACAGTTTTAAGTTATGATCACAATTAGTTCATACAACAGTCAAACTCAAATAGGCATGTCTCCACAGACTGCAGGTGCACTGGAATAGCAGGTAGGCTAAAGCTAGTCCTGTTTGACCTTATTATGAACTCTATTATTTGTGATTTACCCCGCAGCCCTGGCAACCATGTCCGGACACATTGTGGAAACCGGGCATCTCCTGTAAGCTTACAAAATAATAAAAAGAAATAGCAGACTCCTCCTCCTCCGCTCCCCCTCTCCCCTCTTGCAAAACTGTCCCCATCCATACATGGACACACACACACACAGAGTCCCTTTTCTGATGTCATAGTGTCAGATATTCCAGGTTAGGGAGAACACTGGGGAAATTACACTTCTACCTAGGCCTCTAGCACTGTGTGTCTGTGTGTGTGTGTGTGAGTCCAGTGAATCTCACGGGTAAACCTGTTACCGTAGGGGAAGGGGACAGACAATGAGGAGAGTACGCCACTGGTGTGGGGTGGTTGGGGGTTGAGGGAGGGATAGGATGATGGAGTGCAGGAGAGAGCAGCAGGGATTAAAGGAGGAGAGGACTGAGGAACTGAAGCAACTAGACCAGGCCATTCAACCAGTCCCTTAGCTTCTCATTATGTGAGTGGGGAATTCACATCACTATGTCCAGGATATTCTCTCTTCAGATGTATTACCAATTTAAGAAGCATGTGGTATAATCAATAGAGATGGTATAAAAATGTATTTATGTCTTCATACATGTAGAAGAAGATGGAGTAGAGGTAACCATGAGCTGCTGGAATATAACTGAAGCTATGGTAGGTTATCACGTGTGGTGCACTATTGTCTTTTATTAAACGTTGACTTTTGGAGTATAAAGTGCTCCACAAAACATTAATGGTTATGAGACAGGAGGTGATGATACAAATACTGTCTTTTGAATAATCTGTGTGAATTTATTGTCTGTTAACGACCGAGCTTTCAAGTTTCATAGCTCAGCTGTTAGCTTGCAAGCTACAGTAGTTTACCAACTAGCCTTACAAGAAGTTACAAGTAGTTATCACCAAGCCTTTTAGAACAACATGGGCCTATTTCATGAAGAAATGCAAATCAATTTAGGTGTGCCAATTTTTGGTGTGATTTTTAATAACTTTCCACACATTTAACAGTCTGGAATAGCAGACAAAGTTGTGACTACCTACAGATGACTAAGTAGACCTACACATATCACATTTAAGAATTCATAAAGATCCTCTCCACTCAAATGTGTTTTCTTATGTCCCCGAAAATGTCAGACCTTGACTTTACGTACTTGTATCTGTATAAACTCACTAGAGAACTGTATTCACATACCTCTACTGAAAGGGGAGATTTCTGTACACTTCCCTAAAATATAAGATTCAAACATACCCCGGGCCAGCTACATTTGGTACATAACAAATTTCAAAAGCTAATCATGTATTAGAGTATTTTTACATACTTTAAAACATAGCTGGAGGGGTGTTGTTATTTGCATTATAATGACATACACCCACAACATTATAAAGTGATTTACAGTAATTTAAGAACAAATAAAAAAGGAGAAAGACTGCAATTAACAGACTTAAATGGTTTAGTGCGTCAGTGACATACAAACAGAGTCAAAGCTTGTCACCTGATTGGTCTTTAGCACCCATCCATGTGACTGATGCAGGTGCTTTATTCCATGCTTCCTGTGGTACTAAAAGCATGGATTGAAAATAGACTGGTAGAAAGGCATTTCCAGGCCCTTTTCACAAAGCTCAATTGCTTTAGACTCTGTGGTAAGTCTGACACAAAGTGGTGCTGGGAATCAAACCTACAGTACCACTCTGAGCTGCCACAGCGGGCACTCTGAGCTACACTCACAAACACACACCTACACACTTCCACGCTGAATGCCAATCATGCTATAAATACACACACACACACGTGTGCGCGCACACACACACACACACACACACACACACACACACAATTACTGCCAATCACACTGTACTCACTTGTTCACATTCTCTCTTTCCCTGTCCTTCTCTGTGTCACTCACACACACACACACACACACACACACACACCCACCCCCAGGCAGCAGCACTCCGACCTTAGCATCTCCTTCACCTGTACAGGCCAGTAATTACAATGTCACACCAGACAGACTAAAACCACCCCTGCAATTACTACTGCAGAGAGAGAAAATGTGAGTGGGGAAAGTGTCCGTTTTATGAATTTATATTTTAATCAGGCAGGTCTTTCCATTTAAAGTCTCTTCATTTCTGGTAACTCTTACTAGTAAACAAGACTTTCATTAATTAAAGCTAGGGCAGCTAATGTATTTCAGAAGCATTTTTTGTTGTATTTGTTCTTTTTACATCCCAAAAGCAATCAAAATATCAAATGCTCCGGGGAAAAAAAGGAAAGGTCTACCTATCGGTCTACCTGCCTACTTGTGCAATCACAATGCAAAAAAATGTGTCTTGGGGGAGTGGCTCTGGAGGGAGGGGGTGGGATTTTTTCCGTTGGATACTTTCAAAATCTAGCCGTCTCTTTCTCCAATGTTTATTACCCTAGCTTCAATTCTGGTTAAATTTAAAGACAAACAAAATAAAAACGAAGCAGAAAGATTGAACAGACATGAGTGATAAGGTGCAAGGCCGAGCATTCGTGTTCCCTTTCTGCAAAACAACAAGGTCTTAGCTTCATCCCACACCGACACAAAGTGATACTCTCAGCTGCCCACTTGCTGTCTTCTACATGATGGCTAAATTAGTCTGGACACTGATGTGAACAGTGGGAGAAAGCGAGCGAGAAATTAGATTATGTGTGAGACAGGCAGGATTCAAACTCAAAACACTGAGCATACAGGAGCAGGGCAGTTGCATCTAGGACACGCCCGACTCCTCAACTATAAAGAAAAAACATCTGGATAGCATCCAAAAGCACCATGCATCAACACACACACACACAATCACACATGCACACACTCTCCACACACTCTAATGAAGCCCCGGTAGTGACGAAGAGCAGCAGGGAGCGGCGCGGATCGCCGAAGACAAGTGTGTGGGAGCTTTCGTCGCATGGTGCGTGTATGCGTATGCAAGTGTGTGTGCGTCTCCGGCGGGATAATTATGGTGCTCCTCGGCAGCTGAGCGTGCCAGATGTAGTGGGAGAAGGAGAAGGAGGTGGTGGGGTGGAGGACGAAGAGGAGGAGGAGGCGGAGAGCAGAGAGGGAGCCCAGCACCAGGAGCAATGCAGCAGGGAGCATACAGAGTGTTATGTGAATACATTAGTGTGAATGTGTTGTGTACCTATGCACTGATGTGTGTCCATGTGTGTGCCTGTACCTGGGAATGTCTGCTGTGCGTTTATGTGGCTGCAAAAACGTCTCAGTACGAGTATTTCCAGATGGATGTCCATGTTCGTAGGTACAAATAATGTGTGTGTGTGTGTGTGTGTGTGTGTGTGTGTGTGTGTGTGTGTGTGTGTGCACGTTTGCATATTTGGCACGGCCAATTTTGTTTCTTGCCATCCACCATTAGCAGGTTGGCTCTGTCACAAATGAGTGTCTCTCATCCAGGAGAGATACAAGGATGAAGAGGGACAGAGAACATGAGATGAGGAAGTGAAAGTGGGTTGGTATGGAAGGTAGAGGAGGAGAGAGCGAAGGGTCACAGAAGGATAAAGAAATAAAGTTAAGTAAAGAGAGAAAAAGTGGACAAAGTTCTGAAAATGTCTTACTATAATCCATCTAAACTTTACACCACGTTACATGACAATACAATATTAGCATAATGACTGTAATTATCATTATGTTGTGGGTGTGGGGCTCACGTGGTGTCCGTGGCCCCACTCTGTGTCCAATCTATAAACCTGCAGTACACCACCAGATTACAAAGCCTTTAAACAGAACATATCCCCACGTGACAGAGCGCAGCATGTGAGTTGTTTTATGCTGTGTAGGACATTGTGCGGGCAGTCTGTCAGTGAATGAAGCCCCATAGTGCTGGTCCTATTGCAATGACTGCTGGCGTTCAAAACATGTGCTTTTGGAGGTTAATTATTGCATGGCATACAATGCCTTGGATGCTGTTTAGGCAACAATGAAAAAGCACTTATTTTGTTGATTCAAATAGGTTGAAAAAAATAGCCTGGTTCCAGATCGTTTTGCTGCCCACATCTCTGCCTTTTTCAGTGATTCAAATGCACCTGGTGTTAAACAAACAACTAAGTCAATCAGAGCTTTTTGGGCAGGACTAAGAAATCTTTCTGTGTTTCTGAACAGACTTTCAGAAATAAATGGACACATCCCTTTCTTCTTCAATATAACTGTTCCAAGCGACCACTACCGCAGATTCTGTGTCAACTTAAAATGACATTGGCGGGATGGATACGTCTCTTGCTAATGACTGGGAGGTGCGTTTGTATTGCCTTAACGAAAGAGAAAGGGCAAACATGAACACAGCGGTAGACTACAAAATGAGGAGAATCCGAATCGGACTGCACAAAAAATGTCTAAGTGCCATAAATTCTTCCCGTCACTGACAGCCAATGCATAAGCTCAGTCATAAAACACACATTACCGTGGAATAACAATGTTTGGCAGGAAAACTGTAAATGCAGTACCTCAAACTAAATAATTTTTCTATTAACCAAACAGTGCAACAGACACTTCTGTGGAAATATTACTAGCTATGTTTGCACTATTACACATTGCTGCTCAGGCCTGGATAAAACGCAACATTTCAGCTGCAATCTGCTGATTATACTGTTATGTTGATTAAAAGAATAACACAGTGGAACACAATTACACATAAGATACCTCACACAGTTTCCTGCAATAGATGTAAATCTATCAGCGTGGCAGAACATTGCATACTGTGTAAATGTACATTCAGTATAGAGAAAAGCAAATAAGCTGAAAGCAATAGTGGAAAGAGGGAAAAAAGACATAAAGCAAACGAGGGCTAAAAAAAAGAGGACAGAAAGTAAGAGATTCTCTCCTCCGTGGCTGGCTTTGTCACCTTGCTCACCCAGGGGGGGCAGAGCAAAGCACCTTGGGAAATTACCGAAACCAGAATGCATTGATTTGTCCAGGATGATGTGTGTGCATGCCCGTGTGTGTGTGTTTTTGTCAGAAGGCCTTTGTACTGCAATAAAGAGAACAGCCTGGTCGACATCTGTTTAGAGACGAAAGATAAGAGCGACAGTCTATACCGTTGTTTCAACCTTTCTCTCTTCCTCGCGCTCACTCCTGCCTTCTCCTGTCTTTTGCCATGTAATTAAGAGCCAAAGAAAACCCTTCAACCTCTCCCAGCATGGCTTTGCATTCCACCTCATGCTGTGCTGTTCCCTTTCTTTACACCACCCTCCCTTTCTCTCTGTACAGTATTCTACTGCCTGATTGAAAAATGATTTTAGAAACAGCCAGAGGTGGAGCTTACCGTTACTTAAGATGATAAATCATAATTTGTTATTCTAGACTTACCTAAACTGCTAAACTAAAACACACATGGGTATTTTTGTTTGCTTTTTGGCCAATAAACAACAATATAAAGTCTTGCTTCCCCCCCTTAATTTGTAAAACCTTGTTTGACAAAAATCACTTCATCAGTAATGTATAGTAGATATGCCAAGCACATGAGATGTGTATTCAAAGCCAGATTACAATGAAGTAAAATCAAGAAATGACCATCACTTAGTTGGTCAGAGAAACAGTACAGTCACACCAATCATAATCAACTCACCAGTACACCGCTCTGACAGAACAGTTAAATTTTAAGAGCACTTACAGTACTTCCTCATGCTCCCATCTCAGGAATAAAACCGGGAACACTCTGGTTAAAACTTTTCTGCCATTTAACAGCCAAACTAATGTATGGATTGAATCTGCACTGTCCACAATGTCTAATAACCCTGATGAGCTATTGATGAATCCAACCTGGTTAATGAAGACAGTATTAATCAATCAGTTTTTTTTTTTTTCCCCACAGCCCCAAGTGAAAGAACACGAGTATTCAGATCAATAATCAATCTCCAGCTCAGCTTCTGAACATCTCTCCTCTCTCGCTCTCTCTCTCTCTCTCTCTCTCTCTCTCTCCAAAGTTTGTTCTCAATGTTTGCTGTGGCTCAGTATCTGCTCCTCTGCAAGGTTCTCTCCAATGTTCTGACACAACATACTGTATAGGTCTTTTATTATGTTAACTTGCTGAGCGGGCTCCCGTCCAGCGGTTTCATACGGTGACACCACCAAAATGTCAATATGGTGCAATCTAAGGAAAAAGGTGCATTAACTCATACTGCCTACATCACACAAACTGTGACTTTCATTTGTAATTAAATAAAGAAACTTTTTTTTGGTGCGTGGTGTAGATGCATTAAAAAGAGTCTGGCTTTCAGAGGTTAAGTTTCCATACACGAGCAGTGACTCATACGTCACTGGAGCTTTGCAGCTGCCTCGTGAATAGTGCAGCTGAGAAGGTGTTAATCTAGCAGTTACAATGTTCATCCATTGACTGAGTGAACTATCACCTGTCCATCTAGCTGCCCACCATGCAGCTGCTCAAACTACCATTAATAACATATAAAACTCCCACAGTGGACTGATACTTGTGCATGAGCTCTCCCCATTTCTGTTTTTCTGTCTGTCTGGCACCATCTCCCCCTCTCTCTGCTGGTTCAAACAAGGCAAGCAAGGTGACCCTGAATCACAGGCTGTGCGAGCGTGTGCACGTGTGTGTGCCTGTTTGCGTGGGTTCATGTGCCCGTGCGCATGCACTTATCTGCATGTGTGTGCGTACAGTCCCAGTAATTAACACCAGCCACTAATGAAGTCCAGCTGCTCGGCAAGAGGACTGAGCGTGAGCCAAAAACTGCTAGAAATCGCTCTCATCCTCTCTGTCTCGCTCGCCATCGACACACTCTCCTTCCGTCCCTCTCTTTATTCATCTTGATCCGTCCTTCCACACTCCCACTCTCTCTTCATCTCACCCCATTGATCAGCATTCAGTTGTCTCTTTCTCCCTCGCCTGTTCCCTCCATGTCCTCTGTAGATTCTATCTCTGTATCAGTCCGCTTCCTCTCCTACTGTTTGCCATCAGTATGAATCTACTCAGTTGATCTGTAATCGCCACTATTTCTGTCAACATCTTGTTTTCTTGATGTCTCAATTTTTCACTTACTCTAGTGTCATTCTGGTGGTGTATAGTATAACCTTTTACTTGTGTTTGTCTTTCCCTTCTTCACTCCATTAGCTTTCCCTCGATCCTATTATATTTCTCATATTCCTCCTATTCTATATTCTCATGTATAAATCCTTTACACATTATTTTTGGTACCTAATGTTTATGTAGGTGTACTTGCATACAGGAATAAATAAAAAGGTACAGAGAGATGTTTGAAACATCCATGTCTACCAACAAAATGGCGACAGCACTGATAAAAGTACAATTAAATTTTATTGAACAGGTCCAGAGTCAGTTTCCCTGCTACTTTGAATAATTCACAGAACTTGGTGTTACAGGACTTTTTCCTATAGAAAAGTATTTCCAATCAAACACTATGTTTATTTTACTCTTTACTGTCTGTCAGGTTTACATAACATAATCGGATATAGATACAGCCTATTATCTTGAAATGAACGACTATTTTCAAGTAATGAAAACGATGACACTAAACTCCCTGTACTGATTAGAATGACGAAGACGGAAGATGTTCTGCGCTAACAGTAGAGACAAAGCTAAAAAAAGAGGGACTACCGATCAATCAGTCTGCAGATGTTCAAACAGCTCTATAAAGAGCTCGAATCAAAGACAATAAGTGAAAACACTGTGTAATTCAGTGTAGAGGCTTCAATAATAATAAACAAAAAAAAGGTAGGAATAGATCAAAATAAACAAGACAAAATGTATGGATAAGACATTCAAGGTCAAGACTTACTGCAGTCTGTCAGTGATTCCATTTCTATTTCTTTGTTAGTATTCTTGTATCGCACTGTAACATTCTTTATTCACACACCCTGAAACAATGTCTGTTTCTGTTACACACACACACACACACACACACACACACACACACCTGAGGCAGTTTATCGTACACAGATACAGAAGTAATCAGCCTCACGTATCCTGGTTAAATCCATGGCCTGTTTGCATTGCTATACACTACACTATACACCCAAACTGTCTCCTACACACACACACACTCACTCCCACCCGCTACCAGCTGTGACAGATGTGCCTGTCACAGGAGAAAATGAATTCAGAATAGTTAGTGAATTAAGCAGGGAGTTAATTGTTGCTTGGCCCCTGTTTATGAAGCGCATAAAGGCAAAGCGCCTTGTTTGTCTTGTGACAATTAGCCAGCAGAGATAGAGAGGATGTGTGCGTGTAAGTTAGTGTGTGTGCGCGTGTGTGTAATTGTCCCTTTCTCTTTAGCAGCTGGTACAGCCACACCTGGACGGGCTGAGAAAGAGAAAGAGAGAGAGGGGAATGGGGGGGGGGGGGGGGGGTGTACAGTATGGTATATAGCCCTCTATCTTTGGCCACCCTCACAAACACACATACACACACACCTGCCTACACAGAGAGGGCTAACAAAGACATCACTCACACAAAGCAGACAACTTCTATACATGAGTTCAGATAGCTGATGTTGCATGTACAAATATTCTCACAGGCAAACATGAAACATGACACACAAACACACTGTCAAGCAGCCCCCCACCACCACCACCCCACCTATTTTGTGTTCCAGTGCCTATCCTGGTTGGGTCTCTCCCAGTCTATTTGTCAGTGTGTCCTATTAGGTTTCCAAACAGCTTGTAATGACTGGTAATAAACAGCAGAAGAAGAAGAAGGTAAATCAAGCGAGAAGACGACAAAATGAGCTCTCCAGGGGACCACCGTGCTCCAAGCCTTCAAAACACACAAACACACACAAACAGAAATACACTGACAGTTCTGTCTATGTATTCATGCACAGTCGATAAAGCAGACAATGGAAGGTTATGGGGACTAACAGACAGCCAACACTTTCTTTTAACAGTGTCAGAGGAGGTTAGAGAAACATATGAAGCGGGATAACAGAGGGGGAGAGAAAGTGTTAAAGAATGATCCATGCAGGGTGAGTAAATTTGGTTCTCTCCGCTTCGAGTTCAGAAATGCATAGGTTGTCCACACTGACTTAAACTTGCTTTCCAGTTTTCTTCTGATGACACACAGTACAGTAATTTAATTCATGCAACAAGCACTAGTAACTAATGAACTTTGTAGCACTCTGTAATGTGATTTTGAAAAGTGCTCCTTTAGTAAAGATAACTTATTACAAAAACACACAGCCGGCAGTAGCTTTGATGAACGACCATAAGGCTTGTGGCCAAAAAGTAAGGAAATGCAGAAGACTAAGGTTATACTGGATACATTCCAGTTGAGATTGTGTGTAAATGAGAGAGTAAAGCTGAAAAAGAGCAAATATATTAAAATTTCCTAAATGAATAAAGCAATAATTACAAAAACCTGCAAAATTATATGATGTATAATTCCCTTTGTTACTTTTACACAAATGCTATGTACATCTATTAGCAAAACAGACTTGGTATAGTCCCTTCTTTTATTTACATATGCACATGCCTCATCACATCTTCTATCCTCCCTCCCTTCCTTCACATAGCCCTCTGTGGTCCTCTCCCTCTTTCTCTTTCCAGTCCCTTGTCCCTTCATCATCCCTCCCTCCCTCCCTCTGGTGCCACGGCTCGCTGGCTCCAGGTGGCGAGGGAGGGAGGGAGGAAGGGATGTAGGGAAGGAAGGACGGAGGGAGGGAGGGAGCGAGGGAAGATTGGGGGGAGTGCTGTCACCTGTTCCTATGTTCATAACATCGCAGTGCAGACCAACATCCCCCTTGAACAGTCAAACTGTTTACATCTCAGTATTTTAATCCTCAGTCCTCACTCCCATTAGCTAATATCACATTATCAGTGTTTTCTGTACTTTTAGAATTAATTTGATTCACTTACTAATATTTCTACAACGATATTAGACAGCAAGCTTAATGTATGTACTACCGATTATAGTAATACCCTTTTTTTTTTTTTACTGTTCTTTTTTTCTAAATATTCTGCTAGTAATACAATAATAACATTAAAGACCATGTCAGTAGTTACATTAGTATGACAGTACCAATGAGTTGTTTGAGGTGGGGTGCTGGGTGAGTGAAGGGTGTGTAAACAGCTTCTACCATTTATCTTAAGAAACACCATCTTATCGGCGTGTTAAGTGGTAAGCACACTCCTCTGAGAAGACATGTCATCGCCTGTGGTGCTAAAAACTCTCTCAGACAGGACACTTGTGCCTGGGACAGGATTAGCAGTGTTCCAGCAGTACTTAACAGCCGTTTTTAAGTTGTTTTTTCAGACTCTTTGACAAGATGTCCTCTTACCTCAAAATACCTTCAGTTCAGGGGGACATTGAAAGTCTCCTGTTCACTCTCTTATTTCTAAAATGCTGCGCTGTAACATCAGTTTGCGGTATGACCGGTGACCCCCAGGAAAAGTAACTGCAGTAAGCGAAGCGACACAGGCACACCAACAAAACAGAAGGCAGAGTTGTCTGTAGCTTATTAGTTCAGGTGCAGCAGGGCAGAAGAGAACAGCAATGTTGCTAGCCGGTGGCAACCCCCCCCCCCTCCCCCCTACACACACACACACACACACACACACACACACACGAGTGAACCCTCAACCACATTATCCACCTCCAATGACTCTAAAAGCTTCTTACTCGCCTCATTAAGTCTTCAGTGACACAAAGTATCCACACCAGACCCGGGCCAACTATCACATACACACAGATAGGGGTGTGTGTGCATGTGCAAAAGGAAAAATGGGGGAAGAAAGGGAGTGAGGGGAAACTAGGAAGTGCAGAAAGATGTGTGCACAGACACACACGGGCTCAGCCGCAGCCCTTGGGACGGCTGCTTAGACAGCAGGCCGACATTACTAGTCAAGCGCATCACAGATTTGACTGCAGGCTAACAGACAGACTGAATGCAGGTTCACTCTTCTGAACTGGCAGCTTAATGCAACCTCAAGAAACGGAGTTTATTTAATGCCACACTCCACACAGACAGGTTCATAAACTGCTGAACTGTTTTTGGTGAAATTAATAAGTGAAAGTGCTTGTGAAGTGAAAAGTGTCTGACTTCATTCAGGGAACATTAAGGAAAAGTTCAGTTCCAGCGTTTTGAAAAGGGAATATTCAGAGTCAACTGATGCCCAGTTGGCACGCGTCAGGCCAACAGTGACACAGTTTAAGTATGTCCCCGAAATATTGATTTTCACATCTGAGAGGAATGTGAATAGAGAGGGCTACCTAACACTATTAGAGTGCATTCATGTAAATAAGTAAGTAAAGCTCATGCTGGGGACACATCATTAGCCACCACACTCCATGGGGAGCACTTAGATCCAGGTGAGTGGCCACTCAATACCTCCAAGGCATCTGTGTATGCACGTGTGTGTGGTGTGTATGAGGTGGGAAGGACAATGAAGCATGCAGCTAGCAGCAGAGATTAGGGTGAATGAGGAGTTGAGGTGAGGTGAGGGGTAATTGTGCAAAGATTAGTTTAAAATGTGTCAAATTCAAAATCATCCATAAATACTTTTTTTAATACAATTGATATTGTTTTTTATATGCACATTGATTTCCTCTACTGAGAAAATAGTGAGCAATTTTTAGACTGAGTTAAGCTACATTTCTGCCACGTTTTTTCCACATCATGCAATGTGGCTTTTGCACATGGTTGCTAACAATGCGATTTGCCAGTATCTTGTGTTAAATAATAAAGAATCTATTACATACTGAATGCTAAAGCAACGGAATGAAATGCTGATGGGCAGGCAGTGAGACAGCACAGTGCTGCCTTGCTCATAGTGCGAGCTAAGGAGACAGAAAGGGGACAAACCTTGCCGACAGGTGGGCTCTTCTACGGGCCATCCAATAGGCAGGTGGGGATGGGAGGAGAGAATGGGCAGGGTTAGTAATACGTAGTGTGAACGTAGTGTGTTTGTGACGGAGGCAAAAGGTGATTTATACCTTGATACTGAACACAACATGAAGCAGGTTTAAAGACTAGCCATTTCTCCTCAGTTATATTGTGGACAAATTCCTCTCTTTGAGACCTTTGTTACCACCTCAAAAAGTGAAAGAAAGAAAATGTAAACCCATGTCTTCAATGACATGACACTATTTTTGTGGCGCTTATATGGCCTACAGTGAGTAAATCTACAGCAGCTGCAGCATAACTACACTGACACCTTCACACAGACGTATAACTAAGTCTTAAAACTTCTTTATGCTGCTGCAGCTAAAGGCTGATGGACAGAAAAGAGGTAAACAAAAGGAGATGGAAGGAGGGGAGTAGTATTTTTGCAAAGGTATTAGCATGGAGAGTACGGTGTATAGTGTTATTGGCAGATCAAAGTTAGGGTTACAGTGAGTATGCAAAATGGAGATTGGTCCCTGATTAGGACCAATGGAAAGGGTAGATAACATGCCGTGTGTGGCTCTGTGTGCACACACACACAGCGTAGGATTGGTACACGCACACATATTAAGTAGGTTTGTGTGTGAGAGAGAGAAAAAGCGAGAGAGCGAGAGAGAGAGAGCGTGTCTACATGCGTTTGAGAAGTGAGGCATCATGCTGTGAAATCTAGACTGAGGTGATTAGTAAAGCATTAGTGGCTGCATGCAACACTCAGAACATGCTGTCAAGGACCTTATTTAGGAATGTGTGTGTGTCTGGTGTGTGTGTGGGGGGGGAGGATACCTTTGCACAGTGATAACAAGTAGTAGGTAGCCAGAGAGGATTTTTTAAAACTCTTGCACTAGTGTATTTTAAAAAGGTATATTGGCGGTTTGTTTTAAGCTGCTTTTGTATTTGCCATTACATCACAGCAAGTTTTTAAACCAAATCTACATTTAACATCTCAAAAGGGAAAGGTGGGAATTTTTGGGGTGGAAGCCGTTTTTTGATTCCCTACAGGCCAACGCGCGCACTCGCAAGTTTAGTTGCACGCAGAATCGTGTCGTCACCTCACACTATCACACAGGGAGGGAAGTTCTTCACGATGTGCAGCTGCACAGCAGAAAACAATGAAGCCTGCCAAGAATCGCTGTGGTGCGGTCCAAGTTGACACACACACACACACAAACAAATACACATGTACATACAGTACAATGAGAGTAAGGGGGAGAAGGGGTACAAAGACAAAACAAATCGAGTTATGATAAACAACTAAAGCACACATTACAAAATAGGGAATTACTGAATTCCTTCATGATCTTGCTGCTAAGTTTTCATGATGATCAAATAGAGCAGCATTTGATTATATAAAAGTAAAACATATAGATTTGGATAGTACAGGTAAATTAAAAATAACATGACATATTCACCGGGGCTGCAGATGCAGATTTATTGTCATCCTGCTTTTTCAGTGCCACCCTCCACCATCCTCTTGTCTCTTATGCCTCCGCTAACATCCCTCGCATCTCCTCCTCCCATGAAACCCACCCTCTCAGTTTGCCAAGCCAAAAAAATACAAATAAGTACCGTCTACATTCTCTTCTCATCTACACTTCTTCAAGCCCTCCATACCCTTCCCACCTCCTCAGCGGTGTTAGGGGCAAGAAAAACCGAACACACACAGCTCTGTAATTACACACGGGTACACACACACACACAAGTGAGATATGACCCCAACCCACATGTACAAAAACCTGGATGGACAGAGTTCTTTTTCTCATAGAAACAAATTAATGTACACTCACACACACACAGTAAAGGCACACTACTATTCACTGTCAATGGTAAAAAATAAAAATACTGTTCTATAAAATGCACAAGTTATCAAACGCTCACTCATTAAAGATGGTTGATATGTTTGCATTTTTTCATGCAAATTTTTAATATTACATATTATACAGTATTTGAATAACATACAGGATGTGTACTGTACTCACTCTTTGTCTCACACAAAAACACCCAAAAAATTCTCAGATGGCAAGCTGGTACCCGAGGCAATGGATAACTCCTTTTCTCTCTTTAGTGTGTGGGATGTGGACTGAGGCTGTGTGTCGGTGTTCATAACAATGTGTGGACACTACCAGTGTGCCAACATTATTCAGTGTCAGAACCAATTTAAATATCAGAAATGGTTCTGCCTTATCACATAACATAAGGCGGGCATTCTACAGGGTTTGGGTGTTGATGTCACCTGTCAGTGCATTCTGGGCATTTCAAGGGTCAATCCTGTTGTAACACTAACCCTGTAGGCTATTTTTGAGTACATTTGGGGCTGTTAGGGGGGGAAAAAAACATGTGGACACCTGTGAAGAGTTTCTCTCAGTTTGACCTTCACGTTACATCATTACACACATTACATCACATTAAAATGTGACATGTTTATTGGCTGAAGCTATGAGCCTGAAAAAAAGTTAATACTGGAGATCAATCCACACAAGTAAGCATTAGCTACTCAGCAACATCCAACTGACCACAAACACAATGCTGTACAGATAAGTGCTGTCTGGCATTGCATGACAGCACCTTGTAAAGCCCTATAAAAGATTCACAGCCAGTGTAAAATCTGCAACAATGATGAACAAACCAAGAGGGAAATAAATTCAACTGTTAATTTTTTTTTTGCCCTCCTAAGTCTCTTCCTCTCTCCCTGTCTCTGCATCTAGAGCAGGGTATTGCCCACATGGTGTTTTAATTAACTTGTGTGCTGTGTTAAAGCCAAGGATTGCGGGAACACACACAGGGTGAGACTATACCATCACAGTAAAGCAGACTGGGACTGAGAGCCAGAAGCATGCCAGGGTCTTTTCTTTAAATGTAACGTCTAATTATTAAAGATGATTGCTATGGTTTTATTTTCCAAACACTATTCAAAATGGCAATCCGATCTGTTATGGTAACAGGATTAGTTTTTTTCTTTTTCTTATGAAAGAATTATTATTATTCACTTTCTCTCTACAACCATCATAACATGCTCCTTCTTCGTTGACCAATATTTGCACAAACACTTGAACACAATTTGTGGTTTTAGGAGAAAACTCAACGCCCACTGTCATTATTTGATGCCTGAGAAAACAGTTCATGTCTCTCACTTCTTTCTCTACAGCTTTCTCCACTTGAAAATGCTCTGTTGAAAAGATACCCAGAGAGAGCGCCCTTGTCTCTTGCAAAAAAACAAAACCAATAGCAGTTGGCAAAATGGTGTTTAAATGTCATAAATCTTTCATTTTATTCGATGTACAGAGGTATACTTTAGGGAGTAAAATCTAACATAAAGGGTATGATAATGAATAACTGCTGCAAGTAAGTAACAATGATACTGCTTTTGAAATAAACGATAAGCAGTAAGTATTGAATATTTTTGGGTAAAAACTGTCACCCAACTGTTGGCTTAAGCCCAAATACAGGTAGAGCAGTAATACTTCCTCCTCAGCGTTCCAGCATCCTCTTTAGACTTCTCACTTTGACCCTCTCTTCCTCTATCTGCTTTAATGTTGTCTCACTTTCTCTTCCTGACAGCGTAATTAACAGGACTGTGGGGGGTGACCAGTGTATTACCCATGGAACAATGTGACAATCACATTACTGGACTGGATGAGCCAATAGGAAGCTCCCTCCTCTCTGCTGTCGACACAATGGTAAAAGGTTTATGTGACTGAAGAGCAGCAGAAAAACGTCGTGGTCATAGACTGGATGGGAGGCACCTCTTAAAGTTATTTTAGATTTTCTTCCTCATGCACATTTTTCAGTGACAGGCTAATAGTTTCACTGATCCACGTGAGACTATCAAAAGTGACACAGGCAGTTCAGTAGTTGAGTTATTGAACGTGAGAGCTGATATGATAAAGTTTGTCTTGATGAGACTGGGAAACACTGGCATGATACTTTCCCCAAAGATGATGCAGGGTGTTGTTCAAGAAGAAAATAAAGATTAAGGAGACGAAAGGAAGAACAGAAAGATAACACTTTCACACCATCACGCATTGTGTCTGCTGGCATGGGAAAACAGGTGTTTGTGTGCCTTAGCATGTCTGTCAGAATCACCTATACAAATTTAACTACAGAGTCTGCCTAGGGGTGGCCGATATTACGGTATTTGATCATGAACGGTATTTGATGCAAATGACTACTCGATCTGCCTTTTCAGAGAGATCATTACTATCGTGCTACAATGCACAATCTATCGGTTTTACTTTTATGGCTCATTCATGCAGTTGACAACTGCTCTGTTAACATCACAAGTCAGCTGCCTCGCTGCCTGCTTCCTCCGCTGTCTACAAAGGCAACACTGTAACTGTTGGGCCTCGTAAAATGAACATTAAAGTTCTGTGTACCCCGGCTGCTCTGCCTCAACTCTTGGATTTACGGAGGTAGCTGATGAACAAAAAGTGTTACTTGTTACTTATGTAACCGCTGACCGCGGCTAACTAGCTGCTGTTATATAATTAGCTCAGTTAGCCTAGTGGTCATCTGAATCAGCCCGGACTGGGACCTCAGAGCACCAGGGGAGTGTTGTGTGTTTAACGTTACACTTCTACTCAAGCAGTGGAGGTTTTCAGGCCAGGATAACGTCAGAGAGCGGCGCCCCAGAACCGGAGGCGAGCGAGCGGCAGTCAACAAAACTGCGCTCAGCAGCCTCCCAGTGAACACAGAGTGAATGGGACCGAACACAGAGACCAACAGGGGAAATAGTACCAAGGTGATTTACAGAGGTTGTTGATGGATGCTGCTAGCTGTCCTAGCTGAGTCAACCTGGGGTGCAAAGAGTCAAACACGGCAAGAAAACCACCTCAGTCCTATATTCCCCCCCCTATATTCGTCAAAATTGGCGTCTGAAAATGAATCTGTTCTTTGTTGTTTAAATGAATCATTAGGCTATATTGTATATGATTAATAAAGTAGTGTTATTTTTCTCTATTAAACCAATAACTTGCGAAATAGTCTTAAAAACCAACAGGAAAATGAATCGTGATAAGAATGTGAATGGTGATCCTGCCTGAAATAAAACGTGATATGATATTTTTGCCATATCGCCCACCCCTATAGGTGCCTATAACAAACTATTCATGCAGCCATCTACACTACAGCCATAATAAAGCAGTACAATTAAGGCTTCATAATTTAAACTGACATGGGAGATAACAGGTTTTTCATTTGGGGTAGGAACCATTTTGTTAATTTGAAGCACAATTCAAATATAAGAAGAACGCAGTCCGTTGAGTTCAAGTGTCCAGAGAGAAGGAGCAAGGACAGAAAGGTTGAATTTCTTTCCCTCTTGGTTTCTACACTATATCCAAAGAGAGAGGACTGCAGCAATTATGAGGCCTCACAGGTACAGACTTTCAAAATTCCTGTGTTTGGGAGGTTTGCTGTGCTAAGACACAACACAAAGTTGAATACATGAAGCCTCAATGAAGCCTGGGATATATTTGTTTTGGCTGCAATCAGGGCTTAACATGTTTCTGTTCGTCAGAGTCTTTTAAGATATCCAGGGCAACATTCATCAGCACTGAAATATCTATTCATACTGTATTTCCTTATTTTCTTGTAAATGTGTTATTAACAACTTTTCCCTTTTTAATTCCCTCTGCAATGCCTTTGTATCGTTTCATCTTGTCGATCTCTGGGCTGTAATATGGCTGTTTAATTGTAAATTGTTTTACCTTTACAGTACTTTTTATTCTTTAAACACTTTGAATAGCCTCAATGTATGCAAAGTGCTATACAAATAAAGCTTTCTTGCTTTGCAATCAACCCTTTCATTCATGACTGCGCACTTGCAACCTGATAACACACATTAAAGCGAGGAGAGAACAGAGCTAAAGAGAATGAAAGACCTACAGTGAAACGGAGAAATGAACATCTTTTTTTTAAACTTCTCACCGCCAAGGCTTTTTTAGCAAATAAGATCTTTCTCGTTAGTATTTGAATCCTTCCTCTTGGGATGGGGGTGGGTAGGGCTGTAAGTAGTGTAATAATAGGAACTGGGCAAGCTCTTAAAAATAATCTTCCTCAATTTCATAATTAATCTGCGCTAGGTTTTCACACAATTAGTTTGTTAATTAACCCAAAACTGCCACCACTGTGTGGGGGTGCATATGTGTGTGTGTGGGTGTGTGAATAGAAGGGGTTGGGGGGGAAGGTTCGGAGGAACACAAGGAGGAGGAGGACAGAAACAGTAATGCAGCAAAGAGCAAAGAAGACGGACAGAGAGAAACAGAAAGTAAGATGGTAGAAACTATACTTGGGGTGCGTTCTTTCATGTGTGTATGTGTAGGGGAGTTAGTCACTATGTTCGTGCGTCTCTGATTGTGTGAGACAGAGAGTGTGCGTGTGTGAGTGAGTGTGTGGTCCACAGGGGACTGAAGCAAAAGTTACTCCAGCTGTACTTGTGTTTCAGCTCTCTCTTCTAACGTCTCCAGACATTACTAGACGACTCAGAGCGATGTCAGCACTCACACCACAGTCTCTCGCTTTACCTCAGTTCCATACACACACACACACACACACACCTCAGAGTACATCAATGACTCTGGGATAGCCTGTCAGGTCTGGCGAGGGGCTGAGGGTGGGAGGGTGCAGAGCATTTGTTCCCCAGAACAACTCACAGGTCCACCTCGTTAATCTCCATGACGACAGGGATGCTAAGGCAGCAAATTAGTGGCAAGCGGGAAAAAAAGTCACAGGGGAAGCTCATAAAAGAACACAGACTCCAAACTACAGCGGTAGTTTTTAGTTAAACACACGTTTTTAGTTAAACACACACACACACAGACTGCACTCAGAATAGGTGCACTCACAAACAGTCTTATATAACCGTTTCTCAGCATTCGTCATCAGTATCTTCCCTTACTTCAATGGCTCTGGCTGGCTCTTGCTTATTTCATTTCATGTGAATGCAGCCGGCCAGACAATTTCAAGTGACTAAAGGTAAAAGTGTAGGGTGCAGTGTCATATACATTAGAATAAACACTGGGATGCATTTGTTTTTGCAGGAATACAACAGCATCACAGGAGGTGAGCTAGTAACCATTAAACTGAAATTGTTGGCTTGGGTAATTATTTAAAAAAATAAATAGAAGTACCTTAGCGCCTGCTGAGCATGTTTTTTCTGCTGTTTTCTCTCCCTATGACGGCAATGCCTAAGTATAATGTGCATATACCTGTAATTACTTTGTTACTTACTAACATCGATAACATTTATGTAGGCTGAGTGAACAAAATTAAAGACTGAATTAAATTTTGAGCTGTTGTGTAAAAATGTAAATCTTATACAAAATGTGTCTTTAGCCATTCTCTTATAACCTCACTCTTTTAAACCCAGTACAATTGTGATAACCACAATAAAAAGCTGCTAAAAGCTTCCATGGTTTTTTCTACATGCATTATTCATAAAATTATGTACAACTTCAAATCTCGTCAGTGTTGACTCACCACACCTGCAACAGGATGAGAGCATCACATGCTATGTGGTCCAGGCCAAGCTATAAACACTCATGTTAAAGTGATGAAGAGCCAGGTGTTTCATGTTGGAGTGATTATATGAACTTGCCACTGTGGCTCCTAAAGCATTTCTCTTGTTTTACACTCAATGTATAAAGTTTCATCTGTCATCTCAAACATTTTCATGTTTTCCAACCCTCAGAGGTGCAGCCGAGTGGCAAATCACACAACAGCTGGTCCAGACAGGCCACAAGTCAAAAGAGCTCTTCATTTCACCTATCTGTCTCAGACGTCAGGGTGTGTGTGTTTGTTGATTCTCTAGCTAGCTGCTGTGTCTGCTACTGTTTCTATTAAATGTGTGCGGGAAAAACACACCTGCCAATAGTTAAAACGAAACGAGGAGACAAAATAATTCACAGTCACGCAAATGCAATATCAACACAGTCACACACCCACTCACACACTTGAAGGAGTACAACACAAAACAGAACGGAAGAGCTGTGCCTCACTCACCGATCATGTGATTAGCGACATGAATCTGGATCTCCCTTTCTGTCTCAAACGTCATTTGGCATTTAATACACTGGTAGGTCTTTTTCTGTAAGACAAAGACACACAAACACCAAAACATGACCATGAACTTTCGCGGGACACAATAATGGCAAAAAAGCTACAAACACACAAAAGCACTATCTCTTGTGAAAACATATTTCAAGAAAATAAACCCTCAAGCTCAAGAATGCAAAGGGTATTATTGCAGCAAGAGAAAAAAACATTTCTTATGCATTTTTTAAAATTCTTTTGCACTCATGCCCATTTTCCTCTCAACCCTCAACATGCGTGACACGTGAACTACAAAGTCTCTCACTAATCAAGCAACACTAAAATTCTTTGGAGACTTGGTGAAAGAAAGAGGTATCCAGTTACTGACACACACACACACACACACACACACACAGAAAAGTAAGACCTCTGCAGAGAAAGGGAGAGGGAGACATTAATAGGAGGGGGAGTGAACAGGAAAAAGATTAAGGGAAGAAGCAATGAAACAGAAACAGAAGAAACGAGTGTAGAAGAAAAGAAGACAAGAGAGAGAGAAAGAGACACAGAAAGGGTCTGAGAAACAGGGGTGAGAGACAGAAACAAAGAGAGAGAGAAGCAGAGACTCTGCTTATCCATTCATAGCACACAGCGATCACTCATGCACAAACACATACAAAATACACAAAGGCCCCACTTCCACTATCTCTCTGCTGCTTCAGCCTGCTAGACCGAGTACACACACACACACATATAGAGAAATCCTACTTTGTCTGCTTTGTGCTGTTAGACTAAGCAGAAACAAAGGTGCAGGTAAGACAGAGGGTCCCAGGGAACTGCCTCTAACACACATACGCACGCTGGCCACGCTCACTTGCAAGTACACACTCTCACACACATAGACACGCGGCAGGTCCCGGGGAGCCTGACTGTCAATATCAAGTAGAGCGAACAGCTCCCACAATGCCTCAGCACGCCCCAGCCGCAGGACCCAGTGGGGCTCAGCTGACACACACCGACATACACACAAGCACACGTATGCAAGCTACAGACACAAAAGCAGCAGCACGCACCAACACTTCATACACGACTCACGCAAACATACAGTTCAGCAGGAGTCTTTTTTGAATCTCCTGCACTCCTAAAAATGTCTCCATCTGTTAAATGCATTTTTCTTACCAACGTGAATTTCAAATACAGTCCTGGCCATAATTATATTGTGTAAGGTTCTACCTCAGTGCACTCTCCCTTCTGTTCATTTTATTTGACAGTGTCGCTGAGAAGCACAACAGAGATATTAATATTTTTTTAATAACATGACCAAACATTCTCCTTACCTCAGTAAAAAGCAATGCCAAAGTTTGGTTTGAAAGATTCGAAGAAGATGATACAACCCCCCCCCCCAAAAAAGAAAAAAATCAATAAAAGCATTTATGTCTCTGCCTGATCTCAATCTACCCTGTCTTACCTTAGGCGCAGGTGAAGCCTCAGACTTCTTTCCTGCTGCACTGGTTTCAGGGCTGACCTCAGGGTGATCTGTCTGGACGTGACTCTCCAAGTCCTCCAGGGTTTCAAACTTCACCCCGCACTCTGGACACCTCAGCCCGGCCATGGCCTTCTCTCCCTGCGTGTCCCCGGGCGTGGCAGCTCCTCCCTGGCTGGGGCTCTGGCCGTTCGTGCCCCTGATGTGATTGAGCATTTCATATTTTTTAGCTGATTTTAGCTATCAAAACTGTTGCCTAACAAAAACACTAGCGTTTACAATCAATCTGTATGTGTTGGTCTGAACTCTTGACTATTTCTGAAGCCCATTTTTCCTCAGGCACTTTAGGAATACTGGAAAATGTGTGTAGACCTTTTGTCGAAAACCAGCAAAACTGCACTTGCACCACATATCAAGAGACCATGAAAAGAATTGTCATCTGAAGTGGTCAAAAGAGTACAATAGGGAACTAATGAGGAACACTTTATTTCCCATTAGTTTTACAAATTCTAAAATATACATTTACTGATTTTAATGAGTGTCTTGGTAGCAATTTTAAGAATCATTTCCCACATTACTGAGATAGTTAGGTTGAAAGATAAATTTGTTTAATTCATATTTGCTTGATTGACAGGTGTCTCAGCCTTTCAGTTGGCCAAGATAGTTGCCATTTGCTTGCCCCATCTTAGCTCAACCCAGGTTTCCTGCTCTTCAAGGCTCCAGTAACTGGAAAAGATGGTGACAAGAAATGCACCCAAACTCAAGCTAAAGAACTATCTCTTGTAGTATACCAATGTGCTACTATTGTTTTAACTACTGTTAAACTACTGTTGACTTAAGTATGTCTACATTAAACACACACCATCATCCACAGGAATTATAAGATAGCTACCTACCTGCTCATGCAGCCAGCACAGAGGCCATAAGGCAGGCCGTTGACATCTAGCTTCACCAGTTCTCCTTTGTTCTTGAACTCCTTTAGGCAGAAGGCGCATTTATACAGCTTATGCTGCTGCAGCTGCCCATTAGGGGATGAAGAGGCTGAGCCGTTTCCTCCTCCTAGTCCATTCCCACCTCCTCCTCCAGCTCCTCCAGAACCAGTGGAAAGCTTCTGCATGTGGAAGGTGCCGTGGATCTTCAGCTCCAGAGTGGAGGTGACGGTCTGCATGCAGACAACGCAGCGGAAACCAGTGAGGGAGTTGCGGAGGTCAGGGTGCATCTGGCAATGCTCTATAAACTCCTCCTCACTCTGCAGGGGCATCTTACAGATTCGACAGGTTCCTGTGTCCAGGCTCTTACTGTGGGTCACCTGCAGAGAGGGTATATACACAGAAAGTATGAACATAATAACACACAAAGTAGGGAATCTTTTATCAAACATAGAAGCATATCCATAATCAACAAAATCAATCAAAAACAATGTAATTTAATTAAATTGGGATTTTGTAAAAACAAAAGAAATGAATTAAAAGGTCTCAAAAACATGTTATGAAATAGCAAGATTTCAGCCCAAAGCACCAATTCTTGCCATAGTCTTTAATATAAACATATGAAGACATGGTTATAATAATGGACTGTAGTTGCATTACACTACACTTTTTTAAACAATTTTGTAGTGTTGTGAAGCACAAACTGCCCTAGGACAATTTAACAGTTATACAAGTCTAAATTCAAAGCATGCCAAAGTCGATTCAGGATCAAAAGACAAGTACACAAAAAGTAACACAAGACAAAAGGAAAAACGTGTGTCCAGACAGGCGGCTGTGTTTTTATACTTGGGGCGGCAACCGCTGAATGGATTTGTTCCTTGCATATAAACCTCAAAATGCTTAAACACAGATACCTCAATGGCTGGAAAAGAGTAAATATTACCTTGTGCTCAGTGAGGGTGAGCAGAGAGGGGAAACGCTCGCCACATATTGGACACATGTAGTGTTTGGCGGGGCCGCGATGCGTCTGGGCGTGCTCACGAAGCCCGTTCTCAGAGAAAAATGTTCTGGAGCACACGTTGCACTTGTGGTTCCCTTTGATGAAGTCTGCTTTCTTCTTTCGAGAACCTGGCATATAAAATAACTTTCATTATCATAGACATCTTATTCTGATTATAATTGTACCTGTAGTTATAAGACTAGTTATAAGAATAGATGATTAGCCACAAATATGAAAACAAATATTACAAGACTTTTTTAATATACCACAATAAACTGTAATTAGTTTTAAAAAAAAATTTTAATCCTTCAAAACAAGCAGTTGATGCCTGAAAACAAATCTTACCAGCGTCATCTTCTCCCGGTCTGATGTTGTGGTCACGCAGCCGGTGGTTCTGCAGAAGCGACTCCATAGTGTAGGCCGCACCGCAGATATCGCACGCATACATGGGCTCTGAATTGTCCAGCTCCTCCTCACCTCCACTTGCCTCATGGCTGTTGGCTGTATCTCCTCCTGGGCCAGCTCCTCCTCCCACTACTGCGTTCTTCAGCAACATGTTCTGCAGGTCGGCTTGCTCAGCAGCCGCCACTGTGGCTCTTTCAACACCTCCTGCACCTCCATTGCCACCACTTCCTCCTCCTCCCCGCTTGGAGCACTGTGCCAGCCCGTTCGGCGTCCCGTTCTGACTCCCACTACTCCCTGTCCCACCTCCATTGCCAGTGACGTGGCCGCCATCGAAGATGCAGTGCTTCTCCCTCAGGTGTCTCTCTAGCAGTGACATGGCATGGAAAGCTTTGCCGCAGAAGCGACATGTGAACTTCTTGCTGTGTGTGGTGATGTGGCATTGCAGCTCCACCTCTGTTCCAAACGTCTCTCCACAGAAGATGCACTTCCGGGGCTTGAGTCCTGTGAGACAGAAGTCAGGTAGAGATTGGACTATAACACTTTTGCTTGTTAGAACTACTTTGCTAATGACCCTCAGCTCATAATGCCAGGAAAGGTGTGCTTTACCTGCTCCAAGTACACCTGGGAGGCCTGACCTCTGTCCCAGGTGGTTATGCTTTACATGGAGCTGAAGATCGGTCTCCTTCCTGAAATCCCAGGCACAGGCTGTGCAGCGAAATAGCTTCTTCTCATTGCTATGCTTCACTGCCAAATGCACCTAAATGGCATGGAGTGGAAGATGGTTAATTTCTATAGGTGTCTCACTAATGTATTAATTTTACAAACCATATAGCACACACACTTTCTTGTCCATGCTCTGATGTGAGTATTCCTAATAAAAAAAGAAAAAAGGAAAATAAGTAACACCCCAAATGGAGGAGGCTGTGTCATTCACCTGTATGGAGACCTTGGAGTCAAAGACCTCCTGGCAGAGAGTGCAGTGGTACAGGACAAATGTATGCATGTCCAGCAGGTGTTTCTGCAGGTCATCTACGGAGGAGAACTGCTTATCGCAGCTCTCACACACGTACTGGGTCGACGTAGTGGTGTAGTGCACTGTCAGGTGTTGAAGCAATGCCTCCTGGGATTCAAAGTCCTCCTTGTTGCATTGGGGGCAGGACTGGCGCCTCAGCAGCATCTCCAAGTGTGACTTTAGGTGGGCTTGGAAAGCCTCAAAGCTGGCAAATCGCAGGTCACACTGGTTGCACGGGTAGTCCCCGTTGCTCCCCATGGAGGGGGTTGAGTCCCCTCCCAGTCTGTGGCGTTTTGGGGAGGAGATCTCTACATCAGAGGAGGCGGGGCTTAGGTCTGCAACCTTTGCCTGACGCTTGTTATTTGCCAACGGGATGTTCTTGTGGTTCTCCTTTATGTGCTTGGTGAGCTTGATGAGTGAGCCGAAGATAGGAGAATTGGTGCAGTAGGGGCAGGAGTAAACCTGTGCACAGACGATAAATCTTTACTTTATTATTATTAAACATTGACAAATACTGTTATTTAGTTAAGAGGAGAAAGACAGAGAGAGACCGAGACGAGCACAGGCCATAACCTATCACCATAACTCTGCTAGTTCAGATATAACAAACTGATGGGTGACACACCAAAGAGTCTTTTAAAGCCTTCGTATAATATTTAAAAATACAAATCTGTGATTAAAGGTTTGTCAGCCATGGCCCTATAAAATGAATGTTGGGAATAAGAAAGCAGTGAATGGAGAATTGTCCTTTCTGATTTATTTAAAGCACCTTTAAAATTTGGTTTGGATCAACTCCAGACGAGCAGTAGTACCAGCACACTGATTAATGACAGACTCAGCTCAGATAATAATTCATAAAGTAAAATTATTAAGGATCACTAATCTGAATTGACATGAGTAATAAGCTTCATTTAATACTTCACTGGACACATGAAAAAGTATAACCACCTAATTAAATAGGAAACAGCTTATTGCTCATTAGCTCAACCGCTGATAAGTAAAAGATTTGACATGAGCAAAGACAGACAAGCTACATCAACTCTGATTAAAAGGCTGTTTTAGAAATGTAATTCTTGATTCTCACCTCCATGAAGGACTGCGATGAAGTCTGTAATACAGGAGACTCCAGTTTGGCCACCGCTCCTCCAGACGCAGCTCCGCCCCCAATGGAGGTGCAGTGCGTCTGCTGAATGTGTTCTGTCAACGAAGACTCCGTCAAGAATCCCATGGAGCACTGGTTGCAGAAGAAGGCATGGTTCCCTTCTAGGATGGAGGAATTAATTCACATTGTTAGATTCCCTCAAACTGCATTACTGCTGCAAGCTTTTTAAAGCAAATACTAATCAAACTAAAACAACAACCATGCTATATATTACAACAGCCTTTCACAGTTTGGAAACAAGCATTCTTGACAAACAATGTACCAGCAAAACCCATCCTTAGACATATTTAAGTTACTTTGCATTGTTTACAAAGAGTAGCTTTCTTTAACAACACACCTAATGTGGTGGATCCCGCCACAAGCCCACCAGGCAGGCAGTGCGACACTCTGATGTGTTCTTGCAGGGAGTTGATGTCTCCAAACATGTCTGGGCAGTAGTTACAGTGGAACGCTGTAACATTAGTGAACTGCAGCAGGGGGAAAGCTGCTGCTGCTGCTGCGCCCACGGTTCCTCCACTGGCGCGGTGAGCTTTGCGCACATGTTCGTTGAGGTTGTAGAGCGTTGGCAGAGTGTCCAGGCAGAGATGACATGTATGGCTCTGCTGCGGCTTATCTGCATGGATGGTCTTCAAGTGGATCTCCAACACCGCCAGGCTTTGGAAGTCTCTCTTCGAGCAGTAAGGGCAAGAGTACGTCACTTTACCCCAGCTCCCTCCTCCACCTGTAGAGGCAGACAGACAAACTGCTACAATTAAAATACACAGAGGTTGTCTAAGCCTTTCAACCAATTGTTGGCTAACAAATCAAGGAATGTAACTAGACTGGCTATTATAAGATTTCTACCCTACCTCCACCTTGATGACCCAGGCTTATCCCAATCTCGTCCCCAGTGTCGGTGCCTCTTCTGCGGCTTCGTTCACTACCCTGAATGGGCTTTAAGGTTGAGTCCGGTGTGGAGCCTCTCTCCAGACTGGCACTAGAGTCTGGAGTGGCCGAACTCATTGAGGCCACACTGCCCAGAGCGGGGTCAGGACTGGCAGCACTGTGATTGGAGGAGTCAGGCTGGCGATGGCTGTCCAAGTGGCAGTAGACATCCTCCACAGATGGGAACTGCTCTGAACAGACAGGACATCTGGGGGTACAGAAAAGACCAGTAGAATTCAAGTTTCCCTCCAGCATTCCACATTAATGAAAAACATTGGTTTGAAAACTTTAAAAAGCAACGCTTTGTAGTACTTGTGTTTGCGGTTGGCATGCTGAGTTTCAATATGGGTGAGGAGAGACGCCTCGTCTAGAAAGATCTCAGGACAGTGGATGCATTGCAAGTCGGCTCGGTCAGACAGCTGGGGGTGTCTGGTCAGGACATGTTTCTCTAGCTCGTCCGTCTGGCTGAACGTCTCCTCGCAGTAATCGCACATATACAGATCCTGCTCCAGTTCACCATCCCCTCCTGATCCCTTCTTCCCTCCATCCCTCTCACTCCTCAGCGCAAGGTGCTCTCTGTTCTTGCGGTGAGCCTGCCGAATCAGAAATCCAGATTTAAAGAAGCATGTGTTGTAAAATATTTTGTCAACATACGATGGCAATGTAGCTAGGGTCTCCTGCTTTTACTGCAGTCAACTTATACTAGCTAAAACAAATTTAAAACATGTAACTGTATGATTTTCTTATTTTATTTCTCTGTCCTTTTGGGAGTTGCAATAATGGGAATAATAAGCACATGAGCAGTAGTATAAAGAAGAACGGGGTATTTTAACAGTGACATTTCCAGTAAAAATACATCAACTGTGTACCTGCATGTGGCTCTGCAGTGATGAGGTGGAGGAGAAGCCACGCTTACACACACTGCACTTAAACGGTTTGCTGGAGCTGGAGGTGTGAATAGAAAATTGTTTCAAAGCAGTTTCAAAGATATAAATTAAAAGAGTCAAAAGGAACATCCTTTAGACATTTCACTTAACATCATGTACAGCTTTCATTACATAATTACACACAAACATAAGAACAGAAGCAGTTACCTGTGTGTCTTCAGATGGATCTTCAGGTGGTCAGAGCGGGAGAATGCAGCCTCGCACTCCTGACAACTATACTTCTTATCTCCTGTGTCAATCAACAGATTTATGAGAGATCATTTCTCCAGAAATAAACATTACATTGTACACCTCAAAATATGTGTTGCCACTGACACACTGAACATGTTGCCACTGTTGAGTGGATTTCCCTGGTGATCTCCAAAATCTAGTCTCATTTTGGCAGTTTTTGTTATTTCATTAAAAAATACCATAAAACTCCAAGCTGATTAAGTTACCCATTAGGTCTTAATATGCCTGTGGATACTTAACAGGCCTGGAAGGCAAAAATGCAGGACTTACAGTATATTATTGATGTACCTGTGTGGAGTTTGACATGGCGGTCTCTGCTCCTCTTGTGTTTAAACAGACGGCTGCAGAACGTACACTTGAAAGGCAGCTTGTCGCTGTGGATCTGCTCATGGCGTTTCAGGTAGCTCAGACGGCTGAGGAGGACCAAGAGGAGATAGATGCTGAATAATCTTTCACAAAAGCTCATAATAAAAAAATATTTCCTTTTATTTCAATGGCATTTTAAACAAAATGAAGCATCCATAAAAAAAACATTTAAGTAGTAAGTGCAAAGAAAATTAAAGAAAATATTACTGCACACACCTATACAGCAATAAGAAAGGAAATGGAGAGGTCAGCTAGGTAGAAGGGGCAATATAGAGGACTATGAAGACGACTTTATGGTGTATGTGACAGCTGTTCTTAAAGTGGGTCTTGAGTTAGTCCCTGGAGAGGTTATATGAAATGTATTCACCTCATTCCTTTCCCTGTTTGCCTTGGTGGTCCATGTTACTATGGTAATACCTAGAATACTGTTTATTCGTGTACACATTGATATTCATGAGTGGGATATGAGGATGCAACTAAAACACCCAAATATGACATTAGTGTTATTGTCTCCAATACACCATGTGATGCGTGTCAGTGCACCGAGATGGCACCTGCAGCATCCCAGGGGGCCCAAAGTGTGAGCTTCATACCTGAAGGACTTGTCACAAAACTGGCAGGGGTACGGCAGACCAGCGCCTCCTTCTTCCTCGCCGCCAGTGGCCATGCCGAGGTCGCAACAGCCATCGGGCATCTGTGAGGGCGATGCCAAATCCTTACTGGAGGGCGAGGAAGGCACCCAGGACAGACCTGCTGGGTCATCATCACCATCTGACAGAAAGAAAAATAGACATGGAAAATGAAAAAAAAAAAAAAAAGCCTTTGATTCGTCTGCAGCAAGAAAACACAAATACATTTTTTTTTTACGCAGCTGCAGGATAATAAAAAAAAAGAGACAGGAGAGCACAGACAGAAAAAAGTGGAGGTAAAACAGGGAGCATTAGAATGATTAAGAATAAGTTACATCTTTCTTGGAAGGCAGAAGGCAGGAGAGGAAGCCTGTGGGAGTTCAAATGAGAAAAGGAGGATATAAACAAAAAAATAAACACATTTATCCTGGTTACATGCACACACACAAAGAAAAAAATTAGGATGGCAGAGATAAAGAGAGAGAATGAAAAAGAAGAGAGAGACACACTCTGGCAGCAGCAACATCTAAATAGAAAGCTCCAAGAACTATGTATCCCCGACGGAGCCCAGAAATAAGGACAGAGTGTATTTTCTCTCCCTTCATCCTCCCTCTGCAGCCATCCCTCGCTCCATCCCTCCCCTCACCACCCCTCCCCTCCATCCGTCCCTGAGGACCATAGATCCGCCTCATCATATTTTCATTAGGGCCTTGGCAGATTGAAACGTCGGAAAAGCGATTAGGAGATGTGGAGAGCAGAGCGGAAAGATGGCGATATTCACCGCCTTTATCTGTCATACATAGGAGATTATGCATTGCTCTTTTCCTTTTTTCCGCTCTCCTTTTTTTTTTCCCCTCCTGCGTAGTCTGGCACAGAGGCGACAAAAAGGCCATGACTCCTTTAATAGACACTTCAGAATGGATTCAAGGCAACAAAAGAGGGGGCTGAATAATGCTTGATACTGTTCTGTTCTTCTTTGTGCACTCTGAAGCAGCACAGTAAGGCTATTTAGCATTTGCCTGCAAAATGTAAAGGACAGAGCGGATGAAGAGGGAGGGGAGGTGGTTTTCTTTGCTTTTATCTGACAGCTATATCAACTAGGCCAGCAACAAAATCAAAGAGAGAAAATAAGACAACTGGAGTGATAGGCCAATATTTCTGCATGCAAACACTCCCAACACATAAGCGCAGACACATGTGCAGAAGATGTTTCTTCTGATAATTTTAGAAACCTCTCCAAAGCACACACTGTTTTACCTCAACTCCTACCACAATCTTGTGTGTCTTATGTGTGCGTATGTCTAGTCTACTGTGTATTACGCCTTGCAGAGAGGGGGTGGAAAACAGATTCTTGTGATGAATCGATTGCTGAGAAAATGTAGGCACTGCGATGAGCAAACAGAACTCTGCAGGGGGGTCTGGGTTAAAAAAAAATTGTAAAAGCATGAGTTGTAAATTTGACTGGAAGCAAGAAGGAAAATAAAAAAAAGGCTAAAGAAATTACAAGGAATAGAGATATCAAGATGAAGCAGCTAGCAAGGGGGAGAGAGAGCGGGTGAGAGAGGAAGAGAGGGAGTGAGTGGGAGAGACAGATGGGGCAGGGGGAGGCAGAAAAATTAAAAGCATGAAGGAGGCAAGGAAGGAGTATGAAGAAGTGCATGGAAGTATTGACAAGGTGAAAGGAGAAAAACAAACAATGTGTCATCCGCAAGCACGGTAGACAGTGATTAAAAATGAGTGCGCAGGAGAAACATAAATCAGAAAATGAAAAATGAGAGACAATAAGATGAGCAAGATAGAGAAAACTGGTGAGAAAAAACAGAAGTAGGGGGGAGAGCTATAATTTGCTAGATTTTGACAAATTCTGAAAAATGTTGTTGACGGTAATAAAACTGACATTAAATTTACATTTATTCAGTTGAATTTTTTCAACATTTCTGACTTTGTTATTAGATGGAGTATTGTGTTTATTGTGTAACATGCTGCCGCTTTTCTCTATATTATATGAAAATAGAATCTCTTTGAGTGGACAGAACAACATTTTTGAATGTTTTCTGACATTTTATAGCTATAGAGTTTACAAAAGGCTTTTTAATATTTTCTTTAGTCTAATAGTAGCAGTAAAATAGTAAAAGACTCAGTGGATATGGGCAAGGAATGAAGGAATGAAGAAAATGGACAATACAAAATAATTCAGGTTGGTCACAGTAGGAAAAGCACAGGTGTGATTAATGACATTAACAGTGGCTCTGTTCTATCCAAGTGTCCCAGTAAGTCATGACAGTGTGACAGTGAGCCAGCATGCATAACATCAGGACCCTGAAACTGAAGCAGCTAAATAGAATTCAGCCATCATTCATTTTATTATTCACAACTATCCGTTTCCTCCAGTGGCATATCAAAATTTCTTCTGTGAAAAATACCACATAAGATTCTACACTAATGTTTTTTTAAAAAGGTTTTGCACATCGTCTACTGATCCACAACCATTGTTGACACAGTTTGAATGACAACAAGATTATGAAAAATATAAACATCTGTCATTTGGCCTACAACATTAAGCATATAGTTTTTGTTTATGCTATTGCAGCCTTACAACACAAGATTCAAATCCATGGGTGAATACGAAGCAGGCCAGACAGATTTTATTCTTCTCCTCGTCAGTGACGTCAACAGAATAAATAAATGTACCATCTATATAGAGCATGGCTGGTGTTAAAATACAGTGCATCTATAAAACGCCAATCCAGGCACCCCCTGCTGCCCACTCAACAAGGTACAAGTCTTTTACTGTCGCCTCAGAGAGATTAGTGATACTGTCTAAAACACACTCTCACCTGTCTCTTTCTCTTGGCCGTGTCAGACAGGATTCACTTAACAATAACCAGAAAGATACAGTATCTTCGCAAACAGACACAATGAAATGCTCAACCCCAGATGTGGTTGAGCAAAAAGAACAAAAAACTAATGTTAGAAAAAGCAAAGTAGACATGAAGAGGGAGTAAATGGGAAAAAAGTGCTTCTTCACAGCGCTGCTCTAGACACATGTGGACAATTATAGGCACACCAGTATGAGTCACTTAAATGGTAAAGTTTGTGAGGTGGGAAAGTGGGAGGAAGAGAGACGGAGAGAAAGATTGAACAAGAGAGAGATTCAGTCTGAGCAAGAGGGAGAAATCACTTTTTGACGGGGGATGGAGGGGTGTTGAGAAAGAAGGGGAGGAGAGATTAGCGTCATTAAAGAGCTCTAATCCTCTGACTAGCGTGGCTGGCGCTAAAATGGAGGATCACACGGCTTTTTAACGGCGCCTTTGTCAGTCGGCCGCGAGGGGACCTGGCAAGACAAGGCCGAATGGCAAACTGGGAGAAACTGGAGGATGGGGGGGGGGGGGGGGGGCGAAGAAAATTTCAATGAAAAGTTAAATTAGAGAAGAATCCTCGAGAGGAGATGAGGAGGATGGATGGTTGAGGGAGGGGGATTGGGGAGAAAAAAGAGGGGGGGGGGGGGGTATTTGGGAAAAAAAGAGAAACAGACAGGAGCAGGAGCAGGCGGACGCCGACACACACTGTTCCCTACCCCCGCCTCCTCCTCTCTGTTCTTCTCTGGCGAATGAAAACGAACGAGAGGAGCGGAGTGGAGGACCACAGGGCCCCAACCGCTCCGCTCCCGCTTTATCTCTCACTCTGCAGTCCTCTCCTTTCCCATCCATTCCCCCTATCCTTCATCCCTCCCTCTGTCCCCAGCAGTCCCTCAACTCTTCTGTCTTCATCTCTCTTCCACTACCTCCCTCTCTCGCTCCCTCCCTCCGTCAGCTTTCATGTTGTTACTCATTATAGCGCTGACATCTCTCCCTCTGTCCCTCCATCTCTCCGACAGTCTCTCCCCTACTGGTGTTGGCCTTCACCCCTGTGTCTCGGCCTGGACGGGACCAAGAGAGAGAGGGGGGAGACGTTCCAGATGGACAGACTCTGAACTCCAGAGGAGAGGGGAGAGATGGCGGTATGAAAGGGGAGACAAGAAAAAAAAGGAGGAGGAGAGGAGAGGAGAGCCCAGGGGTCTGCAATAAGAAATGGAAAAGACCAGAAAGGAACTAAACAGACCGCCTGAGTCTACCTGAAACGGCAGACGCACACAAACACACACACACACGTGCAAACAACACACACACTCCCCGCGTGTCTCTCTAATAGGCCAGACAGTGTGGCAACGTGTGGAGGACACAGCCTTGGTGAAACACTCTAATGAAGAGACACACACGCTGATCAATGTCTCTTTATGTTTCTGCCTCCCCGTCTACTTCCCCCCTATCTAAACTCAGTTACTTTGTCATGACTGTCACACAGAGGGAAAATATATCAAAGCTGTTTATAAGAAGGAACTCTTTTTAAAAGAAACTTTAGAGACTATTGTGTTGGTCAGACGTAATGATTATTAACTTTATCAACCCATTCCAAAACTGAAGAATAAAAACCAGTGGGCAGATTTGAAATATTGCATAGTACGTCCAAATTTCTGCTGGCTTTGGCCATGAGGTTGTAAACTGTAAACGACTCGATGGGCTGACATGGAACCAGCACTCAAGAACATTAGTTCAATTAGTTCGCTCTGGATAACAGCATCTGCTAAATGCCCGAAATAGTCCATGTATGTCGTGCTTTCACTCTTTTCTATCGCTTTGATGTCTGAATCAAAGGAGCTCAGCTGGTAGCAGCAAAAAGGTTTCAGCTCCCAGCGCAGCTACTACAAGTGCTAAAAGTACTACCACCCATTACACGCAGAAAGCTCAGAATTAACATTATAAATGAAGAATACACAAAGTGATCTGCTATGCTAAACATGCAATTAATAAGTGACGGAATAAAATAAAGAATTTCCATAAGATGACAAACATGCCAAGAAAAAATGTATGCGAAGCAACGCTTGGGTTGAATATTCAAATATTATCATATCAAAGAGATTATCAAAGGTTTTACCATACCTTTCATCCTAACTGTAATTTAATTCAGATTAAGAAAGAAATGTCCTTTTTAAGGTTTACGACAGTTCGGGGCTGTAACTCAAAATGTCAACAGCTCAATGTAAACCTGTGCAGTTCTGTTAAGGAAACCTGACATTGCCCCAAGTTAGATGAATGTGTTCACCTTGGGTTTAGCTGTCTACCTGCTTAAATTTTAATCCTCCTATCAGCCTGTCTTTCTCTCCCCTTCTCCCCTTAACTCTCCTTTCCACCTTTCTGTTTGGCCATCGGCCGAGACCTGCACCTTTCCCAGCTAGACCCCTGCTGACCTCCCATCCCTCCATCCCTCTCTAGCTTCATCCCTCCTTCCACGGCTCCCCAGGCCCCCTCCGATGGCCCCGGGCTGCCCTAGGCATGCACACACACACACACACAGCCCCAGACTCACCATAGGGGGCAGAAAAACAACTTCCACCCTTGGCTCACTCTGGGCAGCCCAGCACAGACTTATTTTTTCTTTCTCTCTCACACACACACACACACAAACACAATTAGAGTAGAATTCTATATCCAGAGTTAAGTTTGATGAAAAAAAGGTATACCACACACTTATTCGTCATCATTTCTCCAGCTCCAGCTTTATTTTTGTAAAGAACGTCCTGCAGGTTCAAATGATAGCGGCTGCATCCTCTTGGATTCGTGCTGCAGATCATTTAGATGGGCAACAACCTGAATCAAAAGTTACATTTCCGTCATACATTTTATGATTTGTGAGTTTTGGCAGAACCACACAACTAAGTAAGGTTCATCCTGTTTACAGAGAGAGCGTTCAAAGGCTGCTTATTACTTCATTTTTTATATAATGTATGAGGTATGAAGTAGCAAGAATAATAATAGTGACCATTATCCAAGTAATGATGCACTCATTGGCTTTACAACTGTGTTACAATCACCTGAAGGTTTTTCAAAACACTTCACGTGGTGCGTGGGATAGCTTGACAAGAGAATACAAGATCCCTACCTGGCTCTGTGATTACCATATAAGTTGGCATGGTAACCGATAGGCTAAGCACAACTTATGAGAACTGCACAGTAGGAAGGTGTACCAGTCAGATTTCTCGGCTGAAACTACCTGTTGTAACTGTGGAAAAAGTAGGCGCAAGAATTCATTCTCTAACTGTTGAAGTCTGACAGAGAATACAGGGACATATTTTCATATCCAAACAGAAAGTCCTCACAAGTGACCAGTTTCTATTCTTGTAAAGACATTTTTATCTCATCAGATGTACCTCACAACATGGTTTATACACACACACACACACACACACACACACACACACACACAGAGAACTCAACAAAGTTCAACACAATATGGTTCGATGTGAACTGGGTGCAGCAGCAAACACATTTGCACATGGCTGCAACCCTGGCCCATGCTTGGAGGACCCACAGTCCTCTGCTGCTGTCCTTTTAGCTCACATGGGATGAAGTCTGTCGGGACAAACAGACCCACAAACACACACACAAAATCATACACATACGTGCCACAGTGAGGACAGATAGAAAGGACGATATGTCAGTCTGTCCGGGGCTTGAGCCCTTGAGGACACGATGAATGGCCACACACACACAAACACACGCATTCACACACACACTAAGCGGGCTGTGGGGACTCTCACCTTCTGCCCTGGGAATGGGTCCTGCTGCTTTGGACGCTTTTGGGCGCCAACTGCTCCATATGGGCAGTGTGTGTTTGTGTGTGTGTGCGAATGTGTTTAGGGGCAGAAGGTTAGGGGCAGGGGGCTAAGGATGGGGGTGGGTGGACAGTGAGCTGGCAGATGACAAGTTTGCCCCTACCGCATGGCATACACTAACATACTGTATACAAGCATTAAACAAGTTCATTCAGACTCAAAAACAACAAGTTCATTACAGCATCTGAGGCTGCCAACTTTCTTACATAGTCAAGTAGAAGGAAAATGATACAATCAAAAGGTTGGTTAGACTGTGAATCTGTTCAACAAGCTTTCAAAATAGATCACTTTAAAATCACTTTATGTGCTATAGTTTTTCAAGTGCTGTTGGGGATTTCAAATTCATTTCTCAGTTCAAAACAAATACCCAAGGCAGTACTGCACACTTGACACCATTTTGGCGAAAGTGAGGTGAAAATTAAGCATGTGGCAGCGATAAGTCGCTGCTAATCACTGAAGACACGCAAATCTTAGTAGCTCTGGTAATATGAGAAAAGGTACGCTCTCAAAATCAAAAGACAGATGACTAAAAAGAGATGACAGGAAATGAGAGGTGATTAGAGAACAACATACAATAAAGATAAACACAAACAAGGGGGCGTTGTGGTTTGTGGTCAACACCATAACCACCTGGCCATCTTAAAGAATCTGTATAGAGTATTAAGTAGTATAAATCAGCAAAGTGTATCATAACATGCTTCCGCAATGGCACAGAGAAACACACAGAGAAAGCCAGAAGACATGAACAGACACATACATGCAACAACACACAAACATACAGCATGTGGTAGAGGAGGGCTGGCATCTGCTTCCTCTTACCACATTCCCCTATTTTTTTTTTCCTGTCCTCTCTCTTTTCAAACTCTTTCTCAACAAGCCTTTTATCTCACTGTGACCCCGTTTCCTCTGATTATTTACTCCGTCTCTTCTTTACCTCCAGTCAAAACATAGAGCGAGGTACTAACCATGAGGGTTAGTGGTTCTATTCCCTGCGTAGGAAATTCCTCATCTCTCCCTCCTCCATCCTGCTCTCTGTCCATCTTGTCTGCTGTTTGTTCGCTCAGAAATGAGAACCAGCTGTCAGGCAAAGTGTTAGATAAACAACAACACCATGCCAACGCACACATACAGTACACTACATATGCACACATGCTTGCATGAAGACGCACAAAAACACACACACACACACACACACACACAAGAGTGGTTTTTGGTCCCATTGTGGTGCATGCCGGCGGCGATATCATCTATTTATAAGAATGAGGTTTGGTGGACTGACAGACTGCTCACTAACCTAGAAACACATTCACCTGAGTCACACTCACACACACACACACACACACTTCACTTCTTATACCTGTAGGCAGACACTTGCTCATAAATGCACACTCTAGCGCACTTAAAAAGGCCCTTGGACGTTTGCGGAAATACCCACAGAAGTACCTACATAACTATAATAAAAACACATACAGCAATAACAGCTGAGTTCAATTTTAAACATTATTATTATTGAATCATGATGGATAATGACCGTTTAGCGAGAACCTCATATAGTGTCATATGTGTAGAGGGATCATTCTGAACAAATCATCCACTACAAATGGATGTGATTGATCTAGAGATTAGCAACAATATTAGTCACACACACACACACACACACACACACACACACACACAAGTCCTCCCACGTTCACCTACGCGTACGTGGGACCTATAAATAAGTGATGTAGGCAGCTGGAGCTCGCAGTTCAAAACACAAACACACTGTTACACGCATATACACAGGTAAATAAACAAACTTTTTTTCCCCCACCTCTGCCAGGCATAAGTCTGGAGGGGATCATGCGTTTGGTCGTGTGCGTATATCTGTCCGCAGCTAATCTCGCATACTGCTGGACCCATATTTTTTAACTGTATGCTCAAGGACCTCTCATGGCTGCAGTGATTCACAATCTTTGAAAAAGCAATTTTATTGACTGCTCTGCTTAATCGGCGAGTAGGTAAGTACACTGTTACATCAGTTAAGTTGCGCATGTACACAAGCTAAGTAACATTACATACGTGAATTTAAAATAGGGCCAACGTTCCATCCATCCACCCCGACCTTGTCCCTATGCGGACATTATCGCTCTTTATACTACGTCACCTGACATTGCTTTCTCTATGACATTCGGGTGTAGAACGACACGCCATCTATGCACTATATATCTATGCAATATGAGTCAGTAGAGACTAAATGGTGTGAAATGACACAGGAAAAGCAAAAAATATGTTGTGATAACACACAAAATGACTGCAGACATTAGCGTGTTATTCAAATGCCATTTGGTGATACCAGACCTGGCAGAGATCTGCACTCTACTGAGTGCACTGTTCTATTTGCATATGTAGTACAAATACACCCAAAACACACACAAACAGTTTTTTTTTTAAAACCAAACTTGCAAACCCACTCCATCTAGAGCAAAATAAGTGAAGCAGAGCAGGTATATAAACTGCCAAGAGATGGATCTGAGGAGAGAGAGAGAGCAAGAAAGAAAATGAGGCTCCAGAAGCCCCGGGGGAGTGTGGTAGAGGGGGGTCCTGTGCCCAGGGGAAGCCCAAGAGCAAGCTGCGAGAGGCGGGTACCTCCTGCCCACCGCTCCCCTTCCCTCCCTTCCCTTCTGGAGTACGGGATCTGGACAGCCCCCTACTCAAAGCTCCTAAACCCCCTATGAGAGGAATACATGCACATGCACACACACACATGCACGCACACACACTGAAGAGGAGTCCCCAGGGGAGGAGCAGAGCAGAGCGGAACACCTGGACCTGCCATTAGTGACACACTCAGGGATTAGAGGCACAGACGGCAAGAGAGATGGAGAGAGAGAATGCACACTGGGATAGATGCACACACTATATCCAGTAATATGCATAAACACACAAACACATGTGAGCACTAGCAAATGACAACTAAACCAAAGTAAGGAGGAAAAACCGTGGAGGTGCATTCAGACTGAATGCAAAGCCAATTTTCGTCTCCCTTTTATCAAATGAGCTTGAACGCTCAGGTGTGTAATTCACACAAACTGCAAAAAGCTACAGCGACGTTAGCGGTAGCGAGCTGTGTGTGCGTGCATGCGTGTGTGTGAGTGAGACAAGATTAACATAAGGTAAGGAAATAAAACCCCATCACTTTTTGCAAAAACAGCCTTGAGACCCTGGCCCAAAGGTGATTTAGTTAAAAAGCTTTTTGTGATTTTGACCTCAATTTTAAATTGAATGTAGTTTCTACTTCACTTCAGTGTTTATAAGTACAACACACATTACATTGACAAAATATTAGAGTAGTAGAGAATTTTAAAGGAAAAAAGGCAGAGAGGTGAAGGACATACAATGAGAGAAAGAAAGGGAAGTAGATGTAGATACACACACACTCAAGGTACCACAAACATGTTTGACACTGACGCATTAACAAAATGTACAATATACAAAACTCATGCAAGCACATTAAAGGTGGGACATCATTGATTACAGATGTGATTAAACCAGGCTAAATTCATTTTAACATCCAACTGCTCTAAGGTCTGAATGAACTATACCTCCCTCACTCTCACGGAGAAATTGTGTTTATAGAAATAAAGCAGGGAGAGCCTGGGTATGAGTGTGACTCTGTCTTAAAGGAAGCAGCACATTTCGGATGTTTGTCACTTTCACACTGCCAGCTTTTACTTATCAAAATGCTCAAAGAGAAGGAGCCATACGTATGCCAATACAAGGTCAGCTAGAAAGAGAATAATCCCCAAGTATCAAGTTCAATGTGAGGGTGGCAAAGGAGAGGTTTCAAAACAAACCGTCCAGAAAAGAGGCTCCTGTGTGAATTAGAGACCACACACTGGCTGCAACAAAGAGCAGCGCTCAGACACACACGGGGAGGGACGCACAGGCAGAAAAAAAAGGTGGATTTGGTAAGAAAAAAAGGTGTGTGTATATAAGCTGGTGACATGAAACAGATCAAAGGAGGGAGAGGACGGCAGAGAAGGAGAAAGACAGAGAGAGACAGGCCAGGGGGTCCCGTAATTACAACCTACATCCGCCAAGCTGAACCATGTGTGACTCTGTGTGACTCTGTGTGTGTGTGTGTGTGTGTGTGTGTGTGTGTGTGTGCGTGCGTGTGCATAGGTAGTCCAAGCATGGCTGTGGAATGAAGGAGGGTTCTGAGGGGAAATTGTTGCCTTCCACTTCCACACACACACACACCTTACAACTTTCTTCTTCCCACTGTGACTGCCCAACAGGAAAAAACAAAAAAATACAAACAGACACACACACAAATACACACAGTTACAGCTACAGATGAAGCAACACAAACACTTGGGATATGCACACCTTGCTGAGCAGATACATGCGCACAAACATGGTTTCAGAACATACAGTACCTAAAATCAAACATTTCTAATTTTCTCAAAGTTAAAGGTCATGAAAGGGGGAGTCAAAAAAACACGGTATGAAACATGAGCACACACGCATGTGAGCTCATATACAGAATATGGGATACACGCACACACACAGTGGGGTTGGGAGTGTCTGTGGTGGAGGGGTGCAGATCAATGGAGACCACTGACTGGTTGGTCTCTGCAGCAGAAAAGCGGATTGCTTTGGGACCCAAACTATTGTACAGCACCACACTGACTTCAAACACACACACACACAGCTACAGACATGCAGCTGAACATACCGTAACACACACAACACAAAGTCAGAACACACAGACAATGGTGAATTCAACTTCTGTCTCTGCCGCTCACACACACACACACATCACTGTTAGAGGGCACAAACAGTCTAATAGAGCGGTGAGAGCAGAGAAATGGAAATGCCTCTTTGACTGACTGCAGTTCATTGTGCTTTCATGCCTATAGAGGGGACCCCCTAGCATCAGCACAGCTAATCTCTTTCTCTTTCTCCCCTTCTGTTTGTCCCTCTACCCCCATGCATCCCTCCATCCTTCTCCAATCTCTCTCTACACCTACTCACTACCACCCCCTTTGGTCCACCCTAATTTGCCTGTTTTTTTCTATCACTATGCTGGCTCTAGACTAACTTGGCTTCTGACATATGGATCCATTCCAATGTATCAGTGCGGAATATCAGGGCCTAATAAACTTGTCACCAAAAGTACAATTCTGGTTTTGGTCAAAACCAGAATAATACAAGCGTTCCTCATTTCCTCAGCACACTGTCAAGCGTCGTTGGACTATTCATTATTGTGTCCGACAGTAACAGTACAGTTGTGTTATTAGGTATGTGTATTGGGTTCATTTTCTTCACCACCTTCCATCTCTCTGTCTCGTTATGCCTCCATCTCTCTCTCCATCATGCAGTGCCCCCACCATGCATGAACACCTGCATGGCTGTGCTTCCACCTGCATCAGATCCATCTCCCTGCGCAAGCCCTCATTCCTCCATCTCTCCTCTATCCCTTTCCCCACCCCCTCCCCTCTGCGGTGGAGCAAGCTAAAAGCACAAGCATGCCCCAAAATTAATTTAAACGGAGGAATTAAATTAAAAGCTAAGCCTCGGGAGTTTTATTATGTACTAATGTTTGAACCGTTAACTTGGATTGTATTACTAAAATATGAATAATTAAGAACTGGTGGGGGCTATTATTACATCAGGAAAGAGGAAGAAAAACACATTACACTACTGGAATAGATTTAACAGAGAATGATTTAGTCACCATTAAGAGAGGCTGAATCTGTGGGATGTGGAGGTGAGTAAACATGAGGGACATTATGCATTGGTAGGTGGTGAGTACACTACACGGTTGTTTGTGGTGGTTACAATATACTGTGACCCTGTCCTCCTGTAAAGGGCTGAGTGTACGGCTACCAATCCATGGTCTAATCTGCTCTTTTCTTGAAGGATAGTGCACAGGTAATCAGTCAAATAACCACAGTTTTAATCGGAAAAGTTTAGGTTCATTCAGAACCAGTTTGGAACTGTCAGGATCTGGTTACAGGCCTTCTTCAAGGCAGGCATTGGACGCGTCAAAGCAGATTAAGCCCATGTGTAATTAGTAACATTGAGAACAGCTGCATTATATTGAATTGCACCACATCTAGGGCCCTGCTTGTGCATGCTGGATCAGAGGAACAAAGCCTTCCTTAATGTAATCAGTTCTACCAGTGCGTTTCACGCTGTTTGGCGTCAAAATATCAGACACGAAAATGGTCTGTCGTAGTATCAAATCTTTACACCCATGCTTGTCTTTGCATATGAATGTCATGATATCTCAGCTGACAGGACAACAGCACACTAAACTTGTAATCATAATCCATTATAGGTACACCAAAAAAAGAACACTGTATTGCACCAAATTTATGATTTTTTTAGACCCACTTTCAATTCATGTGCTTTGCTTTGCTATATTATGTAGACTATGAGTCTTCTGTGTGTTATGTCACCTAATTCCTCACCTAAAGAGCCAATCTTGGGCTACTACAAGTGCGTCTCACCAGGAAATACCTTTTATTAATATGTTTATAAATATCTTAAATATCTTTTTAAAAACCAGACCTGTGGGTTGTAAGGGCCAGATTTAAAAACTTTGTGTATTCTGTCATGGTGCAGGTGGATTTGCACTTTATTTTCAGTAATGTGCGTGTTTTATTATTTATGTGTGAGGCCGCCTTTCTATGATTATGTGTAACAAAGTCACATATATTGCAAATACACACATCCACATATCTTTCTTAATCTCTGGCTATTTTCTCAACTCACACAGAATCTAAATATCTGGCCTCACATCCCTATCTAGCTTTCCTTAACTTTTTCCTGACGTTGCCTCTCTTCTATGAGCTTCTGTGTGTTTGCGTGTCTGTGTGTGTGCAATGCAGAATTATTAGTCTTCTCGTCGTGTCTCTAATGTGAAGCCCCCCTTATCAGCCAGCGAGCAGTCAGCCCCCCGGCCCCCCTCTGCAGCTGTCACTGCACCCCCCACCACACACACTATTCTCTGAGGACTCCCTAAAACACACACACACACACACACACACACACACCCCCCACCAAATACCCACATACACTCAAAACACAGGCGCATACAAATCTCATCACATACACAAGACTGCGCAGTTCTTGACTCACATTCACACACACAATTTTATCTGCTTATTTGCAGGCCGCATGGCTTGGCAGCCAACAAGGGGGAGAAATATCCACTCACCCTACCACCTCAAACCCCCAAATGTCCGTTACCCACCACCCATTCCCCCGCCAAAATCAGCCCTATCCCCTACTCCATCCCAGGAATAGTCAGAGAGAGAGAACCCAGGGTGGAGGCAGGACCATCTAGCAGTGTCTCTTCCTGGGGGGGGTTCATTACTCAAGCAGGGCGCTCCTTCCGGCCATCAACCAGCAGCACCGGTGAGGTAAAGAAGGTCTCAGCCAGCCCGGGAGACCCCTTCACCCATTATTTTAACCCCCCCAACACACAAACCTAATACTCCAACTGAGCTGCTCTCATTAAAGTGGAGAAAAGTGAAAAGAGAAAAATGCAAAGGACAGACGGTGAGACTAGGGCTGCACGATTTGGAGAAAAAGTCATTGTGGCCTGTGGAATGTTGGTCCACTCCTCTTCAATGGCTGTGCGAAGTTGTAGTCAGGTCAAGACCCTGATAAGGACGACGAGCACGCAGATGAGCTTCCCTGAAACGTTCCACACAAGCGACCTTGAGCTCTGGAAAGGCGCTATATAAATAAAACTTCTTCTCCTTCTTCTTCCTCCTGACAGTTTGTGCAGAAATTCTTTGGTTATGCAAACCGATTGTTGCAGCAGGTGTCCGGGTGGCTGGTCTCAGACAATTTTGGAGGTGAAGATTCTGGATGTGGAGGTCCTGGGCTGGTGTGGTTACACGTGGTCTGCGGTTGTGAGGCCGGTTGGATGTCCTGCCAAATTCTGAAATGCCTTTGGATTGGCTTACGGTAGAGAAATGAACATTCAATTCACAGGCAACAGCTCCGGTGGACATTCCTGCAGTCAGCATGCCAACTGCACGCTCCCTCAGAACTTGTGACATCTTTGGCATTGTGCTGTGTGTTGGAACTGCACATTTACGAGTGGCCTTTTATTGTGGCCAGCCTAAGGCACACCTGTGCAATACTATGTCTGATCAGCATCTTGATATGCCACACCTGTGAGGTGGATGGATTATCTCGGCATAGGAGAAGTGCTCACTAACACAGATTGACAGATTTGTGAACAATATTTGAGAGAAATAGGCCTTTTGTGTACATAGAGAAAGTCTTAGATCTTTGAGTTCAGCTAATGATGAATGGGGGCAAAAACAAAAGCATTTATAATTTTGTCCACTGCAGAGACACTGTCCATAACCTGGAGGAACATACATGAGTTTATTAGGGTAATATTATAACATTAAATAAAGAGTATAATGTTCAGTTAAAGGTATACTGTTAGTAGCCTATAACAATAATATATTAGTTACTGTATTCATTATAATTTCTAGTTACGGTAGGTTGTTGTCTTAAAAGTTACTGGCAAATTGCTTATGAATAATTTTTCTGATTGCACGTAGGCCTATCTGTTTTTAGAGGCACATGCGAGACCCCGGTGTGGGCGTGGTAATGAGCAAACTGCAGCGCACACAGAGAAGAGCGTGTGATACACACTTTGTTTTAATAAATCGCACTCGTTTTGCAGTTATGTAATCGCACATGACAACTTCGCGATTGCGATTAGATTAACCATGCAGCCCTAGGTGAGAGAGGAAATGAATGTGGAAAGACATAAAAAAGTGACAAAATGAAAATTAATGAAAGAGACAATGACATCAGAAATACAGACGAACAAATGGATGGATAGATGGATGGAGGACAGACGCAGCAGTCATGGTAGAGACCAAGGCTGGATAATATAATAAGTAAAAGATCTTCCCCTCCTCCTCCCCCTTCCCCTCTCCATCTTCCCCTTTCTTCATTGTTGTTGTTTGTGTTGTTTTGTTGTTTATTTGAGTGCCCGTCTTGCTGCGTTCCCCAGCACACCTCGCTCCTGACTTATTTAGCAGTGTGTTTTCTATCATATTTGAAAAATGAAGAGCAGATTGGTTAATATTTCAAGGCATCCCACTTGTACGGGTGAGAGAGAGCGAGAGACAAAGACAGTAGAGACAAGCAGAGAGAGAGAGAAACTGGAGGAGAGGAAAGGAGGGAATACGAGGGAGGAATTCTCTTGTTCCTTAACCCCAATTCTAGGATTCATGCTGGGGGCAGAAGCACGCATGAACACACACGCGATGGCTCATGCATTCCCCTAACACTCAGAGAACGCACTGAAGAAAAGCCTATATACAAAATGTTCACTTACAAATACTGTACACACACAGACACGCATACTGACAAAATATATCAAAGAAATACTGTATTGGCCTTTCTCTCACCTGAACTACCCATTAGTTCATTGTAACTTGTCATTGTAACTAAAATGGTAAAATGGAGAGAATAATCCTTAACCAACTACAAACATTCTTCGACAACCACGGCACCCAGGAGAAGTTCCAGTCTGGCTTTAAACCACGTCATAGTACAGAAACAGCACTGTTAATGATCTCCTTTTAATGGTGGATTCAGGTAACTCTGCTGTTCTGGTGCTTCTAGACCTGACTGCCACCTTTGACACTGTGGATCATCCTTTTATCTTGGCCTGAACACTGTGTATCAAAAGGTATTGTCTTGAAATAGTTTCAGTCATACCTGACTGATAGGAGCTTCTCTGTTCATTTAGCTGAACACTCTTCATCAGCTGCTCCTCTCACTTGCGGGGTCCCTCAAGGCTCTATTCTGGGCCCCATCCTCTTTTCACTGTATATATTGCCACTGGGTTCCATTTTCCAGAAACATAACATCTCATGTCACTGTTTTGCTGAAGATGTCCAAATTTACCTGCCTATGAAATCCATAACCAAAGATTCTGTGTAGCCATTGTTAGACTGCTTAAAGGAGGTAAAAACCTGGATGGAGTTAAACTTCCTCACTCTGAATGAAAATAAAACAGAGATCATCACATGTGGCACTTTGGGCCCCTTAGCCTCCCAAAATCGATCCTCTATTAAAATTCTTGGTGTTATTTTTGACACCGCATTCACTTTCAATAAGCAAATCAGTGCAGTCGTGAAGACCAGCTTCTTCCAGTTAAGACTTCTAGCTAAAATAAAGGCCTATCTTCCCCCAAAGACCTTGAAAAAGTCATCCATGGTTTTATTACTGCTCAGCTGGATTATTGTAATTCATTATACATATAAATCAGAAATCTTTAAATTGCCTCCAGTTAGTCCAAAATGCAGCTGCTCACCTTTTAACAAAAACAAAAAGGTGTAAACACATAACGCCTGTCTTGGCCTCCCCCCACTAGGATAGATTAAGATTTTATTGCTTGTTTTTAAGGCCCTAAATGGTCTGGCGCCACCTTATCTGGTTGACCTCTTACGCCACCATTCTCCAGATAGAACACTGAGGTCAACAAATCAGCTGTTCTTGAATGTCCTGAGATCAAAGCTAAAAAATAAAGGCGATAGAGCCTTTGCAAAAGCCCAAATGCATCCCAAAGGGAGTTCCCATCTCCCACAGAAAACACTGCTCTGAACTGCCTGAAAACAGCTTGATTGTAGTCCAGCCTTTTCTTCCACTTTGCTGAGACATCCCAGCGCAACACACGTCAGAATGCTCGCCTAGCGGCTAGCCCGACAAGCCCTCAAAAACACCCCGGAAAAACACTGAGCTGCAGCACACGGTGACAAGGTGTCCGCCCGCTGCCTCTCCTCTCCCTTCCAAACACTAGCTACCCTCCAGGCAGTCAGTGGACATAAAGTTGTTACTGTGATGTAGAGATACTTATAAATTTATGGATGAAAGATACATTTGTTACAAATGAATAACTCACCACTCTGAAACTCCTGCTCCAGTCCATGTTGCAAAGCTGGTAAGCTGAACCTAATTGGTTTACCGGCTTTTCAGGACCCGCCCTACTCTGCTTCTGATTGGCTAGTAGTCCTTAACTAGGAACTGTGCATGTGCAACTGCTACCAAAGATCTTGTAGAGGTGAGATGCATCACTCCATAACTAAATCGGAGCATTCAACACACACGGTGAAAAGAGGAGCAGAAGGATTGTGCAATATGACAAAAATATGTTGTTTTTTGAAAATGAAACCATGTAACCTGTTCTGGTACAACCCCTAAATAAAATGATGAACCTGAAAATGAGCATAATATGTCCACTTTAATAGAACAGCAAAGACTACGGTGCTGGTGAGATTAATAGATGTGAAGCTATGCCACCCTTAACAGCTTTCTCAGCCTGTCCTCACCAGAAAAAAACGGACGGATAGGTCGACATATTTTTTATATATAAGCGTATTACAACCCATATGTACATTTATCATTAGGCCTCGACATCTAGTGGCTGTAGAAATTATCACAAGACTAAGGAAGAAGTCAGGTGACATAGTACAAAGAGTGAGAAAGTAGGCGGTGGATGGATGGGTCAAACATACACTGGACCCCGGAGACCAAGATTGATGTTTAAGTTTTGTAGGTGACTTACCGGTATTACTGTGGCTGGTAATATGTCTAATTTTTTGAGTGATTGGCAATGACCTATTCTGTCATTTAGGGATGAGGACATGTTTCTTCTGGTACAAGCAACAGACATCATGTGTTTGTTTTCAATGTTTACCATAAGAGCCCAATCAAGAACACTAGTTCTTGATCATAAAAAACAGGTCATCAACATGGTCCTGCAATAGGTCTCACATCATCCAGCATTCAGATTTTAATAGACAAAAAAAAATAAAAATAAAAACAATCAATACTTTCCGCAGAAGTTAAAAATATTTTCTCTAAAAACAGATAACACACTGATTTAATTTTGGAAGTGGTTTATTTCTTTCCTAAACTGCTTGAACACACAGCAGTACCGCCACATGTCTTATTGATACATACCTGAACACACATACCACACTCACACAGGACCTGCACTCATGATCATTTAACAAAAAAAAATAAAAAAAACACATTTACATACATACGTGTACACACAAACACACACAATGGCCCTCCCATGTGACTTCCCATAGTGCAGTGAATTCCAATCAGGCAGTAAGCAGGACAGCTATTTCTAGGGACAAAGGACAGGGAGAGGAGTGAGGAGGGGTTGAAGGAGCGACGGAGAGGAGGGAGGCAGGGATGGAATGGGGGCTTGGGGGTGTGACAAAGGGTTCTGGTAGCACCCAGGGGAGAGGGCCCAGAGCAGCTGACGTCAGTGTGTGCGTGTGTGTTCAGCATTCGGGTGGGGGTAAATGGGAGTGTGAGAGAGAGGCTGGCAGAGTTGGTCCTGCTGCCCCCCTAGGGTGCTCTTGAGGCGGGGAGAGAGCAGAGCAGAGCAGGGCTCCCAGCCCCCACATAACCAGGAGCCCAGAAAGACACGCTGGCAAAAACAGCCACTCACTCTCTGGACATTACAGTTAGTCAGTGGTTAACAAAAAAAGACAGTCATTTCTTATTATAAATACAGTATACCAGTAAATGTATTGAGAAAAGGGAGCCTGATATTCATCTGACTGATTAGCTAAAGAGTCAGCAAGATCTGAAATATCCACGCCGTCAGTCAGCCAGATCAATCTTTTGAGTAGTTAGTAACTTCATCTACTTTGGTCAACACAAACCCCTCCTCCTCATCTCTCGCTGCATTTCTATCCTTCACTCAGAAATGTATATGAATCCCTCTCTGTCTACTGTACATTTGCATTCCTGCTCTCTCTGACTCACTCTCTCTTGATCTTCTTCTCCACTCTGCTTGGCCCTTCCCTCCACCCTCCCTCCGTCTCTCCCTGGAGTTGTGCTTTTCACTGACATTTGGGTGGACAAAGGCGAGTCACACCTGAGCGCTGGGTTAAAACTATTATAGGCCCTCTCCCTATGGTACACTGCCCTTTGCCACCACTGTCTGTGACTGAAACCGTATGTGTGTGTGTGTGCGCGCGCACACGTGTGCCTTTGCACCTGGGTATATCTTTGTATTTATTAACCTTAGCATGTTGTAAGCTGTAATAGTAAATTCCATATGTATACTGTAGGCGTGTAAAGCAGGTGGAGAGGCTTCCTTTTTCACAGTTTTCTATCATATATTTATATTTTTCATCATATACGTTCATACCAGAACCACAGAACCAGAATCAAACAGTGAAGAAGGTTAATAGCAACAAAAATAAGAGGAAAAAAGAAAAACATGTAATTGCTAAGTGCCATGGAATATTTTGTAGTAAGGCAAGGCAAGTTTATTTATATAGCACCTTCCAAACACTGCAGCCATTCAAAGTGCTTTATAAACCCAAAGATACAAAGACGAAAATACAAATACAAAAATACTACAGAAATACTTCTAGTATTGTGTAGTAGCATTACATTTCTAGACAGAAAACTGATGCTGTGTCCAGAGATAACTGGACATCTTTGCCCCATTCTTTTGGTAGCCTTATCCATAAAATCTATCACTGAGCTGGCAGGGTGACATTGGTTTAATACAATGCTGTTACAGAATTCTCCTGTGCTGAAGTTTATGTCTCATGTCCCTCACAAGCCAACATGCAAAGTGGCCTTGTGCAGGTTTAATGAATACCACATACAAAGAGGACTATCTAACTTTCATTGGCTGTAACAGAGTGGAAATTCAGACTTTGTTTCATTTGTTTCTTTACTTTCGCTCAGTCTCAAAAAGGAATTATCTCTCTATTTTTCCCTATTGCTGCTCAAATTTACATCAAATAGTCTGGCGGTGGTTGGGTACAAATATACTACAATTTAAGGTTGTGATGTACAAGTTCCATTATGAACAAACATGGATGCAGGGTAAATAAAACAAATTAAAAAAAAATCAGGAATTCAAAACATTAACATAATCTGATATCACAAAAAAGTATATTTCTACTTTAAGGGGAACATTCAGTTAAATGTGTAACATACAATAAGTCATAATGAAGGACAGGGAACAGGAATTATTCACCCAAGTGGATACAGTGCACTAAATTACTCTATTCTACAGACTTGAGATAAATGGCTTAAGTGAAATGTATAACTAATCTAAAGCATCAAACAGGGTGTGAGAGACAGAGGTGGGGAAAGAGAGAAAGACAGAGTGGAAAAACAGAGGGAGGGAGACAGGGGCTGCTTTGGGGCCAGTCGCCACAGGGTGGGAGTGTGTGAGTGTGAGTGTGTGTGTGTGTGTGTGTGTGTGTGTGTGTGTGTGTGTGTGTGTGTGTGTCTTGGGAGGGCACAGTGGGGGAGTTTGGGGGCATGGAGGAAGGGATCAGAGCTTTGGGGCCAGCTCCACAGGGAATAGAGAAGATGGGGGAGAGAGTGGAGGGAGGGTGTGGGGGAAGGGAGACAGAGGGTGAAAGGAAGGGATGTGGTCAGTTTTGAGTTTGAGAACTCAGCAGGGAGGGACAGCAAGGATGGACGGAGGAAAAGGAGGCAGATATTGTGGTCTGTATACTCTGAGAAAGACTGAGGAGAGGACAGGAGAGAAGAAAAGAGGGGAGGAGAGGAAGCTTGAATGCCCCAGTGGGCAAAAGAGGAATATGAGAATGAAGGAGTAAAAGAAGGAAGTGGACAAAGAATGGAAAAAGAGAGGTAGAAAGGCAGAAAGAGCGAGAGAGAGGGGAGGTGTATCCAATAGAGGGAGGTCACACATCACACTTTGGTAGAGAGAAAGAAGAAGCAAAGAGGGAGAAACAACAAGGACGAAAGTCCCAGGTGTCAGCAATTGAGGGGGGGGGGGGGGGGGTAAGAGGTTCTGGGGGTCCTGGTTGTTGGCAGGGGTGCAGGAATCCAGGGGAATGGCCTGTTCCTCATTATCCAGACACCCCCCCCACACACACATCACATACTCGGAGAAGGCCCCAACGTGGCCCCATGACAACTCTATCCTGACCCGTCCACACACATACACACACACACACACTTGGGATTAAGCATTTCTAAAAACGGAGTTATGTGGTTGTGGTCCAGAAGATTTTGGTGTCCAATGAAAAATAATCAATTACACATATGTCCTTTTTTTTTTTTTTTTTTTTTTTACTAGGTTTACAGAAACCCCTCATACATTGACAGATTTGTGGAAATAGTAACCAGCTCCATAATGTAGTGTCATTTAGCATGTACTCTGGGTGCAGACGTTTGTACAGCAGGGAGTACAGACGGTTTGCAACGGCACAAAGTTTCACATGTTTGAGCCTGAGTTTTTTGGTTTACACTACATCCTCCTGTGGTCACTGTATAAATCTACTTTACACCCTTCAGCAAACCCCCACTACATAGTACACAAACTGCAAGCTAGTTCAATTAGTTGATTCAAACTCAAGTCCTTTCAATCTTCTGATCGGCTGAGCTTGCGGTCACTAACTGGGCGGTCCAATTAAGCTGGTAAAATTACTGCTCATTCTCTGTTACTGTTGCTACCTGTACAAGTCACACCCCACCACCAAACCAGCATTTACCTGTGGGCAGTTCCCTGGAGGCTCCCAACAACTAATCTCTGCCTGCTCTCACTTTTAGTTGCCTCTGTGCTGGAGTGAGCTGGAGTGAAACAAAACCCAGCCTTGAGACCAAAATCTGTTATCTGTCCAATTACAAGGTTTTCAATATCTTGTGTCAACATATCAAGCAAAAACTGTTCTGGGGGGACGTCATTGATCACAGTCCTTCAACTTATAACTTGTACAGATAACCAGTATGTTGCCTGTGACAATGTTGGTGACAAGATGGTCTAACTAAACACAGAGGAGAAAATGTCTCCATGGAGGTTAACCATTTGACAGTGTTGGATCTGAGAAATGCCAATGAGATCCTGTCAGATTTCAAGGAGGGTATTTCTGCTTGTGATACTGCACTTAGCCAGTGTAACCATACTTTACACTGGAAAGGGGAGTAGAAGTCTAGTTGTATCAGTGACTGCATTAGTATTTTGCATATTTTTATTTTTACAACTTGGATGGGATTCTTTTGCAGCATCTTGTTGTGTGTACAGTATGCCAGAGGCAGGTAAAGGTGAGTCCAAATCATCTTCAGTTTTTCTAAAATACATGTTAAAAAAGCACAACTAGCAAGATAGTTGAAACCTTACAATCACTATCCTACACAGGTTTGAGAGTAAAATTCTGTCAGAGGGCTATTAAAGACAACATACATCAAGAGCATGTTATGCAGAAACAACTTTAACAAGCATGCTGCAATTTCAAACAACTTTCAGACCTCGTTTATAAATGCACTCTGGCCTTATCTCTTCTCAAAAGTGGTCATATTTAGGAATCAGATGATGAAGTCGGGCTGCAGCTAGCTTTTATTTTCATTAGCGCATAATCTATAGGCTATCTCACAATTCACTAGAGCCCAAAATTATGTATAATTATGTTCAGCAATTGGTAATTACACACAAAAAAAGACAAGTAAAGAACACTTCTAACACTATATCTAACAGGCTGTAACCAACAGAAGTTTCATATTTTTACCTGAAAAACTACTTTAACAATTTAATTGAAGCTAATTATATGCAACAATAAAAACAGTCAGCTTCTACATTGCATAGTTTTTAAAAAATATCAAAAAAGTATAAAGCACTTATTGGACTGCTTTCGCAATATTGGACTAAGAAGAAGGTTCTGTAAAAAACTATTTAAAACCAAACATTACAATGAGTGTCACTTGTTTAAAATCACTCACAGAGTTACAGGATCTTCTTGTTGTGAAATGTAACGTCCAGTCACGACTGAAACATACAGTCGTGCAGTGCAAAATCTAAATCTGAAATCTAAACAGTCTGACTGGGGAGATCAAACTAATTTGATTTATTCAAAGTTATGTAAATGTATATTTCTATAATCTGACTGTGTAAATATTTGATTAATAAACACACACCCACAAACACAAACACACTGACACACAGAAAGAAGCTGCAAACCCTTTGGCTGAGGAATTCTAATGAATATTTGGAGACAGAAGCAGTCTTCTCTGCCTATGCCTTACACAGTTAGCAAACTCACATACTGTACTGGACTTTAGATTTAGGCTTTTTACTGTCTACAAGCACACACACGCAGACACACACACACACAAACACACTGTCAAACACAGACACACACACAAATATTTACTCTCTGCAAGATCTACACACAGGCACACAAGGACGGAGAGAGGGAGAGATGAGAGAGAAAGAAGAGGGAAGTTACATTTTTAATCAAGTGTTTCTTTTCCTCTGAGCAAAGTAGGGCTGAATACAAGGGGGTTAGCTGGTGCCAACACACACACACACACACTCACTCACACACACAACACACTTTCTTGTGTCCTTTGGCAAATTCTTCTTTTTCACTCTTGCATTAAGTAAGTAAAAAAGGAAGAGAGTCATTGTGGGAGGAAAGGAAGGAGGAGTAGGAGGCAGAGGAGGAGGAGGGGGGGAAAGAGGGGGGGAAAGAAGGGAAGAGAAGAGAGAGGAGAAGAGAGAAAACGTCCCTGCAGAGTCTTTCTCCCTTCCTGGAGCGAGTGCGGGCCCCTGCAGCGCCGCCTGTGTAATTTCCAGTGGCAGTGAATACAGGTATTAATAAAAGCCCCATGGGGAAGAGCACACAATATAACCCTACATTTTCAGGCATTATGAAAGGACGCCCCCAGGGGTCCTCGGGCTCAAATTTCTGAGATGCAGGCATTGTAAAAAGACGCCCCCGGGGGAAGGACCCCGCAATAGAAATCTGCTGAATTCAAAGCATTTCCAGAGCCCTGGTGGGAGCCATTACTCCCACTGGAGGAGGAGAGATTTTTTTCAGCCTCCTTCCCCTCTCCTTCCAACCGCTCTCTCTTTTTTACCAAACATGTGTTGCTGACATGTTGACAGATTGCTCAGTGAGGTGTTTAGGTGCATGCACAAGGCACGTCTGCTGAGACACAAGCTCCCTCCCTCTTCTCCCCTCTCTCTCTTTCTGTGTCTCCCTCCCTCCCTCCCTTGCCAGTTCCCAAGTTCCATCCCTCCCTCCCTCCAACTGCAAACCTCTCAGCGCGCCCAAAACTGCTCCCATCCATATTTCATAAAGGAGAAACTAGGCTGAAAGAGAGAGAGAGAGAGAGAGAGAGAGAGAGAGAGAGAGAGAGAGAGAGATGAGTTTGAGTTTAGGCGAGAGAGAACGAGAGAGAGAGAAAGGGGGGGAAAGGATGACAGGGAAAAAAAAAAAGAGGAAAAAGGGAAGATAAAGAGAGACAAAGCGGGATCAAGGGAGGGGAACGAGAGGAGGAGAGGACAGATAAAGAGAAATAGAGCGATGTAGAGAGTAGAAGAACTCTGCAGTGAAAAATGAACCCTGTGATGAAAAATGACTTCACAACAGCCCTTCTCCGCCTCACCCCCTCCCTGCCATCCCTCCCCCTCCCTCTCTGCATGTTGTACCCCCCCTCCTTCTTCTACCGCTCTCCTCTCTCCATCCCCCTCTCCTCTGGTGCCGGGCTCCTGCTCTCTCCCTGGAAAACCTGAGCGGCAGCCAGCTGTGTCTGTGTGTGCGCTGTGCACTTGTATGTATGCCAAGGGCTTAGCACAGGAATCTTCGGGCCACCCCCGGGTACAGAGACACAGAGGGAAGGAAGGGAGGTGGGGGGACGGGGGCCCATGGTGATGAAGAGGGCAACAGGGAGGGAGAGGGAAAAAGAGAAAAGACAAGCTAAGAATATGGAAGCCAATAGGAAAAAAAGCAAAAACAAAATGAGTGAACATAAAGGAAACAACTAAGATAGTGATATTTATTTTGTCAACCAGCAGCTACCAGACAAGAAACACACACCCACGCACGCACACGCACACACACACAGTCAGTGGCAGGCCAAAGTGCAGAAGGCTGTCTGTAATTTTGTTTCAGATTACACCCCCCTACCTCTCCGTCTCTCCCTCTCTTGTAGAAAGTGATCTGTGGTTTTAATAAGAGTCTTGGCCTCACAGGACTCAGCTGCTATCCTGACGACAAACGCAGCGAGGTGTGTGTGTGTGTGTGAGTGTGTCTCTGTGCTTGAGAGGGTGTTTTTCTGCGTGTGTGTGTGACAGCGGGTTGCAACAGACGGCAAGAGCTTAGCAGTGGGGAGATGTCCCGCGGGAGGCAAACCAGTCACCCAAGGGCCCCTGCACTAACAGACGCGCTCTCCTCCCTGCCCCATGTTTTTCTCCTCTTCCCCTTTCCCCTGTCTTTCACTTCCTCTCTGTGCATTTTAAGCTTTACCTCTACTTCCCAGCCCTCCTCCCCTCCTTCCTCTTCCCCCTCACCTGTCTTTTCTTCCGTCTGCCATTATTCCCTTCCACTCCTCTTCTTTTCCTCCCTCATTTCCTTCTCCGTCTCCCCCTCCCTCCCAGCTAGACAGGCTCCCTGGTAATCTCTCCTCTCCCCCGCTGAGAGAGGAAAGAGAATAGACAAGAGTGCAGCTGTATGTGCTCAATTAACAGAGACCTCACAAATACCTTCGGAAAGAATATGCACAGTATCTGGCTTTCTCCCTGCACACACACACACACACACACACCATTTTCCACCCACACCATCTCACTATCTAAGAAGTAACTAGCTGGGTTAATGACTTGCTATTTGTCACTGACAGCGCCAGTTTCCGCCCCCCTGCCCTGACTGACAGCTCCTTCGTTTACTTGGTGCCTACCTTCCCATCACTTCCTCTTCCCCCTCAAGTGTTTTTTACTGACATCTTTAACAATCTCTCGCCCTCTCACCCTTTTGTCTTCTTCTCACTCACACCTAGCATGAGTGTGTCGACACCGTTGACGTGTGTGTGTATGTGTGTGTGTGTGCCTGGCAGCTTTTATATATAAGTAAACTAAATGGACAGTGGCTGCACAAACACAGGGCCTCCAGTAGTTTTAAAACACTGTGTGAGACTGTTTGAACCTTATACACATCACACTGACCCAACCTTGGAAATGTTGTGGACGGTATGATAGCTTTTGGGATTCCCTCATGGGATTGTGTTTCTGTGTGTGTGTGTGTGTGTGTGTCTGTGTGTGTTTATGTGGCTTAGCAGGGCCAGAGAATGTTCTCCATTTGATCTGTGGGAGGTTTTTTTCCGCTCCTCATCTCCTCAGGGAGCCTCTGCTCCACATTCTGACTCCTACCGAGACCCATCGACACTCCCCCGACTCACAATCTCACTCTGTCTCTCTCGCACATACTGTACACACAAAGGCTATAGACTCACATGTGTCAAGAGTAGTCACACGTCAGACATATAGATATTAGTGTGCATTCAGACCAAATACAAGGTCAGCATTGGGTGCGGAGCGTTTACATACAAAGCCACTGCAAAGACGTAGAGAGATGGGAATTCCTGCCGGGCGGTGCGCGAGACCTGCTGGATGCAACGCGAAGTGCACATGAAGCGATAAGTCACTTCTTACGCTCATTTGCGTGAGTTGAAATTGAAGTCACATGGTACTGTGTGGCAATAGCATTCAAACTGTCCGGATGTCACCAGCGGCTTCAGAGTAGATAGAGCGACAGCTGTTGACCTACGGGGAGCTGTGGACGAGAGTGCCTCGGGCAGAGTCGGAGCCTCTTGACAAATAAACACCTGCAGTCGGACTGAATTCTGCCCTGACAACCAAGCCATTTATCGTTGGGAGGAGCTCAGAGTAAATTACTTTAATTAAATTAACTTTTTACTTGTAATGTTTGGGATTAAAACGTTTATCGCTTCTCAGCAGCGAGCCACCGTGCATTTCCAACTTCCACTGTTGTTTTTAGAATCAGTGGGCACTGCGATATTACTTAATATTTATACAAAAATCGGACAAAACTGGACACTAGTTGATTCCACTGATTCCAACTATCGTTTACCTGTACTGTGAACAAGTTAGTTTAGCATAGGCCTAACTGATCCAAACTCCATTCAGAAAACATTTTAAAAGTTGTTGTCTTGCTGTGAGACATGACAAAGCGTGAATTCTTATGTTTAACAAATCAGCATCATGTTGTAGTTATTTCTGCCTAATTTTGATCCGGTTATTGCAATTAAATCACAGCAAAATGTTAAGTTTGAGTTCATACCGCTGTAGTAAACTAGGTTGTGTTTACTCGTGTATGAGAACAGCAGGCAAGCAGGCCAGCCATCAAACTCACAGAAGTCACGTGATGCATAGATTAAATCTGCGTCTAGTCTGAATCCCTACACTGGGAGAAACTACACACACACACACACACACACACACACACACACACACTCGTATCTTATCCACAATTTAAAACCAGAGCCGTCACACTGGCTTAAACTGGCTTACAGAAAAACAATTGAATTGTAAAAGAATCACACAATCTCTATCAAACACACACACACACACACACACGCGCGCACACCAGCTGAGCAGTTAGGCTCATGCACATTAATATGGCATTACATTAACCAGGTGTATGTGGTCTGTGGGTATGTGCGTGTTTGAGTGGGTATCCACACATTTATGTGTCATTGATCTGTGCCAGTGTGTGTGTGTTCGTGTGTGTTTGTCCAATTTCCACTCAAATTAATGGGGCCTCTTTATAGGCCTTCTGCTAGAGTGGCACTGAATTACTTGGTGCTTCACTCTTGCACCTGGGACCCATTCAATGTTATATAGCCGCAGCTAGCTGCTAACTTGGGACCCATTTGCTACAACAGTATAGTTAGCATTACAAATACAAACGCTTTTTCTGCAGAGAATTCAGTGCTAACGAACACGGTTCTCAAGCCCGTACCTATAGGACCGACACTTGTACATAAAATATTATTCAAATGAGCCAGTGACAGTGGACACCATGTTTAAGACACTGGTAAAGAAGACTAATTTGTTAAAATTTCATGTTGCGGCGATTCAGTATAATTGCAGCAGGCTGTACTGCATGAACACTTATTTGTGTCAAATAGGATGTGTCACTTTATTCACATTCAACTTCAATCAGTTGAATTAATAATCAAATACTGTGTTTTGTCAGTCTGAAGCATACCGTTTGGATTTATGATTAAAAACATGTTTATCAAAGTAACAAAATGTTGCTATAACAAATCTGCATTCAAATCAGTATTGGCTCTGCAATTTCTTTTGTGGTGATGACATACTGGGAATTATTTTGATGTTGATTTGACTTCTATATGTATGTATTTTGGTCATAATACATCATAGCTAGCTTCTTCTGGCAAGATGGCCCCTGTCTGTCACCCAAAAACCAAGATGGCTGATGTCGAAGCGGTTTGGTTTCTGCTCAGGGACAAACACACACACCATCAGACTACAAAATGCATGAACATATTAACTCTCTCATGCAGATCCAGAGTGGCGTATGTTTATCCCCAGTAGGCTGTGTGTTTTTTGAGTTTATGTTTGTGTGTGTGCGTCCCATGTCCTCCTACTAAATCCCAGGGGTCTCTACCAGAGAACTTAAAAGGATTCTTTAGTCCATGTGTTTTAATTTAGCCCTCTCCTCAATAATAACCAGAAAGCCATGGTCCCACCACTGACTTCATACACAAATACACTCTCCTACATACGCATCACACAAATGCACATGTACAACCATATACACAATAACACACACAAACACATCGATGAACATACACAAACCCCTGCATGCAAGTGCACACACATCCCACCGAGCTGGGGGATTACTCTGCAATCTCAACTACTCTTTCTCCAGGGAAAAACATGTTTTATCATTTCATTTCATTTCTTTCTTCTGTGCTCCCTCCCTCCCACCCTCTGCTTTCTCACTCAGCAACATGTAGCCCTCCCCAGACTCCTGTGCCGAAATCACAGGCCACATCCCGTGCTCTGACAGCAGCCCTGTGCTTTTGGCAGTGTGATTCTCTGTGTGTGCATGCGCGCGCGCATGTGTGTGTGTGTGTGTGTGTGTGTGTGTGTGTGTCTCTCTCTCTCTCTCTCTCTCTCACAGAAAAGTCATGAAAAAAAATTAAAAAGCATTTTAAATAGATATTCAGTAAAATATTATAAAAACAGAAATGCAGCAACTCTTCACATTGAAGAAAATGGTTTCCCTGTTTTTATTTTTTTCTACTGAAAAGCAATTACGACAGGTTACATCATGGTTTACTTTGAGTTAGTGTAAAATTAAACTGATTCTACAGTACAGTGTGACCAGGCTAACAAGGTCGAGGGACGTCTAAAGCTTTATGTCTAAATGTTCAGTAAAACCTCTATATTGAGCCTCAGAGCGCGATTTTAAGTGCAGTTCTGTAGTTTTCCTTTTGTTTGCATGTGTTCCCAATTCCCAATCACTCCTCTTACAACAGACCACCAGGCCGCCAGGATCCATCTATGTATATGATGCTGTCGCTATACAGGCCAGGGACCTTTGTGTCGTAATCCCTCTCTGTCTCTCTACATATTTCTATTGCTCTTCACTGCAGAATATCTAATAAAAGGCAAAAAAACAACATTCCTGTAAGCATCTCTCTAAGACTGTATGTGAGACCTAATACCAGTGACTCTGGTGGGATTGGATGTCAAACCAGCGGGTGCATAAGAGTCTTACCGTGTACATTACACAGTCTCTGGAAATACTGTCTTTAACAGTTTAAACAAAGCCTTCCATCACTCTCTGCCCATTTCTTCATCCCACTATCAAAAGTAAACACACTCACACACTAAGAGGCAAGAAAGAGGGTGTGCATGTATGTGTGTGTGTGTTGGCTTGTTAAACAAGCGTTTGGATTAATCTGTAGGAACCAGATGCCCCTGCCGCGTTCCTTTCAGGGCCTCCATTAATTACACCAGTACTAATAACGGTTTGTGTGTGTGTGTGTGTGTGTGTGTGTGTGTGCGCGCGCTCTCTCACAAGTCTGTCCACACATGAGTATAACTGAATCCAATAGCTATAGGTATTTAGAAACAAGGGATGCTCCGAGTCACCAAGGAACCTACAACACTTGTGATTCTGCATGATACACAATTATCGAATGAGGAGGAAAGGACACCGATCATGTCTACTTTGACAGATCATGATTTTTGGACATTTAGGATTTTTGGACACAATTCTTACCAGCTGGGCAGTGGTTGGTCCTATGTTCAGTGAGCTCAGCCAAACAGTCAAAGTCCTGTTGACAGTTGTCACAGGTGAAGATGGACTCGTCATCTAGGTCATCGTCATGGTCGTCGTGGTCGTCGTGTTCTCCGTCCTCAGCACCCACCCCTTCTTTGTGCTCTGCCTCTCTGTCAGATGCTGGGACTTCTGAGGAGACAGTAAAAAATATAACCATGAGTTAAAAAGTCTGTCTATACACGCTTGATCCTTGTTACCAGTCGGAAGTTTTCCAGATAACTTTCCATCATGCTAGACATTATAGCTCAGTCTTGTCAGATTGCAGCAAACACTGGACCAAACAAAACTCTCATGACATAATCATTGTCCTCCCTCTTGTCCCTGTTCTTATCTAATTAATTTATGCCTTTTCATGCATTTCAACCTGCACAAACACAATTTTTTGGCCTCTTTGCCAGCGAGGTTTTACGTATAAGTAAATATTATATATTTTAATTATAAGCGCAACTTGACTGAATTGTACTGTGGGTGTGTGGAACATCACTCCAGCATGTGACGGAGTGTGAACGTGTGTGTTCTGGTAGCAGGCAGATTGTGAGGGGGGACCAGTGGAAGGCTGTGTCGGCCCAATCCTCACTGCTCCATTGTGTCTCCATTTTCACACCTTATTATCACATTATAAACGCACAGGATCCAATAGGACTGACACTGAAGACACTGGAGAGGAGAGGAGTACCAGAGGAAAGAGAGAAAAGAAAGGAAGGAGTGACAAAGTCAGTACAAGGAAATATAAGGAAGGATAAAAACAGTCTAAGTGATGAAATTTTGGAAAGTGAGAGAAAGGTATAGAGGGAAAACACTAATGAGTTAAAATTATATGGTTAGAGGTAATAAATTTTTACCTTTGTGCCCCTCTCTCCTTTTTACAGGTGACAACTGCCTTCTGCCTCAAAGTATTCACACCTCACAGCAACAGCCAGAGAATAAACCAATATAAAACGTATTCAGCCCAATCTACTAGACCAACCACTAGAGCCAAACCCAATCACTCCAACATTGTAAGTACCCTGAATAATGAGGAGCATTGAGAACAAGATGCCAGTACAAAATGAAATAAAAGAGCATATTTGATACAACAAGACCATTAAATCACAGCCCCCAGAACACACAGAGAGGAATCAACCACTCTTTCAATAGAAAAATTAGCAACTGTCAAAAAATCCCTAAAAAAACTTTGCAAGTATTCATTGCAGAGCTATTGCATTGGATTGACTGTATACAGTCTGTGCGCCTAATAAACTCAGTTAAGTTAAGTCTCTGTTACTAAATTTGAAGCACTGGCCATTACAGAGAATCAATAACTACCATCACTTTTACTGACTTCCTTTAGTAAGTGCAGTTACGGGTCAAAAAGGATTAACATCTAATTCGGTTTTGTCTATTAGGAGCTTCCAACGTCATTTTGTGCGTGTGTGTAAGCAGCAGAAAATTTATTTCTCAATTATGATATGCTATTCTTGGCAATTTTATTATTAGAAAAAGTGGTTGTCAGCCCAGCATCAGCATATGTGAGCAGATACAATTTCACTGGTTTTCCATGGGATCATTTCAGGTCCAGTAAAACAAAAGTCAAAAGAGTAACAGTAGCTTAGTCGAGGACTTTGAGAGAGAAAGTGTGCTCGTGAGTGAAAATGAGACAAATTAGAGTGAGCTGCACAGGCTCCATCCCACTTTGATTTATTATGGGAGAGGTGTGATGGGAGAGAGGGATGCTGGGAGGTGGGAAACGAGGGACTGACTGAGGTGATGAGGTGTTTGGGGGGCTGCAGGAGAGGAAGACAGTGATAGAGAGATAGAAAGAGGGATAGATGAAGGGATGGTGAAGAAGAGAGGGAGGGTGTTGGCCATCTGTCCAGTGGTGAGAGCACCGTCTGGCCAGGGAGAGAAAGTGGCCCCTTGGCTGACAAAACACACACACACGCTCACACACACACGCTCACATACACACATGTATGCACATGTACACGCTGGTCATTGTGCACACTCATACACAGGTAGGCGTATATATATGCAGGCACACACAGATGCACACACGCCAGAGGAAGACTAACTGGATACCTAAATAAGCGCACAGATGTACAACCACGCATACATGTGTGCAGTTGGAATGTGAATACGTGCAGTTGAGTTAGTATTGTAGTGGTGTAGTAGTGTGTCAGTTGTGTTGTTGACAACAACTAGAGCAGATATCACATCAGAATGAATAAATTTAAAGCACAGAATAAGATTAAGTGCCAAAGTTGCTTAAACAGAATAACCATAAAAGGTCTTTGGAATGCAACCATTATTAATATTAGTAGTAGTATTATTAACTGACAATGAGTACAGTCTGATCCATTATCTAAATTACAATTATACAATTACAATAATTTAAATTCAATGACAAAGATCAAGGTCAAGAACATATGTATTTAGGACAAATAATTAGATCTACTCTAATCTATTGTTCACCCTTTTATGAAATGCTGTTGGTAATCATTCTGATCAACATTCTGATACTTAGCCCCACACATTTCCTATCACTCTCAACTCTGTAATCTGCAAAAATACAGATTTAACATATTTATACTACACATTTATACACTTTTTTCCAGACAGTACTTGGAAGTGTAGCTGTGTTGAAACACATAATGCAAAACTTGTCTTAGGATAAAGTGTTTTAAGAGTAGCATGAGATAAAATGCACACAACAAAAGGTTTTTATGTTAACACTGATTCTTCTAGCATTTAGTCTGAAAATATAAAATCCACACTTTTTTACATAAAACTTTGTAGGAAAAATCTTAAAATTACACCATTCTTTCACTGTTGGGGCATAAAGACATCTGATACCACAAAGCATGGGTAGGAGACAAAATAAATGCTCTCTTCAAATTTTTATGTTTTTTGGTTAAAAACAAGCGCACACACACACACACACACACGCACACACCCCTCCTTCCCAGGGAGCCCTGATGCCAGAGGTGAGGGCAGTGCCAACTCCAGTGCATGCCAACACAAGCTGCTGTCATAGCAACAGAGGGTGGAGCCAGATGAAACATTCTCCATCTTGCACGCCTCTTTTCTTATCTCTCCCTTCTCTTCTCATTGGGTAATTGCTTTTTTATTGTCATCCTTTTATTTGGTCTTCGGCCCTTAATCACAGTGGGATAAAGAGAGGGAGATGGGTGTCCGAACAGGGGAAGATGAAGGGACAACGGAGGCTAACCCAGTCAGTGGCGTATCTATTTGCACGAGAGTCTGTATGGTCACCCCTGCCCCCCACCTGTCCATCCACCTCACTCCACACATTATGTGTCTTCTTATGGACCGAGGGTCTTAAAAACAGTGCTGTCACTGGACAAAAAATCTCAAATCTGTGTTTACTCATTATCTTTGTCAAAGCAAAGCATAATGCAGCTGTTGTCATACATGTATATATGTTGTCAGAGAAGTTTGCAAGCACAGAATGGTGATTTCATTGACATGTCAGTGCAGTTCATGATCCACAATCAAATCAATGTTATGCTTATTTAGTTGTCTGACAACAGACATGGAGAAATGATCTTCAGTGTGTCTCCAGCGTGTACAGAAAAGTTTTTATAACCTCCTGAAACTGCTAATGTGGATGTGGTTGTTGGATTTATCTGCTGGACATGACTTTTTAAATTCATCATTCTCTTATTTTTCAGAAAACTCCATCACATCTCCTTTCTTTTTTTCTACCCTACCCAACCCCACCCCCACCACACCAGAAAGAAGCAGCAGGCCTTCTTAATGGAAGCAGGCAACTCCCATGGGTGCTTAGGGTGCGGATGGGTGTGTGTATGTATGTATGTGTGTGGGTGCCTGCACTGGGGTATTGATTGAATACGACAGTGGTCCCTAGCAAATAGTATGTGTGCACCATCTACTCACAGTCTCTCTTTCTTTCACACGCAAAAACACACACACAAGCAGGATAAGGCTATAGCCACTCATAGACATACAAACACACACACACACACACACACACACACAGCTCTACAGAGAACCATTATCTCTGAGTCACAGACTGTCCCTATGCCAGGAATAACTGCACATTCTCTCTCGCTCACACACACACGCACGCACAAACACAAACCCTCCAATCCAAAGCCCAGACACCCTGTTATCTTCTTACGTCATCCACAGAAACACAATAAGTCAAAATCAAGTCCTGCTGTTAACTACAGAAAATATGAAAAAAAATAATAATAATTTCACAACTAAATAAGATTCAGAATTTTCACCTACAAGCGTATGTTTCACAAGAGGGGTTTTCTGCCGATCCTTGAGTCACAGAGCCCTGCTAATTTTTATTCTACACATGTAATGAGAGACTGAATGACACCTGGGATGCACAGTGAATGCAATTAAAGGAAATTAACTAGCTGGTAGGGTAAAAAACCAGCAGCATGCTGGGTCTTAAAGACTAGGATTGAAAACCACTTTTTGGGTCTGCGGGGAAAAAAAGGGTATATGTGTGCAGGGGAAAAAATTAGAATTGAGCATTGCCACATCTTAAATATCAATATGGCATCATAAACAGGATGTCAGTGTTTGGTTAAAGGTATTGGTCTACATTTTAAACAGCAATAGCAGCAGAGGACCATTCACTGTCATGCATACACAGCTTTTAATGCAACCTAAATATTTAAATCAGTGACAGAATCACTTTTCATCTGTGGATTAAAAAATATATTACAGCAACCGCACGGTGATTGCTTACCACTAAATGTTGTTCCTTACTAGCCTATACTGAAGCCTCTATGAAGGTCTTGGACCATCATGCCTTAACTGACAATGAATTGGCCCCCATTACTTTCCAGACAAAGTCATTTTTTATTTTATATATATATATATCTCACATACTATTTTTAAGACAATTTTCATATGCAGGCGTTTGTGTATGACAGCAGGCAACATCAGGCAAGCATGTGGAAAAGATGTTTTTACACCGTGTATCTACCGTATCTCTAGGGGGAAGGTAATAAGCAATATTCTTGGATGTACCCACCAGCCTCAGTAACCTGAGGACAATGGGCTGTTTATTAACAGATTAAAATATAAATATATAAATGGATACCTCACGAATAATGAGGTCACTTTGCATATCTGCAGGAAAGATATATGCAGGTGGTGTGTGTGCGCACACACGCACGCACGCACGCACCCTGGGTAATTAGATAAAGAGAAGTGAATTGGCAGAGTCCACAGTGCAGAATGATGTTACACAGCCTAACCACGCCTAGCTGAGACCTGCTAATCACTATAAGGCTCACAGAAGACTATGTGTGGATGTTCTCATTATCCATGTTAAAATAAGTTCATTGACGTAATTAGTTAGCTAAATGATAATAAGCCCTAAACATATTGGATGGGAGAGAGACAGACAGTGAGACAGACAGAGGATTTGTGCCCCCTCTCACCTAAAGAAAGTGGTATTTAAACTGAAAGGAGAACTTTCAACACTCGAACCTAGTACTCTTAATGGATAAACTCCATCACACAGACTGACTTCAGTTTCATGGTACTTTCGTGAGCAGCTGCCAAGATAAGCTAGTGTAGACACAAACTGGAACACCAAAAATCAAACACTCACAGTCAGCATGATCACCGTACATCTCTATATATCCTGTGGGAAGAAAACCAGGGAACTAATGAACTCTGTGAAATGTTCCTGAACTGGCCCAGGGTGATAGAAGTACACTAAAAGAGAGAGCCAGAGCTAGAGGGAGAGTTAAAGGGGAATAAAACATACTGTAATACTGCAAAGGTAAGGTGGTTATTCAAGTGTTAGATTTGGCAGCCAGGAGCTGGTGCTGTGGCCTGTCTGGGACACACTCCGCAGCTCAGAGAGATGTAGAAACACACACACACACACACACACACACCTATGTCTGTGTAAGCTTAAAACAGGCATCAAAAAGTGGGAAAAACTGTGTGTGGAGCTTCCAGCAGAATGTTTAGAAACCAAACAGTCCCGACACAAGGCTTTCATTCTGCTCCACATCGCACTCCACACTGGAGCAGGATTCACAGGCACCTGGCTGGGCACCCCCACCTTCAGCATGGCTACGAACCAGCCATGAGGTTAGAATCAGACCTGCATCACGTGGCTTGCTTGGAGTGCCCAGAGGGCTACAATACAATTGAAAGAAAGGCATACTGCACTTAATTCTAATCATTTCTAGGGTTTGCCTAAAATGTCTCATGAAGTAATATAGGCCTTAAGCAGGTTCATACACTGATAAAAATCTCCCATAATTAGTTATTTGTAAAAAAAAATAAAAAATTTATGTAGTAATGTATTGGGCGATACATTGAATGAAATGTTTGTCTGCATGATAAGAATTAAGCTTAAATTTAAAAAAAGTTTCAAATGTGGCAGAAAACTCTTCAATTTGAACCAATATTACCGTGAGACAGTACTGCTGATTAGACTGCTGTTACTATCAGCACCTTTTTGAGCTGAAAGTGTTGAGGAGTGGGCAGACACAAAAAATGGCGGTCACATTTGGCACACAGTGCACACTCAAATGCACACTGACACACACAGGCTGAACAGGTGCAGCTGGACACAACAACACAGGCCTGCTCTCTGTCTCTCAAGAGAATGACTCCCCCCCACCCTCTCTCACCCTCCACCTCACTGCATGTGAGTGTGCTGTGTGGGTGTGTGTTAGGTGGCTATATAAAGAAGCCATCTCTCCTCACCTCTGCTTCCCACCTCATGTTCTTCACCTCACCGTAGCCTGTGTGTTTTCACAATACAAGCACCCGATGCCCCAGAGGAGATCTGTTGAGCCACAGAGTACCAGTCACACACGTACACACGTACACACAGACTCCTGAGACAGGTTGCGGTAAGGGAGAGCAGCACCCAACACCAATGTCTGGAAACAGGATGATGAAAGAGCCACTCGCGTCATGGAAGGTAGTAAAAATACAAACACACACACACACACACACACGATGTTTATACACAAACACACAGAAAATCAGCTAGAAATGCAACGCACCAACTAACACAGATCAGCAGAAAAGCATCCTCACTAACAAGTTGACAGCTGCTCACTTAGAATTTTGGTGCACACACCAAAACAAAAATTACACACGCACACACACCCCCAACACACACACCCACCCAGCCACAAAGGGCTTAAATGCTGCAATAAAGACAAAAAAAAAACAGATGCACCGTGTGCTGTCACGAGCAGGCAATAATAGTTCACACACACACACAGAACTGTTTTCCTGTGGTAGCCTTGGGGAAATTAAAACTACATTATGGACCTCCAGAGGGTAGCGGTGAGAGAGGGATAGAGGAAGAGGAAAAGAGGGAGAGGGAGAGGGGCCAGTGTCCTGTTTTTCTCAGCTCTGGCCATCATGAAGATTTCACAGTGAACCAGGAGAACAGAAGCTGCCTGTAATTTCCCTTCATTCCATCTTCATTTGTGATTCTTTTTACTTTTCCTCTTGAACATTTATCCTATTTCCTAACTTCTCACACTCTCTCTATTATTATGGACAGGGCAGATAGACAAACAGATAGAACCATCTTGAATTCAAGATCTGATTATTTCATCTGCTTGTCATTTTACATTTTTTAATAAAAACAATCCCGAACACGCACAAATGCACAATAAATCAAAATATTATCAAAATCACAGTTTGGCCAAGTATAATATCCAAACTGCAGAAGCTGCAAATTCTGGATGAAGGTAAAATGTGTGAAAGAAAAGCATTATAATAAAGTACTGCAGTGCTGCAGGGATGCCCTGGCCTACAAATCCTCTCCAGATGTAAGACCCTTTGGTACAGACCTTAACAAATGTCACATCATGATTTTATTAGTTTTTTATTGATATTGTGAAGCCATCATTCGCACTAATCGTGAATCATATTGCAAATTGTAAGTAACCGCAATGTGATTTCTTAGTACCACCTGCAGCCATAGGTGCCACTGAATCTTACTTACCATAAGATTCAGTGCCTCTGGGTTGTTTTAAATTTATTTTATTTCTCTTGTCATTTGGAGGAAATACCTCTCACCTGACATTGTAAATACTTCCTAGTTACTTAATATACTGGACAATAAGTGCACAAAGACATAAAACAATGTGTCAATTGTGGAAATGCAAGTCACTCCTTTTTTTGGTTTGGATAGATAAGTTAAAAGTATTTACACAATTTTATTTTCTATATTTTCGATTAAGGACATGAATGTAAAGTGAATTGATCCAGCTACTTTCTAACTCATACAAACACACAACTTTCCGGCCGGCCAGTCATGTCCATGTCCCCACACCCTCATGAAGACACACACACACACACACACACACACATTCAAACAGTACTTAGTATAACAATAATGCAGTAAGGTCTCAGTTTCAGCTTGGGGACCTGACAAACCTTTTCCATGATGACTCACTGGCTCTTTCTGTATGTGACTCTGTGTGTGTCTGTGTGTACGCTGTCCAAAACAAACACTAAGTGTGTGTCTATGTGTGCAAGTGTGTGTAGTCTCTAGCAGACTGTCGACAAGAAATGAGAAAAACAAGACTCCAGAGAAAGAGAGGAGGATTTCATCACAGACACTCACATCTACACATGCCTCTAAAGTGAACTCCTGCCTGGTCTCCCACCTACCTGGTCTGTTCTCCTACATGAGACCAAACATACGATAAAGTCGGGACCGATTACTCTTGACAGGGCAACTCTGCTGCTACCTGCCCTTCCCAACTTTGTCAATCTCATTTCCCTTCTCTACCCTTTGCAATGGGGGAGGGGGACGAAGACGAGAGGAAACGAGGGAGGAAGGTGACAAGTTGTTTTTCTGTTCCACTGTGGGGTGGCGGGGGCGGAGGAAAAGAGAGACATGGGGCACCTTCGGCCTCTGAGAGCTCCTCTCTGGGGCAGAAAGGCCTGAGAGAGGGAGGGAAAGGAGGAAAAGATAAGGGGAGATGTAGGAAGGAGAGAGAATAGATTGCCTCGATGCTATTCCCTTCGAGTCAACCTCCCACCTACCTCCGCCTTCCCTCCCGCGGGTCTTTCCAAACTCAACATACATTTTCCAGAAAAAACGAAAGAGAAACACAGAGGGAGAGACAGAAAAAGAGTAGAGAAAGGATAGGGGAGGGGTGGAAGTTTATGAATTTAATAGCATGAGGAGAAGGTATATTTCTCCATTCTCTCTTTCTCTCCCCGTCTTTATCACCCCGTCCTTGTCGACACATCTCCCAGGGAGTAAAGGAAACAAGCAAAGGGATAGGCAGCAATTCTCACTCCTTTTCTCACACACACACAGTTTTTCTAATATGAGCACAGATGAAACTTTTTTTTTTTTTTTTTTTTTTTTTTTTAAAGGTAAGGGATGGAAGAAGAGAGTGACAGACAGTGAAAAAGAGAGTTACTTTTTAGAGGATTTAGGAAAGGCAGACAGAGTCAATCATTCAGAGAAAGAAAGAAACAGTGATGCTGAGGATGCCGGGACAGGGAATTGATGGTAAAATCCAAATTGAAAGAGGGCTGACTAAGGGAATATGGGACAGTATGCTTTTATGGGAGAAAGACTTTGAGATAGGTGTGTGTGTGTGTGTGTGTGTGTGTGTGCGCGTGTGTACATGTGTGTGTGTCATGGGACTCTAGCTTCCTGCAGGAACTGACACACACAGCAGTTCTGGTGAGCCACCCAGGACCTCAGTCAGCACCCCCCTTAACATGCACACTCAGAAACACACACACACACACACACACACACACACAGCGCCCCCGGAGGAGAGTTTGCACAGGTCTGGGAGCGGGGGGGTGGGGGGGGAGGTGCAAGGATGGGAGGGTTCAGTACGTCATAGACACCCCAAGGGTCATACTTTCCTATCCTTCTGTCCCTGTAGAGAAGAACGAGAGACAGGGCAGGAGAGGCAGAGAGAGAGATAACTGAATATTTACCACATTCAGCAGTATCTTATTTCTCTGCTGGGATCTAGTCAGAGGAAGTGTTTAACTGTTCTCTGATAGGCTGCCTACCAGAGCAGAAAAACTTGCTACAGCTGACAAACCCCTGCAGTAGTTAAACAGTTTTTCCAGTGGTTTGGCAAATGGGCAATCTTGATCTTTACTAAGCAGCAATGACACCAGCAAGAAAAATTTCATTAGACTGGTTGTGCCCAGTGGCGACTGGTCATTGCAGGTGCGACATAGCCCCACCTGTTGGTGAACAAAAATAACTGTGCAAAGAAATTATGTTATTTTAATTATAAAAGAGATTATTATGCTATATTTTACTATCTATAAATATAGCATCTTCCTAAATTGCATTTGTGTTAGGATTTAATCTCATTTTCATTGGTCACTCCCTGCCTGGCTGCTTCAGACCATGTTCCACCGATTGGTGTCCATAGGCTGTTGTAGCATGAATGTGAGGCTAGCCCCTCTGTCACAATGCTATATTGTACGTGGGATCAGAAATGAAATGACAACTGCCCGCAGCCCCACTACAGCGTCATTTCATATTTCAGAGTTGATAGGGTATCTGTCTGTCCAGCAAAGACGAGGGAAGATTGTTTTAGCTATACTTAAGCCAGCAAACATTAGACATAACTAAGTGTATTTCATACTGGAGCACATGTTTGAAACCCTTCATTTGAAGGAGAAACTGGAATTAAAGCATCTTGGTGCACACCAGCCAAGGGATCTTGTCATCACTAAAACTGCTTAAGAGTGGTTTTCAGTTAACGTTAGCATACAAAAGAAGGCTGCTGTCCATGTCTGCTATTTGAAAACATACGTGATCACTACGATCATAACATGTTTTACTTTGTGGTAAATGTGAAACAGCACTGCGGGGCAGCGATGAGTAGGCGGACTCTCTGCAAAAAGGAATATTCAGATGCATTTCAAAAAAACCTTTTACTCGCGATACCACGGGACAGCCGCTAACGTTACTCAACGCACTGTCCATTGAAAGCCAGCGGATTCAGCTGCTACCTGACTTCACTCCCAAAGTCATTGTGAAGATTGCTCAGATGAACCGTCGTGCACAGTTGGTCTGTATCCTCAAAAAGTAGTGTGTGCACTTTTTGTGGCCTTCAGTGGTGTTGAGCTTGCTTATGGTCCTGTAGGCTCATTTGTTGTTTTTCTCTGTCTCTCTCTCTCTCTCTTTCCCTCTGCCCTGCTGTTTTTTTTACATATAAAAACGCCACCCTTTGTGCCAGGGTTAGCATATGGCGCCAGCAGACGCACAATTTTTCACCCTGAAATCTTTAACAGCTGTGATACTGAAAAATATTACCAAAATACTGCGCCTGCTAATAATCTTACTCCAGCTCTAGTCGTGTCAATTACATTGAATTTTAGAGCTGTAATGATCAGCCGATGAATCAATTAGTTGATCAATAGTTGGTCTGGAACAATTTTAATCATTTAAAAAAAAAAATTCTAAGCAAACAGAAAATGCTCACCGCTTCCAGCTTCTGTGAACAGTTTTTGGCTTTTCTGGTCTTCTATGATAGTTAACTGGATTTCTTATGGATTTTGGATAATTGGTTGGAAAAAACAAGGGATTTAAAGATGTCACCATGGGCACCATGTTTTACCATTTGCTGATATTCTATAGCCCAAACAATTACTCAAGAGAGTAATCAGTATATTGTAAACAGTTCAATCAATCATGATAATACTTCAGAAAATACTTAAGGTACAGGAAATGTTGCTTCACCCATTCTTTGTATATGCTAAAATCCACTTTATGTAAAAATACATCTCTTTTTTGGTCAAGTCAATAAAGAAAGACATCCTTAAATAATCACTATGCCTCCCTTAATTCTTAAAGTCACACTGCCAGTTTCAAAACACGGTAAACTTACCGCTTTTATAAATTTCTGGTCTTAAGTTCTGAGTTGTAAGGTTTTACGCTGCATTATTATTATTAAATATACCAAAGCCTACTCTCATATGTCCTCTGCAGTTGTATGGAAATGTTTTGCCTGCAAAATTGCAATAAATAAAAACACATCTAGTGAATCATGATAATTTCCGTCCTTCTATCCAGACATAAAATCTATATTTTCTCCCATTTCATACATGAACTTCAGAGAGCAGTTTGTTCAGTTGTTCCTTTTCCATCAAGGCAAAAGGGCAAGTGAGGATAATTTCAAATTTCCATCTCGGGGTGGAAACAAGCGAGAATAGAAGATAGAAGAGGGGAGGGAGAGACGGAGCAGTTGGTTTGGAGAAACCGCAAGGAAAAACAAAATCCAAGAAAAGAACAAAAAGAAAAGAAAAGCTCCATCTCTCTGACTTCCTCCCAGGATATCACCAGACCACAGAGAATAGTGAAAAAGCACACAAATCTCTCTCTTGTCCCCCCTCCACCCATCTCTCTCTCCATATCCCCTTTGTCATCTCTCTTTCCATTCAGTGTGACTCTGGAGACTAGCGAATGCTCTCTTTCCACATCTCCATCTCATTCCTTCTTTCTCTCTTCAAAACTCCTCTTTTCTTTCTTATGTTTTATCCTTTCTCCTAATACTTCACCAATCCCTCCATCCTAATTCCTTCGATCTTCACTTCATCTCTCCCTCCCTTTTCTCCTCGATATCCCTCGGAGCAGGCCATTAGAAACCATGTGGAATTTATATTACAAACTGTGTGCATCTGTGAGAGACGTATAGACTTAAGCCTCTTGTGCTGATCTGACAGTTTGCTGGAACTCTGTTACATTATGAGTGTGTGTGTGTGTGTGTGTGTGTGTGTGTGTGTGTGTGGTGTGTGTGTGTGTGTGTGTGTGTGTGCGCGCGCATATATGTCTGTACACTAACCTGTCTGAACAGTTGATTCATCCCAGGCCCCTCCACACTCTGAAGACTCCCCTTCTTCTACCGCTGGAGGGAAAGGAAGAGAAAGACAAATTAAAATATATGTTTATTTTGTATTGTCAGCAAGCAAAAAGGGCAAAATGTTCAACAAGGAGAGTAAAGTCAGCTATAACAGACAAAGACTGTACCGAGTAGGGTCCAAGCCATGACCAGAAGCCCACGGCCTTGAGCAAAAATGGGCTCAATCTCGTTTACAGCTAAAAAAAAGTTAAATTATTTTTATAATCTATTTTACAATAGAAAAAAATGCCAAAACCTTATGTGATAGTTAACTGGATATATTTAGGTTTTAGGCTGTTAGTCGGACAAAACAAGCTTGATGACGTCACCATGGGCAAACAGGTTACGTGACAGATTATTGTAGACCAAACAATTACTCGATTAATTGAGAAAATAATCATCAGATAAATCATTCATGAAATGAAAATGACCATTGATCTCACAGAGAGTATTCCTATATAGTAAATAATTGATTCCACAGTTCTTTCTAGACAGCATTAAATCTCTTAGCCTAAATAGTGCTCATGACATCATGTGACCCAACACAACAGTATTTCAGAAATAACAGCACTAACAGACTTTTTATAATAAATATAGTAGTTTAGACTAGACTTTTCTAGTAATAGTCAAGTAAAAGTCACAGTTGTGAATTTTGTGTTCCCCTTTGTCAGCCCAATTTTGGATTAAAACTTTAAGCAGTCTCTACAACCCATGACCACTACATGAGTGGTTTTATTGGAAGGTTGTGGAGTCTGCATGTATCCATCTATGCAAACATTTATCCTCTGTAAAAATGTGTTAAATAATACCCCTAAAAATAGGCAGGGAAGCAACAAACATGCAGGTAGTGACAAGAAGACAACATCCTGAGATACCCTCTGACACACACACAAACAGAGCTGATCAGAAGTGGAATGTGACACGGACTTCCTGGGTACAACAGGAAGGAGGGAAGTACAGCTGGCACACAAACAGGAAATGGCTGGAGCCACCACACAATGGGGTTTCCTGTATATTCCCTCCCCACCACACGATTCCTCACTTCTCACTTACTCACCTCTGTCTCTGATCTCTCAAAATCATAGTTCTCATCCTGCTCACTCCAGTGACCCCCACCCCTCCAACTCTATATAACCCCCGTTATTTTCCTCACTCCATATCCTCATCAGTTCCCTCTTGACCCACCCCATCCTCACATTTAAACTCAGCCAAAAGCTCAAATAAAAACAAGAAGTTATAAATCAGTGAAGTGTTCCTTTTAAAAGAAAAACTATTGAGTTGTTCCTTGTTACAGTTAAACCCATTATCGGTGGTAACTAAACAGCAGTAACACACAGTCAAATACAGTGTATGTGCAGACCATTTAAGGATCGATTTGGTTGCTAAATATGACGGTGTTCAGTTTCTCCAGCGAATAAAGTAGACCACTGAAACTAAAACAACTAGAAATTGGTGTGTCGGTGTGTAATGTTCTACATGGCAAATTCACAAGACGAGCCAAGTTTGAGGAGAATTATCATCCCACTTTAACTTACTACAGTTGAATTCTTCCATTTGAGCGATCCATAGCAGCCTTAAAAAAATTTACAACTAAGTGTTCAATAGCAAGTAACAACATAGTGGAGTGACTTCATCTTTACTGGCTAAAGTTAACACCAAGCTGGGTTTTCCATCCTACACAGCAATACAGTGGACACACACACACCTCATCATAGGCACAGCAGGACTACACCTCAACACTAACAGCCAGAAATAATATGCTGTCTAAAAACAACCAAAAACATATTTCATCTTTAATCCTTATGTGCTCATGCAGTGTCTTCAAACACACATTTAGAACCAAAGTGAGTTTTTCCCTACAGTTTGGTACATTTGGTGAAGTAAGAATGCTGTGGTGAACAACGCTGTGTCTGAAAAATGCAGCCTCGAGTCCATCTCAAAACAGTGGTCCTGAGATTGACTTTCAGTGGACTCCTGTGTCCTTCTTGCTTGATTAAATAAATAGTATGTTCGATGGCATATGTGCATGTTGCATTGACCCACAATTCAGAAGGACTGACACCACCTACTCAAAAACCTAGAAAAAAAAAGCAAAAAAAAAAGCATTTGGATCAAGTCTGGAATATGGAGTATCTGGGGCTGGAGCTGGTTCTGAGGGCCAGATGTGGACTGCAGTGTGCTAATAACAGACTAATGGATCCCTGGACAAACACATATGCACATACGGTCCAGCACACACAGGCATATGCACTCGAGACAGACCCACACAGGATTTTGACTTGAAGGCTGTGTATCTGCCTGAACAGAACCCAGCGCTGATAGAGACCTCCCACAGTGACTAACATATCTGCCAAACACAGCACACAGAAACACACGAGAGAAGGTATGGGAAGAGAATACCAGAAAAAACCAAAGTACTTCCTAAAATCTAATAAAAAGGGGCTTTACTCCAAAACCCCTATAGCATACTACCCCACAATTAAGCCATGTTTTGGGGTTGCATGATTAATACACTGCTAGATTAATGATACCTTCAGTATCTTTAGAAACATGCAAAGCAAAGGCTTATGCGTGATAATATTGCATTTGTTTGCAAGTAATATGAAGTAGAAAAATGCCTATATGACATACACACACACATCTCAGCACTCTGGCAATATTATGCTGTCTCACTGACTTTAAGAAGGGAGGAAGAATCTTCTGGAACCTACATGAAAAGAGGGACCTGTATCACTTATGGACAGAGACCTGAATCAAAGGTTTCACTTTCTGACAAGCAGTGTTCCCTGCTGTGACCACACTCTGCTTGAACCGGGCTTCCCCGGTCTTGTTGTGACAGGGATTTTCTGTATTTTTCCCTGACAAATAAGAAAGGTGAAATCATGACAAAACTATGTTCTTTTGGTAGTTCTGAAGCATTTCGATTGTTATAGAAGACTGCAGGGAATACAGTATGTTTCATTAGCCAAGCACACACAGCTTTATTTAGATTCCCCTATCCTTCCTCTGTCGCCCCTCAGAGACACGCACACCATTACAGTGAACCCTGCACACATCAGGGGGTCGGTGAGGGGTGTATGTGTGTGGTTGTGTGGGAAGGGTTGAGCATGCTTACACATACTGTGTGAGTAAATGGGGGGAGAGTTCAATTGGATGTGCGAGTGTGTGCAAGAGAGTGTGTGTCTGTTAGGAAAAATACAGCATTTAAGGAATCCAGTGTATGCGTCTTTCCACTAGTGTGTGTTGCTCCATCTCTTTTCTGCCTTCAGTACATCTCACTTCCCTTCACACTCAGGCCTCTAGTTTGAAAAATGTAAATTGGTACCATAAGCCAATTAACTACCCAGCACTGCCAGAGTTTCACACAGGCACTAACAAAATATCCCCTTACTTGACGGATGTTTTTTGGGGAGAAATGGTCTTATTTTTTAGAATGACGGCATGTTGTCGTCTCATTTTAATTTTCTTTCATTCGTCATCTCTTCCAAAAAACGCTGAAAGTCTGACACAAACAGCTGGTCTCTGGCAGCGTAATACAATGAACACAATGTGCAGCAAAGTTATGCTTAGCTTCCGTGCCAGTACAACTCTCAGTTTCTGCAAACTGGGGCCGCGCCAACTGCCATCTACTGCAGGTACAGATAAATACCTCATACAACCCCACACTGAACAATCCCTTTAATGCTGATCTGCCAAAAAATTAAAAGGTCACTGACATTATTCTGCATTTCTTAGACTCAGTGGAAGGAAAAGCTGAATCATGTTTCAAGCTTTAAGTAGCATTGAGGCTAAACCAACATTATTAATCTTTAACCAACCTAATTTTTGTATGATTATTTGTACGTTTGATAAATTAACACCCCTTTAATACACCCAAAAGCACAGCTAAATGATTCGAGGAGAATCTTGCACAGCTTCACATGTCTATCGGTGACAAATAATTGTGATATTGATTTAAGGTGACATCACCAAGGCCACATACACACATAAAGGCATATACACAAATGCACACACACAATGCGGAAGTAGCATACCTGTAGGCAAACCAATAATTATTGAGATAGCAGAGGCCTAGAGATCAAACAATCTGCCTCAATAACATCACACACACAGTGAACACAAAAAAACCCCAGAGCATGATATATGTGTGAGTGTGTGACACAAAGCAAACAAGATGCTACTGGGAATCCTTGGAGCATCTATACACATTTGCGCACACACACACACACACACACAAAACACACACACACACACACAGGCCTTGCTTCTGCTGTTGCTTTTCTTAACCCCTGAGACACCTTAGTCTATCAAATGTGTGTTTCATCAAATACATCAAATGCAGTTACTGTTGATGAGCAGCAGACAAGTGATTTCCCTGGAAGTGGGGTATACTTTGAAGTGGGGTGTACCTGAGTCTGCGTTCCTTACTAAGGTTTTGAAGTACCTCATAAATGCAGTCTCACAGCATGAATATAAACATGGATTATTTGTGTTTATTTGCAGTCTGGGTAATTTCCACAGATTGATGTAAGAGGTGTGCAGGAATATTAAAGATAAAGGCCAAGGTGCTGTTTTGATGTCACATTATTTTAAAATGTGGAATGCTATAGATATGATACAACATTTTGAGCACCACATTATCCATTTTGTGCAAACACCAATCAACAATCAGATGCAAACACACAAACAGTACCCGTTTTACCAAATTGCAACACACAACTACTACACTACTGTCTGTAATGTACTGCTATGGTTCATTAGACCAGGCTGTCCATAGTGACCACACACACACACACACACACACACGCGCGCATAAATTTGCAATGCAGAATTTCCCAATATGAGAGTCCAGGTAAAAAAAACATACACTAGTTGGAAAAAATCTTTGACCTTAAAGCAAAAATAAATACATCATGAGAATTTTTTAAATAATATTTTAAAGATATTTTTCTAATCTATAGTTGAGTGAGGAGTGACATGAGGAGACATGTCAGCTGCAGATGATTAGACCGGGTAGAGATCAGTACGCAGAACTGCGTCTTCTAGGACAATGTTTTAAAATCCCACATGGATAATATATAACAAATGATAATGAATAATGGGGGCCTAACGCATTGTTGGCAACTGTTTTATTAAACTGCACTGCTCAAACATCAGCCAAGCCCATTAAAATATAAAATTTTAATGTGATTAAGGCAGAGGCTTAGATTAATAGTGGAATCATCCACAGCTGATTGTAGAATGTATGAGGTCCTTCTTTCAGGTGATTGAACACCTGTAGCCGTTACACGGCCCAGGAATGATATCCAAGTTCCATCTGTAGTCTCTAATTTTAGCAGCGCACTGCAAACATTTACACATGGGTTTAAGAGTGAAGGCAATTAATTACATTTTCCAACACGGCACCTGACTCTAGAAAAACAGACCTGTTCTACAAGCTGGTAAGCTATACTATGTTCATAGAGTGTACTCATTTAAAGAGGTAACATAACAAAAATATGACTACAAAAACAATGACTGCAGTGCATCTTGGAAAATAGCAATAATGTGAAGTTTACTGGATGGGTAATTTATTTACACAAACGTTAATTCTGGGTGGAATGGAGGGTGTGACCTGCTTTTATTACGCCTTCTAGACAATGAAATATGTAAACCCCTGAACAAGTTTATTGTACCAACATAAAACAGTCATAATGGAAAAGCAGGTTAACTATACTAAAGTTGGTCTCACACACACACAATTTAAGTTTTATAATACATCAGGAGAGGAGCTAAGTGCAACAGGAAAAGAAAATTATGTTACTCCTCTGCATAATGATGTTATCATACACTAATATTTACAGTTGTCGCCATTAATTATACAAATGCACACACAACAGTACACTTCTCTCTCCACTATCTTCTTTCTCTATCCCTATCCTCTCCCTCCTGTATTTACAACCTCATCTATTTTCTCTCTCTCCCTCACTTCCTTTTCCATTCTGTCTTCCCTTGTTCATTATCCACATCCTGCCATCTTTCTACACAATTGTCTTTCTCTCTCTATCTCTTAAGTGGTTCTTCCTTGATCACTGCTCATTCTCAATGCTTTGTTCCAACATCCATCCTTCTTCGTCACCCATTTTCAATTTCTTTTTTGTCTGTTTGTATTCTCGTCCACACCTCCCCCTGCATTTCCCGTCCACTACCACATTCTCACTCGCTCCCTGTCTTTGTCTCTCCTTCTCTTCTGTCCCATGAAAGCACTTATAGCCTCAATAAGAAAACCCTTTGTCTTTTTTCTTCCTAAACAACACATGCATGCACGCACAGTATCAGGGCCATTAATTCCCAAGATAGCCCAGGGCTCTGGTGCTCCCAGAGCTCTCTGACGAACGGGTCACTGTGGCCAATCATGCATTGGCCAGGCGGCCCAGAGAGGCGGGATGTGGGTCAGTGTAGCCAATGACACGCTGGTTCTTTTCCCAGAGGGGCAGGCTGATTGACAACTAGTGCTGGACAGAAGTCAAGAGGGTAATTGTCATCCGACTCTCTCTCCCTTTCCCTCTCTTTATCTGTCTGTCTCTCCTTCTCATCCTAGACACTCCTTTCTTGTTCCTCCCTCCTCCCTTTGTGTCTCCCTCCCTCTGCCCCTCTTACTTCCCCTCTCCAACCCATATTCACTTTCTAGCCCCCACCTCCCCCTTTCTCCCTATAGCTCCAAAGGGACTTTCCTCATTGGCTGCCCTTCCTGTCCCTCAGGAACGACTTTGTGACGCTACTGGCCGAGGGCTGATGCCAATCTCCATCCCCAGCCCGCCCCCCGGGAGCCCTCCTAACTTCAATGGCCTGTGTCAAGCACACACACACACACACACATAAGCAAGCACTTCTAGTCAGGGGACGGGGACAGAAGCTGATTAACCAAATACTTTTATCAGCAGTAAAACCGCTCTCTCTGCCTGCCTGCATTCTGAACAAAACAGCCTTAAAATACATAAACACACACGCAGACACACATCCCAAGCACTGAGCCACTGGCCAGAAACACCAGGCTAGTCTGGGGTTTGGGACAATGTATTTGTGTGTGTGTGTGTGTGTGTGAGTGAGAGAGTGTGTGTAAAGGGAAAGAGGTAGCAGAGGGCTTAGATAGATGGCAGAGAGAAAGAACAACCACCACACAAAGCCTGGCGGACAAGCTTCATCGCCTTCTCTATCTTTCTCTTTCCGCTGTCTCTTTTTTTTTAACTCTTCCTCTCTCTTCCTAACTCATAATTTTCCCTCTTAATCCAAAATGTTTCTGCTATCTGATTTTGTTTTTATAGTTTTTGCTATTACCCTCAGCCATCACAACTTTTTCTCCCCATCATTCTTCCCTCTGTATCTCCATCTCAGCTATCCTCATCTCCACCCATTTTGCACCGCACGCCTTCTCTTTTGTTTCTTGCTGTATATGAGGTCATCGTGGTTTTAAACCATGTCCAACTGAGTTGCTATGCAACCTCTGACATTCCCGAAGTTACCCCAAACAACATATGACAACGTTAAGCACACATGCCCCCTCGCTTTCTCTGACACATGCTTCAGCAGCTCAACAACCCCAAGGCTTGTGGGAGTTTTTATTGATGTAAAACTGAAATACATGAAGGCCTGAAACAAAGTGAATAAACTCACTTACTCACAGTTGTACAAACTAAAGGCTTTCTTGTTCCAGAGTACTATTTGAGTGGTGAGTCTGCCAAGCGCACAAACACACACATGTAACGTGCATGAAGCAATCTGTATACAAAAACAGAAAACACACACCTACCCATTAAAACTAAGAGCTGCTTATTTGCACACACCATATTCACCTCTCAACATACAGAGAGCAGACCAATCGTTTTTTACACAAACACACACACACACACACACACGCAGAGCTGATGTTCAGGGCCAAACAACACTGCTTAAGATTAAAGAGCCTCTCTGATCTGACAATTGTTTTTCTCTCTGTCAGAGAGAGTGTGGCGGGAACAGGAATCGATAGCAGAAGAGACGTGGGGGGGGGAGAAGACGAAAGGAAGTTGAGGAGTAAAGGGGGCCACAAATGGAAGGATATAAGAGAGTGCCGTAAGAATAAGGAAGGAAAGGGAAGTCCGAGCAGGAGGAGAGGAAAGGTGAGAGAAAGAGGTGAGGATGAAAGCACCATCGAGAAGAAGGATGAGAGGTTAAAGAGGGCAAGAGATAAGGAGTAGGACAAAGAGAGAAAGAGAGGGCAGGAGGAGGAGAGGGAAAGCATTCCTCAGGAGCATCTCGACTCTGGGGAAGGCTCCAGAAATAACTGAACTAGAAGATCCCCAGCAGCCTCCACTCAACATTACAGACTGGAACACACACAAGTCAGATAAAGGCATCAAGTTCACCATCTAAGATTCAATATGAACACAGACTCATACTTGTCACGAACAGCTGAGACAAGTTACAGGGTATAGCAGCTATAGTGCATGCATATTCACACACACACACACACACACTCATATTAGTAAACGAACAACAAGAGCGGTGAGGGCTGGAGGGTGGAGGGGTAGGGAGGGCTACATAATTGCCTTCTCTTGTAGTACAGGCTGGGGAGTGCTTTTTGACTGAAGACACCAATTTCATGCTAAGGCATTATTTAGCTTGATACAAACTTGATTAGGCTTTACAGGAGAGAGAGAGAGAGAGAGAGAGAGAGAGAGAGAGAGAGAGAGAGAGAGAGAGAGAGAGAGAGAGAGAGAGAGAATAAACAGCTTTGTGTCATGCCGCATCGCTGGCGGATGGATTAACTTGCTCGTCACGCTCCTTCTGGGAGTAACAAGAAAAATATACACACAGCACGTGTGCGCTTAGAGCATGGCTGGTTGTTTGTTTGTTTGAGTAGACATTAAATCAAGCATCTTATCCGTAAGACTAAATGCACTTTATTTTAATTCTTTATATGTTTAATATTTGTTGAAATGTATATTAAAGCTAAGGTTAAAAGTAGGCTTTGGGTTTTGGGACAATTGTATATCTTCTTACAGTTCAAACTGGATGAACCAGCTTTACAATTCAGAAATGAAATAACCATCTTAATATTGCTTAGCAACAGATTTTAGTCCCAATGTTAAAAAAAAATTAAAAAATTCACTCAGTCACAGACAGGCCAAGCTCAAAATTATCGATATCTAACCTATACTGACCAACACGGCAGTCTACAATATCTTCATGTTTGCTCACAGAGATACTCATCTCAAGTGCCAGAGTTCTTTATAAGACAAGGCTCAGCTAAAGTGCCACAGGAACGTGCCAAAAACAAAAAGTGCCACTGGTTCTTTGGTTGAGAAAACCCATTAGCTCAGCATGCCAATGTCACTAAACGAAATGTGTTTACCGATATTATTTTCCTACTGAAAGAGCTTGTCTTAGCTAGTTAGTTATTTAACTACTTTTTCAAATGTAGTAGTAGTAGTAGTAGTAGTAGTAGTAGTAGTAGTAGTAGTAATAGTAGTAGGAAGAGGAAGAGGAGAATCCCCTGAGTGCTTATCTGAGTCTAAGGCAGACAGTACTTGTGCATTTTTAAAATTAGCCTGCACTGACCAACACACACCTTCACTCCAGTTTCACCATGCAATCTCTCATTCTCTTTCTGCTCAACCACTTTTCCACCAACACTGTCTCTCCATTTCATTCTGTCTTGATACCAGCATAAAGCTTTTATTAGGGACCGGGGTGTACAAGAAAAAACATGGCCTCACCCTCCTCTGCTGTTGTTTCCGTGCAGTACAAGCAAAGTCACTCTGGCTTTTCTGAACCTGCTTGTGAAGTTATAAAAAATCACATATGCTGTCCTCACATGAGCAAGTCCATCCTTAAACTAATGTGTCCTGAGAATACGCATAGGAAAGGGAACTTGACGTAAACAAAATAATTTAACCGACTAGAATATTAGCTTGCTATTGTACTGCTGTGACAAACATTACTTATTAGTTCAGTGGATACTGAATACATTTTATCCAAGAAACATTGTGAATGTCGACATTTAGTGTTAGTGCAAAATGTGTCCCAGTCTACATTAAATATTTGTCATCAGAGTAGACTTATGCCCGGATGAGACAGTACAGCGTTTTTTGCAGTGAGAGACGCCTGTTTTTAATTGTATTCTATTGGCAGTGAGCGTTCTGCGTGCCGTTTATGCGCCCTGGGCGTCTCGCGTTCTGGGCGTCTGCTGCACCTCGCATTTTTGAAGGAGTGCTCTGAGTGCACAGAGTTTAAAAAAAAAAAAAAATCCTACTCTGGGCAGAAAAGTGCCTGACGTCATATGCTTTTTCCCCCCCATTGTCCAATCAAATGAATTGAGAGACGGGCCTTCAGTTGTGCTGACGGAAGTTTACAGTTGCTTGGATTGTCCGGAGACAGCAACAAACTGTCCCCGACTCATCCTAAAATAAGCCTTGAACCGACCATCATTAAGACGAAGCTACTGGACCAGGTGGTGGTACTACCAGCGGTGTCCCCTCTTTCTGAGGGTCTCGTGTACCCCCACGGATCTCCCTTTCCCTGTCTCCTGCGTGTTTGTACACCTCTCACCCTCAAATAGTGCCAGCGCAAGCACCCTCCGTTTGTCTATTTTTTTAAAGCAGATGTTTTTAGCAACAAAAGACAGACGTGTGAGTTGGGATCAAGTTTCTGCTAATATGACAGTTATTACTTAGCAGCAAACCAAAGATTATAGATCGCTGGGGCTATAATCTATGATTAGACTGACAGGACTGCTGATTCAGTGGTTGCCTAGCAACATGAAAAAACAAACGATGCGCACTGCTCTTTTCCAAATTCAACCAAAAAAAAGGCACTGCTGTGCGCCTCGCATTTTCGAACCTGAAAAACGTTTTCTGTCTGATCCAGGCGTTACAAGACTAGTTTGTTAAAAAGAAAAACTACAAAACAGGTCATAATTACATTGATCATTTGGAAGGTATGACTATGTCACTGAAGATTAAGACTATATTGAGGGATAATAAATGAAACAATTTCTTATTTTCTTTCACACCATTTCTATTCTTCCTTTTTCAGTATGGAGTCCCCTTCGCTCACTGTTTCTCTCTTGCTCACTTTCTTCTGCTCTCTCTCACTCCATTGTGTGTCTCACAGCAGGGCACCCTTGCCTTTTGACTGGGAGGTGAATGGAAAGGAGTTAGAAAAACCAACTGAAGTCTCCAGCACTAAAAAGAAGCATTGGTAGGACTATAGTGGGGCACACTACAAAGACCCGGCAGAGTGTCCAATAAAAAAGGAACACAACACAAGCAGCTTGTTCTGTTGAAGACTCCATGCTCTGAGGACAATACACATTAGTCAGGGTCCATGGTGTGTGTGTGTGTGTGTGTGTGTGTGTGTGTGCGCGCCATGCAAGCACAGGGAGCAAAAAGCCAGCAGACATAAAATGATTGACTGGAAGAAAAAGAAAAAAAAAAATGCAGGCCTGTTTGTTGTCATTCAGACAGAGCAGCATGTGCTAAAAGCAGTACATATTAATATTGCTAAACATGCAACCACAGTGCTATCAACGTGGGACAGGCAGGAAAAAAAGTCTTCCTAATTTTATTCCTAAGACCATGCATGATGCTTACCTGACTAGACCAGTGACTTTTGACCTGGCCTGAAGCTCAAACTCAGGAAGTTCTGGGTCAGACCAGGGGGCACACACACACACAGATTTCTCATTTCCCAAAAGTACCCTTTCATCAACAGCTGTGTGTGTGTGTGTGTGTGTGTGTGTGTGTGTGTGTGTGTGTGTCTCTCAGAGAGAGGGAGGGAGGGTAGCCCAATAAATATATTATGCATCAGCCAGGTGTGCAGAGGGGCACTACTAATTGCCCCCACCACTAATGTTTAATGTACAGAATAAGAAGGAGAAGGAAGGGGGGAGGGATTGTTCGAGGGCGAGAGGGGGTTGAAGGTAGAGGGGAGGAAGGAGAGAAGGGAGGAAAACCATGAAGCTGCAAAAGGAAGGACGGAAGAGGGGGAGAAGGGACTGAATGAGGGGGAATGTAGGAGGAAGAACGGCAGTAATTAGGTCCAAAATAATAAGCTACTATCCTGTTCCCATAACAGTTCCAAATAATTCATCATAAATATGGATGCCTACTGGCCATGTACACATCATAATCTTGTGCATAATCCTTATAACCAAAGAGTTAACAACAACATTTTTACCAAAAGTAATACCAAGTAAATTTTTAAAGCAAAGGTGTATTTAGTGTAATTAAATGAGAATAAGAATTTCAGATTAGCCGAGAACAATTACTCGATAATATTTCATTCATCAACAATTGTTGCTTTCAAAAGCAAAGATTTGCTTGCTTTCCACTGCATTATACTGTACATTAAATCATTTTGGGGTGTTGGACAGTTGATAATCCCAAGGCTATGGTAATTTGTGATGAGCATATGCTTTTGTATTTTACATGAAAGTCTACATGAATTCAAAAGTCATCAATAACAAAATTAATCTCAGTTGCTATACTAGTTAGGTATCCAATAAGCCTTAACCAAGACAACATTACCAAACTACACAGATAAATAAATTGCGAGTAAATAAGTCAATGTTGAACAAAGAAACAACCATAATCTCTTGGTAAGAGACTGTAAGAGATGCTTACACACACACACACACACACACAGCCTTGCAGGAAACTTAGAAGGGTCCATGTCTTCTGAGACTACCTCAGGGGGGGGGGGGGGGATACGGGCTTGGCAACCTAGGTGTACTTTGACAAAGTGTGTGCGCATGTGAATAGTCACACCAGCATCATCTTTCTCTTCTTAAAAGCTGAGGGCATGGGCATGCACAGAGCTCAGCTACACTGTGCGTGTGTGTTTGTGTGTGTGTCTCAAGAGGGGTGGGTGTGTGTTAAGGTCCAGTGAGTTTGCAGCTGATAAACGAGACTAGCTAAGCCGCTACAATGGCACAGTGCTGGCCCATGACGCCCTGTTCTCACACACACATACATGTACGTGCACAACCACACCAGGCTGGCCGCTGATAAGGAGTTGTCACTGGCATACACACACCTCACTTTGGGACTTCACCCTTTGTGGACACACAGATGGGTTCACACACACAGTCCATACGATAAAAACCTAACCAAGCCTAATATGACCTTCTCCCATCCATTATTTCAGACAAAACTAAATTTTCACTGGTGTCCTGACGAAGGAATGGTATTTATCAAGTCAAAACCATTAACCATTGCAGCAGTTATCCCCAATTACACACAAAACTGTACTTGTTTTCCAACAGTGTTTAGGTGATTTCACATGGGCTCCCAAAATCAAAAAGATCACATAACTCATAAGAAGGTATACTGACATATCAAATGTCAGATGTCCAACATGAGACAGAACACAAGACATCCAGTACACTGAGTAAACAGGAAAACAGAAATAACATTTTTATTCTATCCGAAAGTTTCCTTCAGGTGGTCAGAAAAAAATATATGCTGAGGTTCTCATCTGAGACTTCCAGCCAAACAGATCAGGTCAGGGATGCATTGTGACCACACTGAACACAAGGGTAAATGTAAATGCAAATGCATTGTCAATCCACATAAAACAACTACCTGGGCAGATATACAATACGGGTCGCTGTCTTCCGCAAATAAAATCAAAAGTTTGACGGCGCAGACAGACAGTGTGTCTGTACAGTGTTGTGCATGAACGTGCTTAAAGAACACCGTTCATTGAACATGCTCATGTTTTTGATGAACTGGATGTTCAGTTTGTGAACGTGAACTCACACACTTTTGAGTTAAGATGAATATGAACTACTAAAATAACAGAAAGCGGTATACATTATGAAGGTGGCACAAGGAAAAAATGGCTTTCACTTTCTGGCTGAGCTAGCTACATTGGCGCAAGCTGAAGAGAGAGGAAAACTTGGCTGGTATGTTCCATGGATTCAAACAAATCAAGGTGGGAAGCGACGTTCAGAAAGTTATCATACAGTCTATACTTAATAGAGCATTTTTTGGACCTGCGCAAACGTGAAGAGGATTTCGCGTTCGGTTAATTAACTGGATCTCAGTCGGATCTTAGTGTGGACACTGGAGACGCATATTAATATCCGGTGTAAATGTACCCAGGTAAAAATGATATCTAGATACAATCTGGATATGAGACGCATTTTATTGTCAGGTGTAAATCCCCAAAGAGTTTTCAATAGACCTATTTCAACAACAGACATTTTGATTTGTCACAGTAACAAAAGCAAAGGTGTAACTAATAACATGAATGATGACTCCAGTCTATTCAAATGTCCCAAGACAATGTGATAGTGAGCAAACATGCACAATAACGGGACCTAAAACCAAAGCTGCTAAATCAAATTCATCCATCATTAATCTTATTATTTGCACCTGTGCTTGTCCTACTGGGACATGTCAGATGTCTACCATAGCATTGGCCTTCTCTACTGAGTTTTGTTCTACTCTGAGCCTTCAATTGTGTAGTGATTGGGTTCTAATTGAGTGCAGATCAACATGAGCACAATTACATCCAATGCATGGTATTGCTGAGCTCCACCAATCAACATTAGCTCTTTTTGTCCCATTAGAAAAATACAACTATCAAAAACTCAAATCCACCCCCTGCTGAGGAGTCAATATAATTTCTAACAAAGCTCTCAGAAAGCCATTTAATGGTTCAGCAAGCTTTAATGCAAAGCCAATACAAGCTGTTATACAGGAGTTACTCAGTGTGGCTGCAGGCACAATGATTGCACTATTGCTAATACTATTTGTAGCTGCACAAACAAAAACAAGATAATCTGTATTTGTTGAATCAATAAAACAAAGAAAAGGCATTTATGGTGCCTTCCAACACTCAAATGTACCTGCAAAAAAACATATTGTTGTCTTCAAATAATCCAAGCCATGTGTGTAGGGAGTTTTAAAAGAGCCAGTCACCCTATGAAAGTCTCTTTGCTCTGCCAAAGGATGACTTTAAACTTCTCTAATGGTAAAGCCAGATGAGAAGAGAGAAAAAGGAAAATAGACAGGAGAGTGAGAAATGGAAGAAAAATAAGAGATTGGCTGTTCCATACTAAACACACCACACAGTGCACTGTCAGATACAGGGATGATAAGTTCCACAGCGCTTATGTGAACAAAAATCATTGTCCTTGCACATATGACCTTCTGTTTAAACTGGTTACTTCTTTTAATGATTTTGCCTTTGTAGGTATATCATAATTAGATTCTGCAACCACCAAATTGGCTTGTAACTTGATGAAATTTCCCGCCACAATTAATTTTTACCCACATTTGGCGGGTTGGCGGTTGGCAGTCTTGAGCAGTTAATTGACAATAACTTTAACTCCAGGCAATGAATAATTACTATCCCAGAGTTTCTTATTACATTTAAATCCCATACTTACATGAATTATCACACAGCCCTAATCAATGTAAAAAAGTAAGATGGTGTAGACTACAGCTGATATAATTAGTCCATTTGATAAGTTGATTAAATGAATCTGCAACTATTTTTGAACAGAAATGCCCAATATTTGCTGGTTCCAGCTTCTCCAATGTGAGGATTTGCTGCTTTTCCTAGTCTTACATTATAGTAAATTAAATATCTTTTGTTTTTAAACTGTTGGTCAGACAGAAAAAGCAATTTGAAGTACTCATAGTGAGTAGTACTGAAGTTGGCCGACCGCATTTTGCCCTGCACTCAAGAGGCCGATCTATCATCCACATAGGCTACAGTATAGAGAACACCATTTCTAGCTAGCTAGCTATATATAGTTAGATTGCAGAGAATAATGCAGCTGACAAACTGTACCCCACTCTCCCTTAAAATCCAGTCACGTTCTGAAATCAGCAAACCCGTATTTTTCTATTTCATTAATTAATACATACACGTTACTGCCTAAAATAACCATGTATATTAGATTGTACTCTGCATGGAACAATGGAATTATACATGACTTCTTTGTTTTGGTATGCATTATATATCGGCCACCCTGCTCTCCAAATATAGGCATCAGCATTGGCCCTTGAAAAACCCATATCGGTCGACCACTAATCTGAAGACGTTAACTTGGGCTCTGGAAAACTCTGTGATGGCCTATTTTATTTAATTTTATAGACCAAACATGAATCGAATATAAAAGAAATTAATCTTCATATTGACCAATAATGAATAATGAGTTAATTTCCCAGCGACAGTGCCAAATGCCATCATTTTTTTATGAAAGACTTTGTTTGTCGTCGTTCATTGAAAAAAATAAGCTAAATTTTCCACATGCATCAGTGGTTAATCTTAACACAAAACATTTTACAAGAATAATAAATAAAAAGTATTTCATAATAAATAAAATACAATATATCAACTCAATAATTATTCTATTATAATGTCAGGAACTCATCTCATCATATAAGTAAATAAGTATCTGATCAAGTATGGTGCCAACTTTTGGTTGTTTTGGATGATCAATGTCATGAGCACAGTTTGATCAGGAGTCAAGCAGTATGAAAGGTGAATGCTGAGCCCCACACACGAGCACTGTACCTGTGACTGGTTGTTCAGAGAGTCATACAGAGTGTATGACTGCGAAGATCAGTGCAGCTACAGTATCTATATCACGTCAGTCAGCGAAATACAGGCAAAACATTCTTAGTAATTTTACGGAAAATCTGTTTACAGAGGGAAAACCTCACAAACTGAAATTATGAAGGGATATAAAGAGGTGAGAGAGGGGACGAGAGATTCAGACAGAGAAGGCAAAAGATGGAGAAAGGAGGAGATTGGCTGGAAATGATGCCATCAGTTAAGAGCTCGGCTCAGCACACGCCAAAAGCAAACCAAACCTCCCCCTCTTTTTCCCTCTTGGTCAAAGGGCTCATTTGGCTCCAAAGACTATAAACAACACTCTAAACAAACCAAATACATGCTAAAAAGTAAGTGCTCCCTCTCCACCCCCACCCCCCTCCTCCAATCTTCCCTGCTCTCCTCCATCTCCCTGTCATATGCGCTCAACTCCCATTTAATGTCCTGCAAATGAAGCGGATTTATTAATGTGTAATTAAGTAATAATCATCACTACATAATACATGAGAGACCCAAGGGGCTAAGAGCTGAGAGAGAGAGAGGGGGAGAGATAGGATAGCGAGGCTGCCGGAGCAGACAGAGAAGGAGATTTTTGCTGCCTCGCCTCGCTAAAGACACACATTAAAAACGGATTAATCCACTGAAATAATATTTTGATAAGAGAGAAGCCGTGCTTTCTCATTTCTTCCTCCCGCTCGCCCCTCCTTTTCTCTCACCCCATCAGCTAGTGTCATGGCCCATCACCGCGCCATTAGTCCGTGTTCAATTAACAGACTGCAATTAGTCAAGTCTCCCCACTGTTAACAAGGCCTAATCACTGTAAAGGCTACACTGGTCAAGTAAATCCATCAGAGGAACTTAGTCGCAGTCGTGAAACTCGGAAAAGCAGGAATATGAAGACTAATACTGCTGTTTGTTATGACTGCTTTGATTAGATTGGCATATCAAAGAACATAATAATACTGTAAATTGTAAATACATTGATATTGTCACAATCCTGCAATGCAATGAAGTCTCCTTTTATTTACATTTTCTTAAGTTAGATTGCATGCTAATTTAAAAAAATGGCAGCTGTACAGCACAGTGTATACACAGAATGAAATTACCACTATGAGTAAATAAAAACAAAAACAGAAACAGATTTTGCTGTCTAACAATGAGAAATAAGACAAAAAGTGAGAAATGAAACAGACAAGATTTGCAGAACATGAGCAAACATGTAGGCCTATTAATATAATTTTCACCCCACAGTTCACATCACTTTAGTGCTGTCCATGCCCTAAATGTGAAACAAAAACAACTTTGCTAATTTTAGTAGCAATACATTTGAAGTGATTTGGCAGCAAATGCCAAACAACCAAAATAATGAATATATGGGTCGTGTGCATTACCCTGTCCATGAAGTAAAGTGACAATAAATGATTACCATAGCACCCATGAGCTACATATTTCATTCTCAGAAAAAAATAAATAAAAACATTCCTTTGTCACTCTGAGTCAGTACAACTCTAAAGCAGGAGATGAATGAGGTGGGACTTGATGCTTTGTTATTGTTTTGGCATGCCTGGCTGGCCGGTAAGTCCGTAAGCCAGCCAGCCAGTCAGAGTTGGGTGAGCAGGTGAAAGACAGAAGAACATGAAAACACATACGATCCCCTGGCGATGTTCACCTCGTCCTGCCCTCCATCGCTCCCTCCCCTCTGCCCACTCACCTGCTGTGTGCCAGTGCGCTGCACCCAAACACCTCCCTCTCTCTCCCTTTCCCTCTCTTCCATCTCTCTATTTCCTCCATCCCTCTCTCCATCTTCCCCCAATGCCAGGTCTTGCCAAGCTGTCAGTGGGGCAAGGTGTGGAGGGGAGATAGCAACACGCGTGTACACACACAGATGCATGAGTACACATACACAAAACACATGGTGCTTAGGCAAGCTAGACTACAAGGGCTGTGTTACCTTCGCTGCACGCACACACACACACACACACACACACACACACACACACAGAGTGGTGGTCGTTCAGCTTTGCTTCGCTCTGCTTCGCTTGGCTGCCTGACTAAAGCTAAGCTCTGGTTATCCAGGCTGCTGAGACCAGGCTGTCTTAGTGACACACACACACACACACACACGACGTGCGTGTCCATGATGCATAAGAATGTCTTGCAAGCAATAAGCGCGTACACACACACACACACACACACACACACAAACACGCACACACACAGAGCAGCAGTGGACAGATTCACTGGTCCACAGCAGCTGATTTGTTCACTGACAATCTGCACCGAGCATCAACAACACTGCAGCAGGGGGCAATGACAACCCCTTTCAACCTCACCTTACACATACTGATTAAGTGGAAATCAACTAGACAATCATACAATGCCACTCTAAACAAATGCTGAAACAGTAACTTGATTGCTAGTAGATCAGTCGTTTTACAGAAAAAAACAAACAAAAAAAAAAATAGGAAAGTTTAAGCAATTTATCAAACATTAGCTGGTCATGGCTTGAATAATGCTTTTCTCCATTTCATATAATTATAAATAGATGTTTATACATTTTTGGTTATTTTATACTGCTGGTCGAGTTTTAGGTTCTGATAACCACATTTAAATGGGTAAAAGATCAATCAGTTATGCTGTCAAGAGCCATGGCCTCCAATCGCTGCACAATCTACTGTTATTTTCTTCACACACAAAAACAAAATGAAAGAGTGTACCAATGCTCCCAGAAAAAGGAAACGGTTTATAGGTCCTATCTTATTAGTTGAGCAAAAACTCCACAAATACTACCAGCACCAGGTTAATCTACTTTATGTACAAAACAGATCTGTTACCATTTGTACATGTGTGCCAGTTCCTTATAAAGTCTAAGAGTGTAACGAAAGATGGGACACGGTGGTAATGGGTTGTGTTACACTGATCATAAGACCGATTCTAAACCAAAACTCCAAATAAGACACATACATCCTAGTCATTTTTTTTTAAAAATACTAAATTAAAAAGTAAGTAAGATGAATGCCAAAACAAACTATTATTTGGGACCTCAAACATCTACTTTACAAGATTCAATATCCATGTAAGGCATCAAGTACTGTTATTGACAACAAACAGCATTTATTATTTTCACACTGCGTGGATCTTTACTATTGATATAAAGACGGGCTGCATGTATTAACTGAAACCAGCTTCACAGCAGAGAAGGCTGTGCTATCTGCTACCGTATTCCTCAAAATCACATCCCATTCCGCACGACATCTCTGTCAGCCTGTACTGTGGACTGAACTGAAAAACAACCTGTACATATGGGCCTAGCCCACAGTAATAGATATTACAACCACAAACATATACCAAAGCAAACACAATATCAAATGCTTCCAGTACTTTGTGTGTGGAATGTAAGTAGCCTCTCCTACAATTCCCTAAATGAATCCCACCCAGCCTCAGATGCAGGTTTAACTTCAGAACCTGCAGGAGAGGCTGAACTCCTTTGGTGAAAATCCCACTGCTAATCAAATTAAACACCCAGTTAGTACCACTGTCAGAAATATGCTTTTTTTCCCCATATAGACACAGAAGAAGGGAAAGCTATATGGGAAGTGGGGGAGGGGGTGGCAACCACATGGTCAGCCCATCCCATTGCCCATCTGGGTCCCATAAAGGAAACATGGAGGCCAAGGCCACCACATGCCCTCATGCATGATGCCCACTCACCCATGCACTGCAATGAATACTATGGTTTAATGGGGGGGAATGAGGCTTCCTTTGGTAAAAATATTACAATACTGCAAACTTAAGGATTTGAATCCTGTAAATTTAGACTTTTTAATTTTGGAAAATTAATCTTTAAATTCCAGAGTTGGTCTTCATGTGTGCCCAACCTTGCAGGGCATCTTTTAGAAGTAGGAAGGGAGGCCAGAAAACCCGAGCAAATATTCACAGAAATAGTCTAAATAGTCTTAAATCTAAGATCAAATACATTCACGTCCAGAAATGCACTACAACTCCTTTAAGGTCTGGGGAATTTCAACATTTGAGAAGAAAATTGGGATTTTACATCCAATTTTGATCATTATTTGGGTGTGAAAAGAAACATCAGTGACTACAAAGACATATAATAAGGGCTAAGTGACTTGATTTTGGGGTCAAACAATCAAATTTACTACAACAAAGCTGCAGTGGCATGCAATAAATCACTACATGGGAATAATACATAGGCCCATTAACCGAGTGAATTACAACAAGTTTATCCAAAAGCACTACCCACGCTGTCAGGAAAACGATACACCAGTGTATCATCTTTCAAGTTCTGACAGTGCGGCAGCTAATTGAAAACAATTAGCCAAGTGGACCAGCAGACAGCGAAACTAAACTGTAGCTCTTTGAAAGCTTATTTCTGACAATGGTGTGACTATTTGAAACAATTGGAAGGTGGACAATATAATTAAACTATACCCTTTCTTATGGCTATATTTTAATCGTTTTTAACAGCGTCCTGCCCAATTACAAACAATTAGTGAACCAACAGTAAAAGTGAGCAAACACACTAATTGTTAAGGTAAGAGACACTGAATTATCCTACCTCGGTTGTTCAACTACAGATAGAGTGCTTGCACCCCTTTGGGGGGAAATTAAATTAAACAGGCACCAGAGTTGGTCATAAAATCTTAGTCATGGTTTTGGTCGCGTTGGCGTCTTTACCCACTCCGGAGTCACAGTGTCCGTTTACATGCGGTACAAAATAAACAGTTTCTTACCTTTAACGGAGCGCGGCTTGGCCTGTTTTCGTCTAGACATCTCTGGTCTCGAACAGATTTTTTGAATTTTTGCTCTCTAATTGTTTTTGTTCCGTTTCGTGTTTTCAGCAAACCATGCAGACACAGTCGGGTTGTCTTTCCTCCTCCTCCACTTCGCTGCTGCTTCTTCGCCTGTTGCAATGCGGCAGCCTCAGTCTGAGTGGGAAACGGCCGTTAGTCCAACGACAACAAACCACACACACACACACACACACCGGGAGTGAAGAGGCTTGGAGGCGACGCTCGGCTCCTCTGGTGCGTTTTCTTCCTCAACAATCGGCAGGGTTCGCGCAACCTGTAGAATAAACGGGAACAACTTCTTCTCTTCTTCGTAACAGCGTGCCGCGACGCAGACAGCTTCGCTTTTTTGTTTCTTCTCTCTTTATTTCCCCCCACTGCACGCGTTGTGCAGCCCGGGCGCTCGTGCCGCTCCGACTTCTTCCAGCACTAGCGGACCGGGGCGCGAGCTGCCAGCCACGCGCGCGGCAAACACCTGAACAGGTCCCGCGCGGTATTGAGGGGAAAGTGACAGCGGCACCGTCCGAGTGCGAGGTGGCGGTGCCACAGCGGTACGTGACGGTCCAGGTGATGAGAAGCGACGGAGAATGTTCTGGGAAATTGCTTTCGAAATGAAACGTGGCTTCTTCCCTCGCGCTCCTCCCGTCCTCGTCGGGGCTTATTTAGTTTATCGAAACTATTTCAGTCTGTTTTTGTTTATCTTTTCCCTCCAGGAAAGCGGCACCGACCCGAACCGACCAGCCTCCTGTGTCCGTCCCGCTATTCTACACTAGGCTGTTGTGGTGGTGGTGGTGGCATGGACATTGCGCTCTTCCCCTGCATCTCCACCCCGAGGGCAATAGTACTGCTTTTACTACCCACGCTTTTTTTGTTAATATTTCCCAATGCCCTACCGGCGGTATTAATAGCAGCCTAATATTTCAACCAGTCTAACCCTTCGCTAGCCTCTGTCTCCCTGCTTTTTCTTTGTCCTGACTCTGGCTACCAGTCTCCCTCCTCCTCCTCTGCCTGCCTCTGCTGGCGGGGCTGCGGCGCAGACACACATAATAAAGCCAAGGCAGGCAGTGCTTGGCTGGAAATGTAGCCGCGTCCCAGCAGGGGGATGTGAGAGAAGGGTCCCGGCGGGGGAGCGCTCTGATCCCGCAGGGAGCAGCTCGGCACAGCCCGGGTTGGCTGAGGCAGAGAGGCAGGAGAGAGGCAGGCTGGGCTGAGGGAGAGAGAGGAAGCAGAGGGGAGAGTTAGGCAACAGCGCCTAGCTGTGGCCGACCGGCACAACTACAACCGGGACTGAGAATACAGAGGGAGGAGACAGAGGGAAAATATGGACTTGGATTAAAGTGGGATGTGGAAGAGGCTCTAAAGTTAAAAGCTGCAATAAACAAGTTCTCGCCAAACAAAATAAGGGCACAAGTGAACAAGTTATTATGTCACCTGCTGCTGAGGTATCTGGTATCTACTGCCCAGCGGTAGAGGACGGTGCTATCAGCCAGTAACCAGTGTCACAACGTGTCACTCTCACGCCCCAGTAGCAATGACAATGTTTTGTATTTCTGTGTTAAACATTTCTTTTGGGCCTCTGCATTTAATAGCATGCTCCTTTCATCTCCTTGGCTGTACTATGCCAATTATAGGCCCCTTCAAGTTGTGACAGAAAGTATGTTTTTTTGTATTCATTTTATTTATGCATAAGAAAACCAGAATTCGTTGTTTGTTTGTAAGAAGTAAGGAATTACCACAGTGTAATGTATGTGTAATTTGTGTAGCTCTTGGATGGAAACATACATACAGTTGAGTCATGCCCAGGAGGTTGTAATTCCTTGGTCACAAATGGAGGTGATTAAATGCAACTAAATTGCCCTCTGATGCTGGGGGTTGTTTTTTTGTTGGGTTGAGCAAGTTGTGACCCACACCTTCACCTAAATGAGTCTAAAATTGACAGTGTATATCGCAGTTGTGGTCAGCTTGAATCCCCATAAAAGCCTCAACCGAAATGTATTTGGGGGTCACTTGTAATTTATCATTAAAGGTTCAGTGTGTTAGTTTTAGTGGCATCTAGTGATGAGGGTTGCAAATTGCAACCAGAGGCTCACGGTACCATTTCCGGAGTTGTGAAGTAATTTTTCCAACTTCAGTGTGTGTGTTCATGTGCATTAGCAGTTCATAGCATTATCAGAGCGTATAAACAACACAGACGTCTAGTTCACTCTACATGGACATCTTTGCAATCCGTGAATTTTGCACAAATCAAAGTTAGTTCTTTATCCTTCTTTATGTCCCATGTACACTATTCCTTTGTGCAATTTAGATTTAAGGAGGAAAAAAAGATTCTGATTATTCCGACACCACTTGCATGCACCATCAGTTACTGCTCCCCCTCCCTTTTCAAGACGCAGGAGAAGTTACGGTGGCCGACACGTTCTGTCGGCTCTTGTGCTAAATAATACGCGTGGGCCTCCATCTGTCCAAATTTCACTTCTGTTCTTGCTTCCAACAAACAAGACAACTACTACCACTATTACTACTAACGTTACTTGTCCTTCTTCTTCGTATGTACGTATTCAACGTAGTGACGAAACTCTGTAGCGCCGTTTGTCCGTTCGGGCTACTGTAGAAACATGGCGGCCAAGTCCATGTAAGAGGACCCGCTGTGTATGCAACGTTAGCTAGAAATGGCTCATTCTAAGGTAATAAAAACATGGCGGCTCATTATGTAAGGTCTTTATACACTACTGAAAACATAGTTATGGATATTATATAGAATTTTTGTCAATCTGCTAAATATTACACACAGCATTAATCTTCTTGAAGACAAAAAAGTAGAAATGTTTTTTGGACAGATATAGTTTATGTGTCCTTAAACACCTAAAAAAAGAATGTTTTTAAAAAGTTTTTGGTAACACGATGTCAGAGAGAAAGAATGAATGGCCTATATGTTTCCATTGTGTGGAAACGTATAGGCCAGTTCTTCTTTTTGCTGACGCAAGTTTGAATGTGTTTGTTTTGTAGAGTAACACATTTTAATATCTATTATCTTAGTCCAGGAATACAGGGAAAGATTGCAGGAAACAAAATCATGTATTCACACTGTAATGGTCCATTCCCTCCATAAAACGTCTGCACGGGATTTGTGCACGGTTTTGGAATGTCAGACGTTTCTCATCTTGAAATGCTCCCAGTATCCTCAGCGTCTTATTATTTCACTCATTTGTGGTGGATTCATTTCTTTAGGACAGTGTCTGACAGGATTAGTTTAAGCCTATTCATTTAGCCTGAGCAGAACCTATCCGTGCGAAATGAACATTTTCCGCACTTTAGATCGAGACCACATGAAATGTCTGTTTTTATCCAGTCATGGGCATACAAGAACATAGACCTTTGTGTTGCAGTGATGTACCATCAAATGTTTAAACTCTGCTGAGCCATTTCTTCAAAAGAAAATACCTCTGTGTCTTCCATTGCCCTTTTCTATGGTGCTTTGGATATGCCCCTCCAAGAAGAAACCTTTTTTTCTTTTCTTTTTTCTGTGAGCTGTTTTCACATTGGCGGGCACATTTTGTCACAGTGAATATAAACCATTTGACTTACTGTATAAACATAATTCAATTAGCCACACCAGTGCACGCGCGAGTGTGTACATGCATGCGTGTGTATGCGTGTTTGTGTGTCTTCTTCAAAGCTCCTTTATGTCCAGTAAAGAAAAGAGGGACACGTCTGTGGACAATATAAAGCAGACAAAGAGGGAAAAAATGAAAATCACTGGGTGCTTTGTTCTTCGCTCTCTGCTCCAACTGAGCGCTCTCTGACCGCAGCTGAGCTTTTCCATGTTGTCTCTCCCCCTCTCTCACTCTGTCTCTCTCTGTCTCTCTGACTTTCCCCTCGCCCCTCTGTCTCTCTCCCTGGTTGTCATGGATAACTGGGTAACGTGAAGCTCCCTGTGCTAACCAGCAGGACCACTGCCCTCCGCAGATTGAGCCTCCCTGCCCCCCACCCCACCCCGTTCTCCCATGGAGAAACAGAGCAGCCTTTAAGATTGACCCCCTGCTGGGTTTGGGATGGTGGGGGGCTCTTGTCTCTATGCCCTCCCTTTGCCCCCCCCTCCCCCTTCTGTCTCCCTCTGCCTCACCCTCCAACCTTCACCTCTCCCTCCCTATGAAATGTGTGCACGCCAGGAGACCCGCATGTGCATTTGTGTGTGTGTGTGTGTGTGTGCATGTGCATAGCTCCCCCAGTGTGACTGCTGCTGGCACGGAGGGGCAAAAGCCCTCACTCAGTGGTTGGTCCCCCCTCCACCCCTGTCTCCCCTCCTCGTTTCTGCCGGTAAATACAAAGAGTGGGAAAAAAAGCCCACATTACAAGCTCCTTAAGGGTCAAGGACAGGCCCCAGTCTGAATGGCTTCTAAGAGTCGTATTGTTGAATCACATAGCTAGCGATTACACCCTCTGTCATCTCCGCGCGGATTTGGCTTTTCTGTACACACAACAAGAGAACATCAAGTATCAGCTACTGAATAAGTCGGCCAACAGACATGCAGTGGGAATTGATACAGACAGGACATCAATGGAGTAAACCTGGGGCAGATGAATTACAGCCCCAAAAATGGGGATTTGGCTTAAAAACATCATACCTTAACAGTAGTCTGTTTTACAGTGATTTGAGCACTAAGATTGTGACACAGAAAATAAGGTGCCAGTTTATGTATTTTCATAAATACATTCTGTAGCTGTGGTGAGATAGTCTCATTAAAAATTCAGGATCCACTTCTACCAAACTCTCATGGAAACTGAGCCCAGCCTAAGTTCAACCAGGAAGACTATCTTTATGTTTCGGTCATGTCTCTCTTTAACAGCTGATTATGGGCGTTGTCCCTTAGTTTTCCAATCATATCTCACCAGGATCAGCACAATCATCATATAGTCACTATCAAACTTTAAATCTGGACTCTCCTCTGCTGCCGGCTGTCATTCAGTACGAATCACTGCGGCGCCCCTCCACTTCATGCACCTCCTGCTCATCAGATCCAGGCCCAGTTCAAGCTCAGCAGAAACTATGAATGTTTGCAATATAGTATGCAAATGAACAGCAGGAGAGTGTCTTACAGTCGTCTTCAATGGATGTTTGGATACTATTCTTCAAAAATTGGTCATCATTTGAATCAGTTGTAGGCAACATAAATTCAGGTGAGAATGTGGGTGGGATATGAACTTCTCTATCAAGCGCTCTTTTTTCTTTTCTTTTCTTTTCACACAACTACTTCCATCACTTTTCAAATGTAAACACTTATGTCTTCAGACATGGTCAGATGACATATCATTTCAAGACCTGTTCATTTCAAGCGTACGCCAACCTTTAACCCCTCAGGTGCCAAGCCCACATTGCTGATAGATGAAATTAAGAAGCTGGCAACACCAAACAGAGGAAGAAACAGAGAATTGTTAAAGAATATCTCTAAGGGGGCTTAATTTATGTAACAGGGAAAGGTAAGACAGGTCTTGCTTGAAATCATTAACTGACCCCACAAGTGTTCACTGACCTTCCAGCTCTAGTTAGACTGATAAGGTAGAGACAGTAGCTCAGGCATCAGGCTAGCAGATATCGGTGTTCTTTGGGAATCTTGCAAGGTTGAGTCTTACAAGAATGTTTACAAGAACTTACTGGCTCCACAGATTAGAGTACAGCTCATGAATAGTAATAGATTCCAATATGACAAAGCAGTGGAGTCTAAACATCAGATTTGTTGTGCTAGGTTAATGTCAGCTAAAGATGGCCTAAGAGGGAAAACCTACAGGCACCAGGGGGAAGACAGAAATGTAAAAGGGACCAAAAGATGCTATCCTTCAGATTTGGTGTTGGAATTTCAGGCATCTCCTCAATAACTCTGGTTCACAATATTTCTTCAGAACTGATGCTTAAAAACAGAGAGGATGCTAAAGTTTTCCTGATTGCTTAGGGACAATTTTTGAAACTACTGGCTGTGTGGCGGTTTTTGGCGGCCCCTGTAATGGCCCCCCTGCTGAACGAAAAGTCTACAGCAGCCTCATTGAATTGGCGGCTGCGGGCCACATCCACCCGAAGCAACCTCCATGTTGACCACCACATAATCTAATAGACATAACAACAAAAGTAAACTACATGTATAGTGAATGGAAGTCGCTAAAGAATGAGTTTCAGATGCGCAATACCGATCACCGCCAATCAAGGCTCATACATAACTGTCCGACCTGCAGCGTCTCCACATACACTGACAACTACGCTGTTTAGTGCATGTAGGCCTACGTGGTGCAATAAAGACTTAGCCAGTAAAAAGCCAATTCTTTAGCAACACTCCTTTTTAATAAACATAAACATGCAAATCTGCCCAGTCTCTCATCCACCGAAGCTGTGTTTTGGTTTTACAGGCGCACAGCGCTAGTTCAGATGTTAGCTTATTGTTACAAACAAGCTAAAGTGAAAGCTCTCTGTCTTTAGTAACTGTTCAGCTTAGTTTGCCACTTACATTAAAATATGGCACATTATAAAATCAGCTGGTGGCTGAGACAGACCCTCTCTACCAGCAGCAGCAGAGGGAGGAGGAGGACAGGAGGGACTGGCAGGAATAGGATTTATTTTACTGACATGTTAGATTTGTTTCCAGTGAGCTATTAGTGACTTTGCTGTTGTAAATCCTGTTGCTGCTCTAGAAACAACATTTAGTTAATAAAAAATGTTAAAATATATATTTTTAATAATATATGCAATTATTAAGTAATAAATAGGACTGATAAGAGCATTGATAAAGAACTGAACCAATAAGGATTACCAATACAAGTGTGTCATTAAAATTCTAATGATCCCAACTCTGACAAAATGTCCAGCTCATCTCTGTGTCCTGGTTTTAAAATCTGGCCCAATCGAATCTGTAATTAAATAGCCCTGGTCTGCAGTGATCATAGTAATATATCTTCCTTGCAGCAAAATGTACATTAAACTGTATGCAGCATTGTAGACACATTGTACTTCACATCAGGACTAATAACAGGAGTGAATATGGAGAAGTTTCTATTTTCCAAGCAATTATTTTCAACCTGCCACGTATCCCCCCTTTATAATGCACAGATGATGGCCTAAGTATTTAATTTTGTGTATACTTCACATTAGGACTTATAACAGAGGTGAATATGGAGAAGTTTGTTGTTTCCTAACAAAAGTTATAGTGGGATACAAAATACAAACTGGGATCCAGGGAATGTCTAGTACACTAGAGTTTCTACTGTTTATTAAGCCTTACAAAGAAGTGTTGTGTCAAAGAATGTACTGTCACTTGAGCTAAAGTTAACAGGATTGTTAATTTAATAAAACTATAATTAAATTACTGAAAAGCTCCTGTTACTGAAACAAATAACTGGAAGTTACTAAAACATTACATTATATACTAAACAAGACATTTTGAAAGCTTGAACATTGCCTTTGTCTCTTTTGTCCCGGATTGAATAGGCCCCTCTGACAAAACAACTGGCCCCAGCCTGGCCCCCTTAATAAAATTGGTCTAGAACCGCTACTGTATTGGCTATTTTTTGCAAAACTCTACTCACTAATCACAATACCTTACCTCTAAAAAACAAAACATTATACATCTCTTGCAAAGGCAAAGAAATTCTTGCAAAACTCCTCAAACTCTTGTAAGAATTGTATTTTCGCATCAATACAGCACACACAAACGTCTTTGAGTAAGCACACAAATCAGCAACTACGCACTGATGGTATAAATAAAAAACACTTGTGTCTTTTGCATTTTCTGTGTGTGGGGCAGAGCACACGTGCATGTAGTACAGTAAAACTCACATATACACAGGTGCCCAAATGGTAGGTAAGTATGGATGTGTTCTTCATTTGTTTTTTGAAAGGAACTCCATACAGAGGCATCATCCAATACATGGTGACTCACTCTATTGATGTTGTGGAACATTGTGTAATCTGCCAGTATGTGGTCCAGTAGTTCTCTGAGTGTGATACAGTTATTTGCAAATTACCATATTTACAATGTGGCTCTCTGGCTCTGGGGTGAACAGTCAACCATTCCACCATATACTGTTTTTTTTGCTCTGTGAAAAAACATTTGATTGGTTATTCAGGGGTGACAGATCCTTGGAATTACAGTGCATATTACTGAACCAGAACCAGTGCTGTATAGCACCTACAGTTACTTACAGCTTCTCATTTCAAAATAATAATAACACCCGCAAACAGTATAGCGGCTGAGATTTGGTGGAACCCGTTGCCCACCCTCCCTCAAGCTCATCCCATGGTTGACATGACATGGTCAACACAGTCACTCTGATTTACAGTTTTTTCTGAATGCTTAAGCGCTAATCGTGATTCTTGTAGCACAATTTCTAAAACTATTAATACGTATAGCAAAACCACTCACTTTTGCAAAACTAAAAGCACAAACACTGCTTTGCACTCAGTTTGCAATTTTGTAACACACACTTTGCAAAACTGTAGGCACAATTCACTGCACAACACTCTTTTTGCAGAACTTTAAACACAACTCACTGCTTACACTCAATTACCAAATTTCTAACACACTCCTAGCAAAATTATACACATGTATGGCTATCATTAACACTATTTTGCCAACTGTCTGGCACACTTTCACATGTGAAAACTGTTTTAGATAATTAGTTCACTTTGCAATCAGCCTAAGCACTATAAATAAGCCACAGGTAAGCTGTCTGTGTGGAGTACAATGGAACGAGCAGTAAGAGTGAGAAGAGTGAGAATCAGAGGAGGCCGAGGAGGCCGAGGGAGAGGACGTGGAGTTGAAGAAGCGAGAGGGTTAGAGGAAGTTAGAGGAAGAGGACAAGGAGGAGCAAGAAGAGGACGAGGAGGGGAAAGAGGAAGGGTAAGAAGAGTAAGAAATAGAATAGCTGATGACATCAGAGCTACAATAGTGGACCATGTCATCAACCATGGGATGACCCTGAGGGAAGCTGGCCAACGGGTTCAGCCTAATTTGAGCCGCTACACTGTGGCAAGCATCATTAGGACATTTCGAAATGAGAATCGGTAAGTACTTTGTAGCACTGCCATACTCTAATGAGAAACACAACAGTACCATACATGCAAAAATACTGAAATTGTTACTTTACAGAATTGCTAGACGTCCACATGTTGGGGCAGAGGAAGAATGTTCACTCCAGAGCAAGAGACCCATATAGTGAACATGGTGATTGCCAATAATGCAATAAGACTGCGCGAAATACAGCAGCGCATAATTGATAATGACACCATCTTTCAAAATATACACAGTGTAAGCATTTCTGCACTAAGTCGTGTACTTGCGCGCCACAGAATAAGAATGAAGCAAATTTACAGAGTTCCTTTCGAGAGAAACACAGAACGTGTAAAGCAACTGCAATATGACTATGTGCAGGTAAGCTATAGTGTCATTGGTTCTGAATTTGGAAGTGCATACTGTAGTGCTGTCCATGCACAGCACTACAGCCTGATGTGTTGCATTTGTTTTGTCTTGTCCAGAGAGTGATGGAACTAGAAGCAGATGCCATGGGACATGAGCTACTTTTTGTAGATGAGGCCGGTTTTAACCTCAGTAAATCAGGAGACGTGGCAGGAACATTATTGGACACCGTGCCATCATCAATGTCCCAGGACAACGTGGTGGTAACATAACCATGTGTGCAGCTATAAGCCAAAATGGTGTTGTTCACCATCATGCAACCATAGGCCCATACAACACTGCATACATTATTGCATTCCTGGACACCTTACATGACATGCTCACTGTTCAGAGACCAGAGCAGACCCGATATGTCATCATATGGGACAATGTTAGTTTCCATAGGGCTGCTTTGGTCCGCAACTGGTTGACAGACCACCCATTCTTCATGGCACTCAACCTCCCTCCATACTCTCCATTCTTAAATCCCATCAAGGAGTTCTTCTCTGCCTGGCGCTGGAAAGTGTACGACCGTCATCCTCATCAACAGTAGCCCTTTTAAGGCAATGAAGGAGGCATGTGGAGATATTGACCAGGCATCATGTCAGGCCTGGATACGGCATTCAAGGAGATATTTTCCCCGCGTTCCTGACTCCCCTTCCTCTTCCTCATCCTGGTCATCTCCTTCTCCCCCATCCTACTTGATCCTGCCCTCTCTCTCTTCCTCCTCTAATTCTCAACACTCTAAAGCGTCCATGGTAAGTCAAACCAAATGTTTACCTGTGGCCTATTTACATGTAGTGCTCAAGCTCTGATTGGTATGTGAACTTAAAGTCAAAAGGTGTTTGCACATGTGTCAATGTGGAATGCCAATAGGCAAAATAGTGTAGCAAAAAATAGTAATGTTTAGAGTTTTGATGGAAGTGTATTATTGAATTGCAAACTGAGTGTAAAGCAGAGAACAGACATTCAGTTTGGCACAGTTGGTAAATGATTTGGCTACAAGTGTTAGTGGTTTCAGAAATAGTAAAACTGTTCAGAAAATTGTAAAAATAGCTTGTAGTGCAGGTATCAGGATAACACTGCAGTTGCTTTTGATGATAGGCATGAATTTGTTCTTTATAATTAATTATGTAAATTGATTTAATGAGAAAATGTGTTTTTAAAAGGGGCTGCTGGCTTTATGAAGAATTACTTCCCAACATACAGGTACTGTATGCAAAAATTCAGATGCTACTGAGAAACACATTGTAATGTTATTGGTTTTTGACAAAAATAAATTTTGCATGAACATACAGAGGGTGAAATGTGCAAAAACTTGAGGCCTCAGGGTTCTGAAATACAGACTGATGTACACCCATTAAACCAACTGTGATGTCATGACAGCGAAATGTGACCAATGACAACACAGTACGGGATCTGAGCATCCTTAGCAGACCCATTAGAAGCAAAGAGTGCAGAGTCAGGGTCACGCACTACTGAGGGTCTCCACATCAGTGTGAACCTGCAGAATAACCGCTTGTGTAAATTCTCTCTCCTTTTGTAATTCGTTGACACAAACACACATTCTCCATGTACCACTCTGTGTGTCTCCCAGGTATCAAAGCCTGATATTCCTGAGGTGAGGAGGCAGCACAGTCTATTCTCCACGCCCTCACAAAGCACTCCTGAACATCGACACATTGTACTGCTTGGTTCCCTGCCACTAGCGGATAGAGTTCATGTTATATTTATGTAGCCTAAAGCACACTCTATCTCCCTATGTTCCTTCATCATCCTCTCCCTCCCTGCCTCGCCGATCTCTCTCACTCTCCCGGTCTTCTGCTGTGTTGAACTCTCGCCAGCTCCACTAGGTCTCCCCTCTGAAGACAACAATGTTCCATCGCGTTGCTTTTGTCCTAGATATCAGCTATTTTTAAATGGAATAATTAGACACATAACTGATTTAAATACTGCAAAGCCATACCCTTTTGTCTCCACTTAAAGTGGGCTGGGTGCACAATGCCAAAGGTGTTTGTGTGTTTGCATTTACATAGCTGTGTGTGATTTAAAGTAATTGTTCTTTCTTCTGCAAGCAGAGTGCAGTGGTGGAATGGGTAAGAGGTATTTTGAGCTTCTGTATTATTCTAGACTTATGTGAATTTCAATTTTGTGGATTTGTAGATTGCATGTGGTGCACCCACAAATCCATGCGTGTGTGTGTGTGTGTGATTATATGTGCTTACAGGGGACAATAGCCTGTGGTGTGTGTGTGTGTGTGTGTGGGCTGCATTCATTATTTGATCCGAAGGTAAGAACAAGGGAGAATATTTAGCCTGCGGTTACTTATTAATAAATATTAGTATGGAGACAGAGGAAAAGGATCAACATTATTTTTAATATTTGTTTTGAGCATTTGTTAAGCCTGTTATTCCATACCCAGGCTCACTTGTCAACTGCAAGGTCTTAGCGGAGGTATTAGTGTGTGTGTGTGGGGGGGGGTTGTGTGTGAGAGAGAGAGCGACAGAGTGGAGGACGACTGCTACAGGATCCCAGCTGTCTGAAATCTCTTAAGAAAACTAAACATTATGATGGTGGTGATGATGCTTGTGGTGATTATGATTTTGCTGATGAAGACACTGATGACACTCTTTGTGATGATGATTGTGATGAATGTCATGTAGATGAAGGATGTTGGCAAAGGATTTTGTGATATTTGTGCAGAAAGAAAGGCTCATGGTTTCAAGTAAATTAATGAATGATATATTAATGAGAGTGTCGTATGAGAGTGTACGTGTACGTGGCACATTTGGTGACTCACTGGGATTGTTTTCTTATTTGTATTCAACAACTTCAGGACATGACTGCTCCCAGCCAGGTAATAGTCGAGCACATAACCCCTGTAAAACCACAACATGTCGGTTTTTTACATTTTTTGTAAGGAATAAACAAACATGATTTAATGTGTTATTTAATGAGCTTTAGATGTTCTGGTAGGCAATTTTGTTACCTTTGGACAGAGTCAGGCTAGGTGTTTCCCCCTATTTCATTCTTTATGCTAAGCTAGCTGACCAGCTGTTGGCTTTAGCCCTATGTGTACCAAATATATAAGAGAGTGGTTTCAATCAAGCTGTGATTTTTCTGTTTTACATTTAGTAAACCTTACTTACTTGGTACTTGGTATACATTCACCAGTCACTTTATTAGGTACACCTTGCTAGTACCAGGTTGGATCACCTTTTGCCTTCAGAACTGCCTTAATTCTTCGTGGCATCTTTTCAACAAGGTGTTGGAAACATTCCTCAGAGACTTTGGTCCATATTGACATGATAACATCACGCAGCTGCTGCAGATGTGTCGGCTGTACATCCATGATGCAAATCTCCTGTTCCACCACATGCCAAAGGTGTTCTATTGGATTGAGATCTGGTGACTGTGGAGGCCATTGGAGTACAGTGAACTCATTGTCATGTTCAAGAAGGCAATCTGAGATGATTTGAGCTTTGTGACATGGTGCATTATCCTGCTGAAGTAGCCATCAGAAGATGGGTACACTGTGTCATAAAGGGATGGACGTGGTCAGCAACAATACTCGGGGAGGCAGTCACGTTTAAACAATGCTCAATTATCAAACTAAGGGTCCCACAGTGTGCCAAGAAAATATCCCCCACACCATTACACCACCACCAGCCTGAACCGTTGATACAAGACAGAATGGATCTATGCTTTCATGTTGTTTACACCAAATTCTGACCTTACCTTCTGAATGTCACAGCTGAAATCGAGACTCATTAGAGCAGGCAACATTTTTCAAATCTTCTATTGTCCAATTTTGAGCCTGTGCAAACTGTAGCATCAGTTTCCTGTTCTTAGCTGACAGGAGTGGCACCCGGTGTGGTCTTCTGCTGCTGGAGCCCATCTGCTTCAAGATTCGACGGGCAGTGCATTCAGAGATGGTATTCTGCATACCTCGGTTGTAACGAGTGGTTATTTGAATTACTGTTGCCTTTCTGTCATCTCGAACCAGTCTGCCCATTCTCCTCTGACCTCTGACATCAACAAGGCATTTTTGTCCACACAGCTTCAGCTCACTGGATATTTTCACTTTTTCAAACCGTTCTCTGTAGACCCTTGAGATGGTTGTGTGAAATCCCCAGTAGATCAGCAGTTTTTGAAATACTCAGACCAGCCCGTCTGGCACCAACAACGATGCCACATTCAAAGTCACTTAAATCCCCTTTCTTCCCCACACTGATGCTCGGTTTGAACTTCAGCAAGTTCTCTTTCCCACGTCTACATGCCTAAATGCACTGAGTTGCCAGGAGATTGGCTGATTAGCTATTTGTGTTAACAAACAATTGAATAGGTGTACCTAATAAAGTGGCCAGTGAGTGTACTTCCCGTCCTGTCTCTGTTTTTTCTCGTTCTTTGTATTTGATTATGTTTTTCTTTGTGTCTCTTATTCATTCATTCTGTGTTTCCTGTTTGTTCTAGGGATGACCCCAAATAGTTGAAGATTCAATAGGTGGAGCCTGATTTGACTGTCAATCTCAAAGTCGATGCTTCACAACTACACAAGGATCATGCTATTTAGGCGATATTGAGAAGCTCAATGTCTGATTTTACATAGAACTACCAGTTTTCCCCCAATAAGTTAATATGCAGCCTATTACAATATACATTTCAATGTTTAATGCTGTAAATAAACATCCACCATCGTCAGAAAGGCCAGGGCAACTGGGGTTTGAACCCACAACCTTCTTGCTGTGAGGTGACAGTGCTAACCACTGCACCACCACACCGCCCTGTAAATAAACACGTAAAAAAAATAACTTCCAATAAATGTTTTTAGTTTAGTGCGTAAATAAATCTAAAATTGTAATCCCAACCCTGGGTTGTCAGTGTGCATGTGTAGGCGTAGCGTGAATGTGTGTAATGGCAGGAGGAACATTTGCTGAAGAGACGGAGCTCCAGCTTCACCAGTGTTGTGCAGAGTTGTCCGCACCTCGTGGGTCTTTCGGATAATTTATCACCGTTGATGAACCACACAAACAATATTATATCGTCGCTACTTGAAATAGACCCGCGAGGAGCCGCGACATGCATGCAGTTGTGTAGCATGGCAAAAACTCTGCACAAGACTGGTGAATGGCAGGGGCGAGAGAGAGAGAGAGAGAAAATGGTCAACAATAAGCCTCAGTTTAGCTTCGGCTCGCAATCGCCGTGCACAAAAACACACATGATTCGACTATCAGTCGACTACAGGCAGGACTTGATGATTCTGATTCAGCTATATAAATCCTAAGTCGGGGACAGCCCTAGTTTGTTCCCAACCTCTCCTCTTGTTTCTGTTCACTTCACTTCCTGCCCTTTTGCATGTATTGTTTGGTGTGTTCCTTATACTCTCCTGTCGAGTGTCCCCTCCTGTCTCCTATGTTGCTTACTTGTTTTTGGACTCTAGCCTCCCTCTACACCTCGTAAACCTGTTCACCTTTATGTTATTTTATTTCTATAGCGCTTTTCAGGACACTCAAAGACACTTTACAGTAAAAGCAGAAGGTATGTACATTTAAAACAGATTAAAAACATAAAACATAAATAACATAATATAAAATATATGAACAGTGGATAAAAACGTGTGGTGCGGAAATACATAAGAGCAATGGGACAACCATATAAATAACAAAATAACAAATAGCGGCAGGTGTAAATTAACATTGTTTGATGTTAAAAGCTAGTCTAAAAAGGTGGGTTTTGATAACTGATTTGAAAGAGTCCATGTCGCTGCAATCTCGGATGTGTATGGGTAAGGAGTTCCAGAGGGAGGGGGCTGCGATGGTGAAAGCTCTGTCGCCCCAAGTACGGTGCTTGGTCCTGATTTGTGGTGAGAGAAGTTTAGTGTCAGAGGAGCTGAGGTTGCGGGAGGGATTGTGGTGGTGGAGCAGGTCTGTGAGGTAGGAAGGGGCCTTGTTTTGGAGGGCTTTATGTGTGAGAAGGAGGATTTTGTACTGAATGCGTTGGGGAACAGGGAGCCAGTGAACATTCTGGAGGACAGGGGTGATGTGGGAATTGTTGGGCTTCTGTAAATAACATCATAGAGTACGGTCTAGACCTGCTCTTTTATGAAAAGCGCTGTGAGATAACTGTTGTTGTGATTTGGCGCTATATAAATAAAATTTATTTGAATTTAATTTAATTGAAATGTGGTCACGGGTGCGTGTGTGGGTGAGGAGGCAGGTAGCAGAGTTTTGGATATATTGGTTTCGGCAGCAGAGAAGGTGAGTGATGGGCGGAGAAGGACAATGTTTTTGAGGGGAAAGAAGGCAGTCCTGGTGACATGGTTGATGTGGTGTTCTAAAGTGAGGTTGCTGTCAAAGATGACTCCAAGGTTGCAGATGTGTGGGGATAGAGACAAGGTGGAGTTGTGGATGGAAAGGCTGAAGTTGTTGATGTTTTTTGTTAGTGGGCCCGAAGATGATCATGTCAGATTTATTGTAATTGAGTTGTAAGAAGTTGGTTTGCATCCAGGCAGTTGGTCAGAGTTACAGAGGTTAACTGTGGTGATGGATTTGGTGGAGATGCAGATCTGGACGTCAGTGGCGTAGCAGTGGAAGTGGACACCATATCTACATCTGATAATACCGAGTGGCAGGATGTAAATGATGAACAGGAGAAGACCAAGCACCGAACCTTGGGGGACGCCTTGTGACAAAGGAGCAGTGGAGGAGGTGCAGTTGCTGATGTTGATGAACTGTTGTCTGTTGGTGAGGTAAGAGCGGAGCCAGGAGAGTGCAGTGCCAGTAATATTGGAGTAAGTTTCCAGTCGGGAGAGAAGAGTGGAGTGGTTCATGGTGTCGAAGGCTGCAGTGATGTCGAGCATGATTAGGATGATGAGGTGACCGGAGAGGAGGAGGTCATTGGTTAATTTGAGGAGGACTGTTTCAGTGCTTTGTTGTGAGCTGAATCCAGATTGAAATGGTTCTAACTGGTTGTTGGTGAGGTGGGTTTGAATTTGAGCAGCGAGAACGCGTTCCAGGATTTTTGATAGGAAGGGGAGAAGGGGGTCGGAAATTGGACATGATGTCGGGGTTCAGACCAGGATTCTTGAGGATGGGGGTGACAGCTGCAATTTTGAGTTTTGTGGGGACTGATCCAGATGTGAGGGAGGAATTAATGATTTTGATGATGAGTGGAGTGATGGATGGAAGGCAGGTCTTGATTAGGGATGATGTTATTTATTTTTGTGGTGAATTGTAACAGTTCTGGTATTTTCAGAACAAAAGCGAAGCGAGCATTTGGGGCGGTGAATTTACATACAAAGTTGAAAGTTGAAAAGAAAGCGAGGAGGTTGAACTACCTGGTGAGTTCAGAAAACATGTGTCTGTAACTTTATTCCAGCTATCATTGTACTTTACTGTGACCAAGTTAGCATAGAAAAGCCCTGATCGATCCAAACTCCATTCAGAAAACAAACATTTAGTAGTTGTTGTCCTGCTGTCAACTCTGTACGCAGGATAAGCGGTTGAAGATAGATGTATGGATGGATGGATGTCCTGCTGTCTTGCTGACAGACCTGACAAAGCATGAATTCATATGTTTAACAAATCTGCATCATGTCGTCGTTATTTCGGCATCTGTTTAATCCGTTTATTGCTATTTAAGCAAAATGTTTACTTTGGGTTCATACAGCTGTAGTAATCGCAAGTTGTGTTTATTCACATTATCGCGTTAAAATCGCCTTCTCGCATTGTGTGTGAACACTTGCTGCGAATGTACTCATGCGAGGAAAGCGTCGCGTTTGGTCTGAATGGCGCATAAAGGGGACAGAGGTGAGAAACAAGACAGTGACTGAGAGTGTGAAGGGGTGGGGCGGGTGGGGGGTTGAGGGGACAGGGGAAGTAGTCCTGGTTATTTTGAAAAAACACTATAAACTGTATTTGCTCAGTCTGGTGTCCTGCGTTTGGTTTCTAATCCCTTGTTTTTTCCTGTGTTTGTGCATAACATTGACCCTCAGCTAAATACGCAAACCATGACCATTTTAAAGCATTTTGAAACAAAAAGTCATTTTTTTTTTAGATGGTTTAAGTAATGTTACAGTGTTAGGCTGTTACATGTAATGTAAATTGATAAATGTTTAATGTACTTCTTCAAGCTGTCACCACAATAATGTACATGGCTAACTACATCTAGCACAGCTGTACAGTAGGCTACATACTGTTATGTGACTTAGGCTACATCTGCTGCTTGCCAGTGCTCATACATGTCGTTTTGGGGAAACGACATGTATGAGCATGGTCATGTCCAGCCACTACCCGAACAAACTGTGATTCTTTCACAATTTCACAATTCACAATTCGGCCGATAATGGCTTTAACTAGTTTGATCGGTGGTCTCTAAAAAGGCCGATCAGAAAAGCCAATCAGATGAAGATACTCGCTGGACAAATTTACAACAGCAGCTAAAATGGTTTCACTACCAGGTCTGAGCAGTTTTCAAAGCTAGCAATCACCAAAGTCCTTTTCAGACAAGAGGTGATTGATGCAGCTAGTTAATCGTTTTTATCACACTGACACTCACATTTGGCTTTCTGATTCGGTCTTATCAGTCATGCAAAGCAAAAACACAATGCTACTGACAGAGTTTTAGTTTCAGTATTTTTATTACTGTGTAAAAAACACTTGCACTGTGCATGTCGCAGTATTTACTTGGCGATGACTCCCAGTCTGTTTTCCAGTCACCCAGTCCCTCTGTACTCCCGTGTTACTTTCAGTCCCAGCTCGTTGTCGGTCACTACAAAAAGTTATTCGTCTGTATTACCTTCTTCTTTCGCCAAATCTTCTGCAACTGCGGAGTAGACCATCTGCTTCATGTTTACACCGGCACACGCATGCTCAGAGTATGTGAACTGACATTAGAAGTCGTTTTAATATGGATGGAGATCAATTCTCATACACAACTAAAACGCTACTGTGAACGGAGAAGATCGTGTTCGTTATAAAAATGTTTTTTAAAAAACTGTGCTAGTGTGGATGTAGCCTAGCATTACCCACTCCACTCTCTACTCCTCTCATGTCAACTCTCCCGTTTTCCCCGGGATCCTCCCATTTCAATGTCTCCCCTATTTTTAACCTTTATAAAATCAAATAAAAACCTGCTGTCCATATTTAGAGTGTTTGCTTCTCTCTTCTCTGGTAAAGCCAGTGGCAGTAGGCCAATGTAAAAGATGTAGGCCTAGACTTCTTGCACAAGGATTTAATAGATGAAAACAACCCATTGAAATAATATTAGGCCTATGCTAGTGGTAAACCATAAATTATACAACAGTATAACATGGAATTAACACTGTACTTTTATTTATTGAAATTTCCCTTATTTTCAAATCTCAGTGATGACTCCTCTCTGTAGCCCACTCTCCCTCTCTCTGTTCGTCTCTCTGCCCCCTAAAGCCCACAGAACCTGCCTGAGCTTTCCACAACAAAAAGCGGCTACTTCAGAGTTTATCATCGACTCATGATGCCTGTGCTCCTTTATCTCTTAAATATTTTGGCTACAGCCTTTTTGCTGCGGTTTTTATAGTTCAAGTAAATTTATAAAGATGCTGTTTGTTCTGTTATTGTAGTTTATTCCACAGGAAAGCTGTATTTGTTAAGCTACAAGATGTTGGCAGTAACCAGGGAAAGCTATAGTCTCTAAGACAGAGGGAGTGGAATTTGTTGTCCATGTTTCCTGGCAATAAAAAACAGTTGTCACGTAATGATACTTCATCTGTTAATTTTAATACTTAATACATAGTTTTTAAGAGTAAATATACTGTATACTACATGATCAATAAAAGGCTTCAAATAGACGCAGTGATCAGGTCCTACTAGTCATAATGTGCTTTACTCCAGTTTGCAGCTGCCGAATGAAGCCATCTACTGCATGGATTACAAACCTTTTTGTACCTAGTTATTTTGACATCGAAATGTGAAAATAGGCCCAGGCTTAAAAATGCCAAGATTATCCTTTAATACATTAAATACGTTTGAGAGTTACTGTTGCGCTGGAAAAAATTATGTTGCTTAGTGCCAAATTTTATGCACATTATAAGAGTAATCTCTGGTGTAGCATGTTGAGGCTTCTGATAATCATTTTCTCCAAAAGAGACACTCAAATGAAACATTCAAATATGAAAGATGAGGTAGAGACAATATTATCCATCTTCAAGTATCAGGTGAAGGTGAGGTAGGGTTAATTCACTAATGATACAGCAATTTATATAACATTTTTATTCTTTTTTTTAGACTAGGAAACACAATAACTGAGTTCATCATGTTGTCAAAATGTTTTATTAGTATACTTGGAAGAAACAAGGACTTCACTGAGCCCCGCTGTCCCCACTTCAGAAACCAAACATCCCGTCACCGCACACACTTTTCTTCAATTTAAGACAACTGTGCCTGGATCAAAACAGTTATTATTGTTCATCAAAACAAGTCTGCTGAATGTCTTGGTTCAGCCAAAGGAATTACAGAACATTTTCTTTGTGTTTGTTTTTGACAAAAAAAAGTGAGAAATTGTGTGTGTTCAACTCATATGCAGACACACAATGACACGTTTCTATTCCTGTGTGTGTCTCCATCTCTCTGGGTCCTGCCTGCCTCAGTCATAAGGGGTTGTTAAAAAGAAACCGTGGCAACGTGACAGCACTACAGCGCAAACCAAATTGACTTTCTTTCGTTCTCTTTCTTTCTTCGTATTCTCCATTCTCATTGAGTGCTCGGCTCCAAACAATGCCACGTTTCCCTCGACGATCTCTCTCTGTAGGGAAACCGCCCCCTTCTTCCTAATTTCCCTCCACCTAAAACAGAAAAGAGCCCCGTTAAAGAGCGTCATTAGTGCCAGGCCATTTTTTTGTTGTTTTCTTACTCTCTAAAGAAAGAGGAAGTGTTATCTGTGGCGAACAAACTTAACCCAATTAAGATCTGGTGGGGCGTAGGGGCTTGGCTCGGGACACAGCTGGGGCTGCCAGCTTGCCAACCAGGCACACAGCCAGCCAGTCAGCCAGACAACCAGGCAGGCAGGCAGGCAGGCAGGCAAGTAGCCAGCCGCCCACTCAGTCAGCCAGCAGCCAGTCAGTCAAGAAACCAAACAGCTGCCTACTCAGTACACCCACCAGCCTGGCAGTCAAACAGATAAACCAGCCTGCTAAACAGTTAGCCAGGCGTTCTGTCAGCCAGCCAGTCTATCAGATGTACAGCCTCTTTATCACATGAAGTGATTTTGACTTCTGTTTAAGAGCTGGTCTTCTAGTGTTGTTGGCATCGTGAGGTTGCTCTTAATATTACCCAGCTCTGTATATATATACACACAGTATGTGCATATGTGCCAGTGACAACCCTTTGCAGGAACAGAAAAGGTCAATAAGGAAGCATGAGAATGCAAATATTTATAAATTATATGTAGCCAGGTGAACCAGGGGTACAGAGTTCAATAGTGTTGTGTTTATAATGTTATGCAATTGCTGGTGGGATTATTTCAGAGATACCGTTCCTCTCTATTGCACTGATGGTCTATTGTCACTTTAAGAGTAGTAGCCTACATGGGACGGATCGTGCGAGAGTTTCCGACGGGATACGTTGAAAAAAACTGAGGTGTCGGCCCTGCGGTGTAGAGAAACGACAAGGGATGTACTTTGGTTTATCGATAGGGAGCATATCTCCGTAAACCATGGTAGAGTAAATAAATAATCCTTAAAATCGTCAGACGAGAGAGTGAACTAGCTAGTGGACCCTGCTGATTCCTGACGATTGATAGCCGAGTGAGTTTATGAGTGCGTATCTTCACCATGAGAGGAAGAGACTCTGACCAGCAGCAAGAGCAAGAGTGACAACAAAGTGTATTTACAAAAAAAAATAAATCACATTAAAGGTCAAAAATAAATCCTCCTGGGCGAGAGTACTCGAACATTTCTTAATTTCTGATTTTTGCTGGTCACTGTAATTATCCCTCCCTTCCATACTGGCAATTCCTTTGTAGAATGACTGCACTTTAACTTACACTGTCCCTCTACGTTAGTCGCTCTATGAAAGCATCAGTCAAAGCTAATGTGAGGCTTCAGCCGTCCGACACGTTGGTACATATGTCTTATAGCAGTTGTATGCAAGTTTATTACCAGTGTTGAGTACTGTAGCTTTGGAAAATGCCAAATATTATTTGGCTAAATGAGACTGCTACATCCTCATATTGCTTCAGCTGGATTTTGGAATGCATTTTGCACAGGTAAAGTAGCAACTTGCAGAACATACGACAACCGACTGAGCATACATGCTACAATGACCGAACAGGGAATGAACAGAAACACAGAACATTTATACACAGGGACTAACGAGCAGGGCGGGAGCAATACAGGTGACTGGGATCAGGGTTAACGAGGCAGAGAGACAGAAGGGGAAAACAGAGAGACTGGATGGCAGGCAGATTACTGGAGGAAACACAGAGGCAGGCGGGCAGAGACAGCAAAGGGGAACAAAGAGGCAGGCAGACAGAGTAATAACTGGGGAACAGACGGAACACTTGTACTGGCAGACATGGGGCAAAATAATAACCAACACAGACAGAACACATGTAACAAAATACCAGACAAGAATCTAACTCAGACAATAACAGAAACCCACGTAAACAGACAAACACCGACCAACTATAACACAGGGATCATAACAGACAAAACCTAAATGAGAACCTAGAACTAGAACACAGAGTACCGAGCAGACTAAACCAAAATGATGCAGAGAAAGAACTAGAAGCAAATACTACAACATGAACTAAAGCACAGGACTAGGAACAAAGACATGAAACAAAAACCCAGACTCCCCAACAAGACACACAGAGAGGACTGAAACCCAGACACAGAGAAAACTAAATCAAAACACAGAGAAGACATGACCAAAATAATATAATCCAGAGAAGCCCAGGACAGGATCGTGACATCTGTGATAAAAAAAAAAAAAAGAAGCTATGGGCTCTGAGCATGTAGTTTGAGGTACTAGTGAGATGAGAAAGTTAAAGACATCTCTGGAAAGTTATCACAGCTGCAATTGGTCTGTCCTTCTTCATCACAATTGCAAGGTAAATGGTAGCTGTTGCTGTAGCTATTGTGAGTTCGCACATATTCAATCGGCAAAAAACATCCCAACATTGAAAGCAAGTGGCTGTGGTGGTTCAGGTAGCCTACAGGTTTGTAATACCACAAGAATGAATTTTACCCTTAGTTACACTGGACCTAGCTTAACATTTTGTAGCCGGAGCCCCCGCAGCGTCGACACTACGGCTTCATCGTAATGAATTTTATCTTTCATGAGTTTTACTTTTCACGCAGGGCCAAGTCATTCTGACTTACACTGTTGTCACTCTGCAAAGCTATCGATTCACTGTCAATAACTCTTTCACCGTACATATGGGTACGTGAGTGTCGCATTAAGATAGACTTAAAAAAAATCTGAACCTTTCCTTTAACTGACAATGGACTGAATGTTGAGTCCTCAAATCAAATATTCCTGCTTTAATAAAACATATTTCTTCAAGGTCTCAGATATGTGCTCCTCGGAGCGCTCTTCCTGGATCTCTCTGGGCCTCTGGCAGCCTTAAATGTTAACACATGTCTTTAAAACCGGCGCTCCTCCAGGGCAGAATAGCTCAGAGGGCTAAAGTGAATTGTATGTGCTGCTTGTTAAACACATGAGAATGATGTGTGTGTCTATCTGTGATGCACTGGATGCAATGCAACAGTGTCATTTCTCAAATAGAGCGTTTGTAATTAACCAAAGGACAAAAGACCCCTTGTCATATGCAAATGTGGATTGAGACTTAGACATCATCACCCCCTACATGTGAGCGCACACCACCCCACACACACACACACACACACACAGACACACAGCAGCAGCAGCATATTTCAAAATCATCAAACCTTCTTCCCCTGGTGCTACACCTCACACTGGCACGCACACATACACCCTCACCCCATGATCCGTACACAAGTGCCAGATACACACTCTAACAGCCAAACATGTTGATAATTAGAGCCTTGTTATTGGAAGGTGTTATCACAACAATTAACACCCTAATGTGTGTACGCTCATGTGTGTATGGCGGTGATGGGAGGGAAGGTGCTGGTTGTCGTGTTTGTGTGTGTGTGTGTGCAAGCCTTCACGTGATGCCGGGTGGTGAGGAAGCGTGTGTGCATACCATTAATTCTTGCACGGAGGCCCGAAACACACACGCCCACCCTCTCTCTCTCTCTCTCTCTCTCACACACACACACACACACACACACACACACACACACACACACACAGCAAGGGTTCGCTGAAACAATGAAACAGTTTCCCAGTTTGATGAAGTTCCTGTGAATTCTGACACAACGGCAGCAGGAATAGTTGGAGTGATAGATTCTGATTGATATCCAGTGGGGAGCAGAGAAAGGGGAGGAGGGGTGGGGGGTGGAGGAGAGGAGGAGATGAGTAGGTAAAAGGAGAAATAGCGACAGGGGACACGAAGAAAGTCAGGGGAGTAGCCGGACCATGCAGAGACTGATAGAGGAGGAGAGAGGATTTGTTTAATTGTGTATTTTTAATCACACATTTGCACCCTTTTCTTCTTTTTATCCAGTTTCGGCTTTAAACGACTCGAGCCTTGTGACAAACACAGTGCAAATGGCAAATAAACGGCTTGTCTCAAGAGGCAAGGAGGTGGAGGAGGAATGACAGGAGAGAAGGAGTTGACAGGATGGGGAGATAGACGAGAGGAGGTGGAGAACATAATGTTTGTGTGTGTGAGGGGGAGAGATTTTTGTCTCCAAAATCTTCTGTTTATAACATACTTGTTTATTAAGCTTATTAAGATTTTTCTTTTTAGTTTTGAGTGCATGTTTTGGAATTTTGGTTCATTCCAAATAACAATAAAAACTGTCTGGGATTTCTTTGTTTGATGGTTTCCATTTTATGAGGTCATTTTTATTTCTTGAGAAGAACCCAATTGTCCCTTGTTCTAACCTTATTTGGTCGCAAGGTTTTGACCAGTAGGCGTTCATCAGCTAAGATTCAGGTTGGCATTGGAAGAGAATTTCTGGGACTGGTTCAAAGTCGTTTGTTCCAATGATTAAAACTCACAAATGCAACGAAGCACAAACCAGAAATAATCAATCCAACATTTATCTCAGTTTAGCTCTTCCATGTTGCTGTATGCAGAAAAAAATATGAATGGCCAGAGTTTTGAGTGAAAGTTTTAAAGTTTACAGCTGACAACTGCACCAAAGTCTATTATAAACTATTAAAATGATGGGAAATAAAACGAAAAGTGTGCTGGTCGTTGGTGTGAGTTAGAGGAGATTAACTACTTGGTGAACCTATGCGTTAGGCGATGTGAGTAAATAGCAAAATCATTTGGCCTGGTGCTATACTATAATTTATACAGCGTGACATCAGGGGCCATTAATCTGCTTTTAAGGGACAAAAAGTTGTTGTGGTTTTGATATCTGACTTGTAGAGTCATTAATGTAAACCATTACATTATTCATTTGCATATTAATTCATATAAACTCAGCAAAAAAAGAAACTTCCCTTTTTCAGGACACTGTATTTTAAAGATAATTCTGTAAAAATGTAAATAACTTTACTTACTTTGTTCAAATAATGTCGTCCATGCTTGTTCAAGGAAACATAAACAAATAATGGAACAGTCGACCCTAACAGCATGCAGACGGTAGGCAATTAAGGTCACAGTTATAAAAACGATGAACCCTAAAGAGACCTTTCTACTGACTCTGAAAAACACCAAGGAAAGATGCCCAGGGTCCCTGCTCATCTGCGTGAACGTGCCTTAGGCATACTGCAAGGAGGCATGAGTACTGCGGATGTTGCCAGGGCAATAAATTGCAACGTCTGTCCTGTGAGATGCCTAAGAAAGCACTACAGGGAGACACGAAGGACAGCTGATCGTCCTCGCAGTGGCAGACCAATTTTAACAACACCTGCACGGGACCACAGGGCCACAACAGATACTGATTGTTACTTTTGATTTTGTATGTCATTGAGTTCCAAAGTAAAGTAGTTTTAAATTTTTACATCAACTTTGTGGAGACACTCACAATACAGTAAAGCTTCCCTTTGCTGTCGTTTGAATATGCAATTGAATACAGATACATATTAAAGTTTTAATAACTGAACTGAAGTTTTCACATGCAGTGCTTTTGTTAGCTTTTGTAATGTGCATAATTGTCTTTGTTTGACCTTGGATAATTGTATGTTTTTATTTGGTTTCTAAAGCAGCTGACGGGGAATCAATAAAGAATGAAGAACAGATGAAACCTGATTAAAAACAGTGTATTGATTTTTCACATCTTCAGAAACTGGAAACTTTCCAGATTCTTCTGTAAGAATTAGTAACACATTTGATGATTCTTCCCCAAGAAAAATGTTTCTGAAAAAACTGCTTTTAAATCTCTTCTGATGATGTCATTGTTACAGTAGACATGATATCTGTTGTGATGGATAACATACAGTATCTCAAGCAACTATCAATTCTCTCCCACAGTAAATTGAAAGGAAAACAGCCTGGAGGGAAAAAAAGTCAAAATGACAGAACATTACAGTATACCAATGACAATGTAAATCATATATGTATATGACTAGTAAAACAATAAAACATGGATGTTGGAAACACACACACACACACACACACACACACTACACTGCTTGGGGAATTCAATCATTTCAAACATTATCTTTAGAAAATGTTCCTGTAAAAGTGAGACAGTGGCTTCTGTGAGACACTTAAGATACGAATTTAAGATACTTGAACACCAACATAATGCTGCTGCCGTTGTTCTACCCACAAACAACTCTCTCACTCACACAGTGTCCAATCAGTGAGTGTGTGTGTAGGCTGGTGTAATGAGGTGGAGACAGTTGTCCATTACTTCCTAAGTTGATGGGCTCTTCGCAGCAGTGCGCCCACAGCTGGAAGAGAGGCAGAGGAGGAGGCACCAACAAGGAGACAATACCACACATGCAGACATATTCCCTCTCTGTGTGTTTGAGTTTTTGACTCCCACTCTATTGTAGTAATAATAATAATAATAATAATAATAATAATAACTTTTAGTTTCGATTATTTGCACATGTATTTTAAAGTTTGACTATTGTGCAGGAAGCTAATGAAGATACCTCGCCTATATACATACCAATAGTCATACTTAAAAAAGAAGGAAAATGAATAAAAACAAAAAAACATTACACTGGCAAAATGCTTTCAGTGACAGATTGTTTAAAGGTTTCCGTTTTATACAGATTTTATACATCTTCAGGAACCTCACTACAGGGAACCCAATGGTAAAAACCTTATCCTGGCAGTGAAATTAGACCTCAGATAAGCCAGGACACAAATGTACTGAACTCAAGCAGCATTCAGACTTAGGGAGAGTTCGAAGTTCTGCTCAGTTTTTCTTTAAAAATCATTTAAAAAATCTTTCAAAGTAAGTCTAAAGCAAAGGTTTGGCCTTTGGATTGTCAGTGTTTTTCCCTCCTGTAGAATTCAGAAAGCAGTTTTATTGCACACATAATATAAAGGCTGCTTAAGGTAAATAAGCTTCAAAGGGACAACGAAAAAAAGATTCTGAGTCAGATTTACCACAATGCCAAAATTACATATTTCTCATACATTAAAAAACGTGAAGAAGTTTTCATTCTGTAAAAGTACTATGATACATGTAAAGATTTCTCTACCTGTAAACTGAAAAATAACCTTTTCTGTTTCTGAAACATTAGTGCAGATTTGGATATATACATTTTGGCATTTTTGTATTCTCAATAGATAAGTGTATTTTTTATCAGGTCTCTGGAAGTCTGTAAATATTAGGAGTAACAAGTGCAGTAAGATTACAAAACAAACATGATAGGCTGAGAACTTAGAAGTACAAACTTATTTATTTATACATTTTAATTGTTGAAATTCTGTCCTAGCAGCATATAAAGTAAAAGAGCAGGTGCACATCGCCATCTAGAGTTTAAAAGGCATAGCTTCATCATATAGAAGCTTCTTTGTACACTCATGTTTTCCCATCCATCCAAGGATGTACTTTATGGTTTCTTCTATGGATCGATCAGCATTGACTAAATATTTAGTAAACAAGCATGGTAATCATGTTCGAATTCAAAACTGATTTCTTTGTAGTTTAGAGAGGTTTGGAGTATATTTATTATCTACCCAAGATCTTCCTCTTCGTGTTGGTTCATTTTGTATAAAAGGTAAAAAAGAAGACTTTAATGAAATCTTAAATAAATATGTACAGATAGATTGATTGATTGATCGATCGATCGTCTGGTGTGCACAGTAGTAGAAAGTAACTATGTTTACACATTTATTATATTCAGCTACTTTATACTTCTTCTCCACCACATTTTAAGGTACAAGGTAGATTTATTTGTTATTTTACAATGAGATGAAGTTTGTGGTTCCCTTTGTGCTACACACAAAAAGCAAAAGGTATATACAAAAAAATTATTAAAGTATAAACAGAAATAATCTTTCTGCGTGGTGCAGTGCTGAGGGTGAATTTAGCCTGGGGGAAGAGCCGGGTGGTATGGCAGTGGATATTTCTGTATCTCTTGCCCGACGGCAGCCAGGTGAACCGGCTGTGGCAGTGTGGTTACTGTTTTTTAGTATCCTGTTAGGCTCTACAGACACCTCACCTTACTGATATCACTGATGCTCGGTAGATGGGTACCCATGATCTTCTGAGTGGCTCCAGACCCCTCCTGTCATATGGCAAGCCATTTTAACATTTATTCCTTAGAAGTTACTAGTCACTATTTTAGTTACTATTAAATAGTGACTAGTAACTTTTAAGGAATAAATGTTAAAACGACTTGCCATACCTGTCCTGGGCCGTGCACCTCCTATGCCAGTTTGTGATGTTCCCAGTCAGGATGCTTTCTATTACTCTTCTCCTTTGTAAAAGTTAACAAGAACTTGAAATGGTAATTTTGCCTTTTTTTAGTTTTCTGAAGAAATACAGCAGTTTCTGAGCTTTCTTTGCCAGGAGATGTGAGATGACTATGTCAGGGTCTCTGTGATGCTGATTCCCATATGAAGTCTCATCATCTGGCCGATGATGGAGGGCTGAGCACACAGCCCTGGGGGTCTCTGGTGTTGAGCACTAAATACTGTACTATAAAATATTGTACTTTTTACTCTACTACACTTATTTAACAGCTGTAGTTACCATTCACTTTCCGATTAATACAACCCATTATTTAAGATTAAACCAGTGTTTTTGGCTTGTGACCACTTACAAAATAAAGCTGTTATGAATGTCTGTCTAGTTGGGGTGGTTCAAGTGTCTGAGTTGTTAGAAGTTTCACCAAAAAGACATTTACCCCCTAAACTTCTCAGATGACTTCATTTACAGTTTGAAGCCAAATCGTTCCAAATTTCCATCAGACCCTTTTTCTTCTTTCCTCTCAAATTTATCATGTGACCCTTTGACCTTTTTACTGAAGTGAAGGATCAGAGTACTTCCCCCACCACACAGCTCTTGCTACTTGCCATCTTATATTGTTTGATGCAGAGAGGATATTTAGGAAAGACCCATTAATGTAACATTGAAAACAAATGACGCTGATGAAATGAACTGATATCAACTCAAGGTCCCACACACCATACCAACACAGGTGTTTTCACTTATGGCCCCTACTCTTCTTAGGACTGTGAGAGTGTGCGCTAGATTTCCTTCACTCTCCAGTCAGCGTTGTTTAACCTGCTAAGAGTGGGACAGCATATGCCTTCATCATTCTTCAACTGTTCCTGCCTGCACGCATCTGGGTCCTCACCCCTGTTGCCCTGTACGGAAGCCTAAGTATATACTTCTGTCCCTCCTCTTCTATTCACCCAAATTACGACAGGCCCGAGAGTCCGAGTCAGACACAGCTGGAAAACACTGCCAGAAGGCATGAAGAAGTGTCTGAAACAAAGTGGAACTTGAACTCAGTCCTCATACAACTTAGCGCAGCTGTGGTTCAGGAGATACAGCAGGTTGTTTGTGTCACTGAACCCGAAGTTGCTCCCGGTGTGAAGTGCTTTGTCCATTTAGGTAGAAAAGTTCAAAATAAATGCAGTCCATTTACAGTGATCTGTATGCTTACCGCTAAAAATCACATCCACTGCGATTCACATCAGTCAGTACTGACAAGGGGACTGTATACTTAAAATGATGTCATTTTTATTTCTTATGGTAAATTCTCTCTTCAATAAAAGAAAAAAACAATGAAACACTCATCAGACCAAAACAAAATATTCAAACACTTGCAGACGTTTTTTACCTCCATACCTGCTGAACATCAACACTGCTGCACATCAAAGAAAACTAATCCACAGCTCAAAGGTGTTGCACATTTACAGTTTATACATATATATATATTTTATAAAAGAAAGATGACATGATCTGAACATTATCTACAACACGAAAGAAAATGTTGAGTAGGTTTCTTCTCAGAAATGACTTCTTTCTGTGGTTTAACCTGTGATCCATTAGGCTTCAACGCAACACTGAAGAAAATAACTTTTCAACACATTTAAGAATTTTAAGAAGATTCCTCACAACCAAAGTAACAAACACAAGTACACGGAGTACAAGCCGCGGGCTGTTGTTGATTTGACTTCATTAACTGGATTGCTGCCTTATATGAACTCCACACATTTTTATCTATTGCAAATAATTATTTACAACCAATTATTCTACAGTTTCATAGCAATTAGTCAAAAGTTATAAAAACAATCAACAACGCACAGCCAGAAGATTTACAGTACAAAATCTTTTTTTGTTTTGAGTTTTTCCCTGAATTACAATTAGAGAGAGTGACTGATTATCTCATAACAGCGGGTTTAATGACAACACACCACGTCTGATATGTTGCAGTGGAGCTTTCCTCCATGTTTTGTATTAAGATGGCTGTCAAAATTAAGACACCCCTTTGTGATAAACATCTAATATTTGCTCACTTGGATTTTGCATAAATATGTGGCAAAGAATATATAATGACATTCGTGTTCCTTCGGGTTATCCTGGCAAACATTACAAGCTGCCTCTTGCGCTTCAATGTTACACAAAATGCTCCTTTTTTAAATTCTGGATGACAAAATAAAGCTTGCAAAAAGTCTAGATATTGTTGGAACAGACCATGTTGTCGCTGGCAAGGTATATGGTAGGCATTTGTTTTTTTATTTGTTTGTTCTTAGGTGTTCTTAAGTTTCTCTACCACAAATTCATCACAAGTGTCTTTATAAAGAGAACATAATGTCAAAAATATTTAGATTTGAATTAAATTTGAGCCAAGAACACATCTTATAAAAAGACAATTTTAATTTGTTGTTGAAATTCTCTCCTCTAGAGAATCTTTGAAAACTGCTTGTGAAATCTTAAGCACCATCGTGAAACATCGTATACAGCAGGTACGTACTTGCTATATTATATACAGAAAAATACAAAGTCATATTACCCATCGTGTGACCACCAACACCCTCGGTACCAGTACACACAGCTTGTTACTGTAACCAACAACAACATTATGGAGTTTAAAAGGGTAAACTAGAACATGCTTTTTTAATGGGCTAGACTGTGGGTGAGAAACGCAGTACGTTATAAAGAGAAACAATCAACAATGTTAACAAAAAGATACTTAAAATTGTCAGTCAGATAGAGAACTCCATGTCGTCCTCCATTAATCCATCCACAATAAGATGACTGATGATGACAGAATTTCAAACTACTGCTTTTTCATTTGAGTACTACTTTTCTTCCCCCCCAACACACACACAGGCGGAACATGTATTGTTCGCAGGGTCCAGGAGTTTTCTGATCTACAGGTAGGTGAAATCTTCAAAACAATGCTGGCACTTGCATGAAGCCTGCATGTGTTACAGTGAGAGAGAGTGTGTGTTTGTGTGCGTCTCTGCCTTGTCTCAGTGTCGGGGGCCGCTCGGTCGTGGAAGAGGGGCACCTGATCAAAGGGAGACAGAAGGGAAAAGAAAGACAAAACAATGTTACACAATATGGTTAAATTGAAGTTTACGGTCTGTTTATACCTGTTTTAGTTCACAGTACTTCTATATAAATGCTGGACTGTTATCCCAACATCATACTCAACCTGTACAAACACACCTCATAAAAAGGACAAAAAGAATATATTTCAAGACTAAGTGACCCACCTGGAGAAGCGAGAAGTGGAGGGCGGGAACTCTTTAGAGAGGGCGGGGCCATTCTACTCCCGTGAGGACCCCTGGGGCCTGGGTGGTATGGAGGAGCGTGGTGGAGTAAGGGCCCACGGGGAACAGTGGGGGCACCATACAGGCTGTGTGAGGACAGGGGGCCTCGTGAAGCCTGGGCCCCTAATGACGGACCAGGAGGTCGATGCAAGGACAGTAGCGGAGGAGGTTTGGTTTTGGGATAAGAGCCTAAAAAGGAGACATGTCTGAATTAAAAACATCATTACAGGACAGTTGAATGCAGACCTCTCCAACATGGTAACCAAACGGAACAATATAAACTTTTCAAGATTTACTGCAAGGCTATTGTTTTGGACTTCAATGGGCAGAAGGTTTACCTAAAATGAATGGGAACTCATGGTGTCTATAGCTTATGTCTATAATTCATTGTGAATCTGTATTGAAATAAAAAAAATATTTAAGATTAATTATTAAGAACTTAAACTGTACTGTCTGAAGACACAGGGAGGACAAAGTTACATTTTTATTTATTTATTATGTTTTAATATGGTTGCTATACCCTTGAACTTTTCAGAAATTAAAAAAAGACCCTTCAAATAGTCAAGCAAGTGGTCAACTCTGCAGTCTAACCTGGTGAAGGCAAGAGAGGACTGGGTGGGGTTGAGGTGTGGTCCATCATGGGCCCCCCTGCTCCAGACTGAGGTTGAGGGGGCCCAGGTGGAGTAGGGAGCAGAGGAGGTGGTTTCCCTAGTCCAGGAGGTAACATGTTACCCCTCTCACCCTCAGTGTTGGAGACTGGAAAGGAAAGACGAAAAGGAAAAAAAAGAACCACGGACAGACAGAAAAGGTGTGACCCAAAGAGAAGGAAAGAACAGGGGAAGATAAGAAGTTAAAGGTGCAACCAGTAATATGGACACAGCACCAGTCCCAGATCTTCTAGGTACTACAGTTTAAAATCAGCGTCCCACCTTGTATGTGTTCCTGGCGGCACCGGACATACTCTGAGATGGTTTCTAGCTCCTCGGGGTAGAGATGCACCCCCTCAGCTAACAGCATGAGGAGCGGACGGGTTTCCGAGGGAACAGTATGGCGCTCAATCTTTTCTCGTTCCAGAAAGTCATCCAGCAGCTGTGACGCCTGGGCTGCAATGTCTGCGGGGTCCCTCTTCGGGCGCTCTTTGACGAGTCCGCGACTGTACTCGGCTGCAACAAAGTCCATGGCCTGGTCTTTGGGCATGTTGCGATGGACTGGGGGGGTAATGAGAATGTTAAGGGTGAGTTGTCAGGGGACTAAAGGGGAAGAAAGTGCTGGAATGAGATAACCCAAAAACCCTAGAAATAGCAGTAAAATCTATAGGGTTCTTAAAGGTGAAATTGATTTTGCACTTTCAGCTGATAAATTGGTTCTTTGGTAGGTAGTACTTTTGAAAGAGAATGACTTGTGGTTTGTTGGAAGAAGAGGGGCATGCAATTTGTGTAAAGATGTGCATTTATCACTTACTTGAATTTTTTGTTGCATCATGTTCCGGGACATAAAATACCTGTTTAGTAAGCTCCAGTTTTTTGTGCGCATTCAGACATGCAACGCCACGGCACAAAGAATAAACTTGAGATGATTTGTGTATTTAAATTTTCTGGTGCAATAATGAATTCCTTTATTATATACAAGGAAATACATAAAAACTGATTTTATTTTGGTTGTGTAGCCCAGACTATAGAATGTACTTAGGGCATCTTTTGGTTAGCTGGTGCAATGTTCTTGTTTTATGCAAGTGCATGTTTGATTTTATATTATGCTGATGTGTTTGTGCATGGTACGCTTTTTAAATGTGGGGTGTTGAAACCACATAGGTTCCTTAATGACTTAAGAACCCTCGGTGACGTGTGTTCCCACATGATGAAATGATTACATTATAAATATAGATTGAAACATTGTTCTGCATGTATTGGTGATGTTTTGGATTGGAAGTATGCAGGTCATTTATTTTTCTATATATGTGTGAAGTGCAGAGAAGTTTCATATTGAGTCAACTTAAAGGAAAGCACATGGGTTTTGTTGTCATAGCACTGACCATCAGTTCCACTGGTTATGAGAACATCCTACTGACTGTAATAACAGTCAGTAATAACAGATGTCTGAATGACAATGAGCAAGTGGAATCACAAAGTGTGATGTTTTGGACCACAATATTGTAGTTCGCCTTGTTTGTCTCTTCCAAAGAAGTTTGACTAACCTGGGAATCTTGTCTGACCTCTCATGTTTCAGATTTTTAGCTATGTAGCCATTTTCACAGAACTCAGAAATCACTTTGATGAGTTGAATGTTTTAAAAACCAATAAAGCCGATGGCCCGAGCTCTGACAATAAAACCAAAAATTGTGGAAAACCAGTTGAGTTTTCTTTTAAAAGGAATAGTTTGACATTTAGCAAAATACACTTTACAACGCTCTCATGTCTGTCACACTCAAGATCGGCACCACTCATGTCTGTACAGTCAATATAAAGCTATTGCAAGCAGCCAGTTAGCTTAACTTAGCATAAACACTAAACACAGCTGGCCTGGATTTGTCCAGTGGTAAACTAATTTGTCAGGGAACAGTGACTTTCTGGATCTCCACTGGTTGTCAATTCAGCTCAGCTAATGTTACGTTTATATAGCCTAGGCTATTATGAGCTTGACCTCTGCGTGCACTGCAGCATTTCCTCAGAATAGATGTTTTGAATGCGGCTTCATTTGCTCTGCACAAAAGTATGTAAATTAAATCATTCAAAACACAAAACAACTACTTGTGCTCATTCGCCTATATCCCTTAATGCCAAACTAATTACAATCGACTACATTCATGTATCACCTAATACTACTTAGCTAGACTTTGTTGGCTGACGTCCGCGTAATGTGCAATATGAAACTATTCATAAAGTCAGTCTAACATCTGATCATTGGGTCAGTTAAAGATGACTAATATTTGATTAGGTGGCACTGTAGGAAGTGGTTACATAACCTTACATCCATAACAAGCCTCTGGCAATCTGTAAAGTTTGTCTGGCGGCAGCATATTTACACACACACCTTCAAGCACACTTCAAGAATTGTCACAGTTACACACAATAAGTGAGTTTTAGAGGTATACCAGACAGACATGAGAGTGATATTGATCACAACTCTTGGCAATAAAGTCAAACCAAAATGCTGAACTATCCCTTTTACATACCTACTTTGCTAATTTTGGGCTTCAATCAGTTTGTTAAGTATGTAATGTTCTGTAAACCAGTGTCAGAGTGCCATGGATGTATACTAAATGAATATTGTGTAGATATATATAGATAGACTTGGAGACGATTTAGTTTTTAATATAAGTGCTTTAGCCACGAAGACTGTGTTACTACGGCTGAGTTTAGCTTTAGAATGTTACATGTTGGTGTTTAATGTTTAAATTTTGGGGGGGGGTTACATTACATCTGTTGCAGATTTTGTTCTCAAAGACGTTGGGAGAATGTACATAACTTGTTAATCGCATTAGAGCGTCAGTTGAAAAGGGATGGGAGGGTTGTAAACTGAGGTTGGTTTGACTAAGCTTGAAGGAATGAGGGGTAGGGACTTACTTTTGAGGGATTCTGAGAATATGATAACAGTGCAGGAGGACAGAGCTATGTTTGTCTGCTCCACCAGAATACATAACGAGGAGCCGTCTGCTCGGACATCCTGCAGGGCCCGGGTCAGGCCCGATTCCGCCTGAAGGTAGAGCATTTCCACTGATAGACCACGCTCCTGCAAGCACTGGCTTAGCGATTTGGGGTAATCCCTTTGAGAGGAAGAGAAACACTGTTAACTTGACATTTCTATATTAAGTGACTCAGCAGGCATGTAGAGAAACCTAAATTATATCGGAGAGGAACAGAGGGTTATGTCTTGATTTATAGTAAGCTTTACAAACAAAAATGTAACCTTAAATCATCATTCCTTTTGTGTGGTGAATTCCATGTTTAATTAGACAGGACCAAGTGTAGCATTACATAGAGATTAGTGTGGCATTAACACAAGTTTTTTGGATTTCTCATGGATGTATTTAGTGTTGTAGTAGTATGTGTGTGAGGGTTAGAAGCTATTGGATTATTCAACATGTCATTTGTGCAATACATAGGCTATTACGGGTGTGCAATCTCTCATTGTGCAAGGGTTGTGCTACAGTTGGGAGGAATGCAGCCAATACGGTTGTTCAATCAAACTCAACTGCCATTGGAAGAAGGAGTTAATGTGCTTACTATATAGGTACCTGTCTAATGTATATGAGAGCATGTGTCGTGTTGCAGAACATGTGTTGAGAGATGTTTATTTCTGTATTTTGTAAAGCTGCAGAACGGACAAAACAAATTTCCCTTCACGGACAATAAAGTATCTTATTCATATAGAAGACATGGGTGAATTTGTTTTCACTATTGGTCCTTCAGTATAATGAAAACCCTACACTAAAAACGTACAAACCTGTGTAGCAGCTATTAGCAGTTTGCATTTTTGAGATCAGTCAGTTGAATGTTTGATATAGTTGTGGATAAATGTGTGGATATGGGTGAGTTTGGTTGCATTTTACATTACACTTTTCTAAAGCAAGGGCTTCTTCCCAGATTTACGCTTTGCTCTAGGGCTGCACGATTAATCTAATCGCAATGTTGTCATGTGTGATTACATAATTGCAAAAAAGTGTGTGATTTAATAAAACAGAAAAGGTGTGTGTGACACTATCAGGGTTTTTCCTGCATAAAGAAAACGTTGGTGTCCCCCCCAGAGAGGTTTTAGCAAGCGTCAATGGAAAATCACCACTGCCAAAATGATCAGAATTGAAAAAAAAAAAGACTGTTTCAAATATTCTCCTAATGTGCTTTAATAGCCATTTATCAAACAACTGTTGTGCAAGCAGAACATAAAGTTAAATACGACTTCTTGACTTCCAGCAGTCACCTCTCCTCTCATCCACAGCCACTGTATTTTACACATGCAGCTTGCTTGCACAATGATTTAATGAATAAAAACAACCCACAGAAATGAAACGCCTGTAACTGGATTTAATATTCAACTAGTGGTAAAAAAAAATATACTATTATATGAAATTCTAATGAATGTAGTATTTGAGATATTATTGTTACACTAACAGTATACTATTAAAGATCCAGTGTGTATTTGAGGATCTATTGACAGAAATGCAATATAAAAGATGACGGACAAACAGCGATACAGACCGTGTTTCATCACTACGTTCTTCTTGTTCTACTTCTGGTCTAATTCAGGCAGTGCAGACACTCATCACTATGCTGAATACGTATGTTAGAAGAAGTAGTAGTATTAATGTACTGTGGGAGTCAGCAAATAGGTTTTGCATCGGAGCGTTAGATGACAATATGAGACATAATATTGACATGCATTGACACAGTGTTCAGTTAGCTTAGTCGGTAAAGGACAGGACTCACACCCTGAGGGTTGAGTGTTTGACCCCACCTTGGGACAACAATTAGACAAACTGAAGAAAAAAATAATAAAATACACAATTGACTTGGCACAAGCATGTTAGCAGTTTGTCTGTGCACAGTGGCCAACATAAACAGGTAACTTTAGCGTTTGGAATGTACCAACCACAAGGATGACAGAGGAAACAAGGTTTATGTTGCAGGAGTGGTTTGAGAAGTTTCCATGGACATTGTGATACTTTTTTCCTACAGTGAAATTGAGTCACTTGAATTCATTGTTAATACAAATCATCCAAGGTGACTACAGCTGCAAGAGTCACCTTTTAAATCTACTGAGAAATAAATAGGCGTATGACTCCTTTGCTGTTTCTGTTTTGTTATGCCACAATCACGCCAGAAAACAGGGTTAATAAACAGTAGAAAGTAGCATGAATGCCAGCGCAATGTTCCGGTGGTTGCTTTGTGTAGCCCATAAACCGTGTAAAATGAAGGTTTTTCTGCTTAACAGCACAAAGCTGGGCAGGTGACAGGTGTGTTATACAGTGTTTGTGTGCTCTGAAAGACATCACAGTGCGGATATAATGTCACAGCTGACAGATTCTAGCTAACCATACAAATGCTACGTAAACATTTGTATAACACGTTTACATCCGCAGAAAGAAACGGAGAGTGGCGCCGGAAAATGCCGTAAATTTGCGTGTCCGCTTGGGTGTCATGTTAACATCATTGCCGACTCGAGCTGGAAACGGTAAATACGTGGCTACCCAGTCATTTGCTCAGGTAGTAAATGCCGATTGTACCGTTTCACACTGAAGACAAAAGCCCGGTGTTAGTGGGTGTTGGCTGGGTTTTTTTTTCCAGTGGTCATTAGCAAATTTATCCCTGATTTGTGAATAGTCTTTTGAATTAATGCACAATGCAAAAATCAGAATAAAGGTTGACTTGTTGTCATTTAGATAATAAATTCTGGATAGACTGCTTACTGCTGATAACCAGCAAATCATAATTAGCAGCATAGCGGTGTTAGCGCTTTTAGTACATCCAAGTTAAGCTGCTGGCAAGTTAGCAGATCTAACTATGTCATAATAACGTAAAGAAACAGCTGCCATATTTGGCACAATTGCAGAGTTGTCATTTATGTGTGCATTCATTTATGTTCATTCATTACTTGATATTGCATTGTGTAGTTAATGTAATGTAATGTTTTATGCACTTCTACTATACAAAGACAATAGTTTTTGTATAATCATCATTTGTCACCACATGGGGTAAGGGCAGATCAACCCGCATATGAATCATAAGTAAAAGTATGAAAAGCTGAGTATTTGTATGTATCACGAAAGGTAATAAACAGGTCTGTGTAGCATGTCACTGATATGCAACAATAAAAGCCTTCTACGAAATTAAGTTGTTTTGAGAGAATGTGTAATATTTGACATGTACTGTACAGTGAATAGATTTATTATTGGGATTTAGATCAGGCTGTATTCAACAACTTTAAAGCTTTGTGTTGGACACTATTGTAGACATGTCAGTTTGTACTGCATTAAAATAGTAGCCTAGATCGCATATTTTCAAAATGCAGAAATAGGAATACAATTCAGATTAACATTTATTCACAGGTATGGATTTGGTTAAAAGGTATGATTATCGTTACACCTTAGTGTAACTGCATTACACGGTACATTTTTGTTTATGAGCAAAGGTTGCAAAGTCACACAGCTCTTACTGTTCCTACTTTCTTCATGTATGAGCATGAATGTCCCATAGAAATGTGTCTTTCCAGACAAATCTGGAGGATGGGTGAAAAGATTGGTGTTTGTGGAACTGCCTTTTACCAGCATGCTCCTGAGAACACCAGGAGCAAGATGTGTAGGAGTATGCATTCTCAAACTAGCTTAAAGACATCTGACATGAGTCAGATATGTTGCTGTCAGGAGGAGAGAAACAGGTACCTTCCAGTCAGTGATCATAAATCAAACTTAAGTGGACAGACATAATCATTCAACACAACAGCAGAATACTATACTGAGATTGTTAACCCTTCAAAAGGATAACCTGGGCTTCATCTTCTCAGTTTTTTTGTCATGATGACTGATTATACTGCAAACCAAAGTGCTGTTGTCAAACACACACACACACACACCTGACATCTGATGCACAATCCACTGATTCCCAGTGGTCCAAGTATGAAAGTGATCAAATCCCAGCACGTTCACCCACATTTCTACTTCAACTGCTTGTGTCTTAGATGTTTGTGATAAGTACTCACAGGCACTGATTGGTGACAGAAAGGACCACACAGTCTGCCGGCTTCCTCTCCTCCTGCACCTGTCTGTAGAACTTCTGATACAGGGCTTTCCGTCTGTCTGCTGGAGTGCAGCCCTCTGGCTTGGCTGGGTGGTTGGTTTGAGGATGGTGATGACATTATAGGGAAAAAATATGAGGTAAATGGAGACTTTAATTTTTGATGCATTTCTTTTAACAGGATATTGGGGTGTACCATAACACAAAAGATTATTTTATATAAGCCAATGGGATACCAGTTATTTAAGAAGTGCAGTTTTATGTAATGTAAGATGCAGTAGCACAATCACAACGCAAGGATTTTCATATTGAGAATTTTTAGCAAGGAATAAAAAAGAGAAATATATGTTGCGGTGCTTTTAGTGATCAATATAAAACGATAATAAAATAAAAAGTCTCACCATTTGGCTGATGTTTATATCCCTCATACTTCACACTTCCACTGTAGTTTTGTATTTGCTCCAGTTCTTCATAACTGAAAGAAAAGCAGTGGGTCTTTTAATGTTTCATTTTAATGTGGTAGACATGTCTATGCCTACTGTTCACTGGTTCATTATATGTGATGACTTGATATGACTGAAGAGGTTATAAAGACTGAAATTACTACTCCATATACGAGCACGCAGCAGTTTCTTTCCAACCCCCACAGTGAGGTGTGTTTCAAAGAACCTGGGACTCAGAAATGAATGTACCGCTGTGCTAAAACATTCAGCTGTGAATTGTTAAAATACTTGGGTTAGTCCAGGTTGATTGAAAAATCTGAGGTGTCAGCTGTCCCAACCCAATTGTTGCAGCAACTCTGTAGCACAGACCAAAACAACACTAGTGTCGGTGTAGTGTGGCTGTAAACTAAAGCCCTATTTTCCACTGCACAGTACCAGCTCGACTCGACTTGGCTCGCCTTTGTTTGGTTTTCCATTGTGGAAAAGTTGTACCTGGCCATGCTTCCAGGTACCTTTTTTTCTTATCACCTCCGTCGAGGTTCCAAGTGAGCTGAGGCGATACTAAAATGTAACGTGAAAACACGCCAGATTGGTCAGAGAGAATCGTCATTATTCACTGCATCATCATTGCGCGCGACAGACAGAGGCCAGCAACAGATAGTTTTATATTTTACAGTTTTCGTATGTAATTTCATCACTAAATCCACTTCTGAGAAGTTTTGAGGTGAGAAATCAACGGTGTAGATTTCGAATATTGACAGTTTTACGAGAAGTGATGGCAGAACAAAAATGTGCTTGAAAGTTTTCGGAGTTGAGGAGCTCCGCAAGTGGCTGCGGGGGAAGCCTGCGGCAACCCGGGGGAGGAGCTCCCGAGGCCGGCCAGCCGCCCGCTCACAGAGCCCTCTGCTCCCGCCGTCACACAGACCGCTGCAGCAACAACGGCAGAGGAAAACACAACTGGAAGGTTTTCATACCGCTTATCTGTCTTTACATTCTGAGGAATGTTGAAACATTTTAACTTAAATAAAGAGAAAGCTGTGTGGATCGCTGGTGTGTGTGTTGCATTGAACATTAAGTCGCAGCAATTGTGTGTGGCGTAACTATGACGACCGGCTACATTGAGGGGTACTATCTCTGGGTACTATCTGCAATGGAAAACGGAGCACGGCCAAACCGAGGCGAGGCGAGTTGAGCTGGTACTGGTAATGGAAAAGCGCGATAAGACAGGTCTAGGATTTAAGAAATAGGACACTTTTCCCAATTTGTTAGGGGGCAGAGCTTAAGTGGACAGCTAAAAAGGTCCTTTCAAGGTTCTTGTAGGGAAATAAATAACCAGAAATGCCCGACAGATTAGCTAAAGAAGAACCGTTCCATGACATTACAATAATGTGTCTGATGTTTGAAAAAAACTACTACAAAAAAAAGGTTCCTTTGGTAGAAAACTGTACAGAAAACAGAGTGAGGTGGGTAGACCATCCTAAATGAGGTGACATTAGTTCTAGATAGAGGTGTTGGAGGTTTGTTTTTCAGATATAATTCTCTGATGCTTCAGACAACACAAAAACACTTTCACCTCCATACTGGGTGGCACCAGTTACAGAAAGCCATTGCTTACTTATTATCAATTTAAAGGAGGACTATTATACTGCTTTTCCAGTCCTATATTGTAGTTCTGTGACTCTGTATGGCAACTTTGCATGATTCAAAGTAGAGAGCTGCATTGGGATCCCGCAGGTCCCAACACAAATCATGCGGGAGCGGGCAGTTTTAACTATATTTAAAAAATATACTGTGGGTCCCGCAGTAGCGCTGATAAGATGGAGTCAACAAACGAAGTTGAAAAGAAGATTAACGTGAGTGCATGCAGCTGCTCCCGAGAATGTACTGCACAGGCCTGACTCAAACCGGAGACCTCGGCGGACACGCTCACAAGGAGGCTAAACCCTGTGGCCACTGGTGTCACTCGTCGGTGCGTCTCTTCAGGTGTCGGGGAGTGAGGATTACTCACTGCACAGCCTCACTGGCTTCCGTCACACAATACAAGACCAAAGCAAGGCAAGTCTGACATTTGGAAAACTTCTCAGTTCTTACTGACAAAAAAAATGAATGCAAATCCAAACATGTGTGTGCTTTTTTTACTCTGCATGTCACAATGTTTGCGGGTGTGGGCGGGAGTGCATACACCTGTTGCAGGAGTGGACGGTAGAGTGACAAACATGTTGCGGGAGCCTACCTGGGGTGTAGGCCTCTTGTGTGTCTGAGTGTGGGGAGAAGAGAATTACGAGGAAGGTGCGAAGCATATTTAAAATTTATAATAATAATGGATGGATGGATAATAATGTTTGTGGTGATTAAAACCTGCTTTCACATAAAGGTATTATGTGAAAAATTATTTGCCGGGGGTTACAATCACGATGCCTGCTCAACCATCGCTGATGGACGATGGCATTGTATATCGGCACAACCCTATTTCCCAGATCATTTTAACATTTATCTTGTGGAAACAAGAACAAATTGAGCAGGAGACTTTAATTATGATTTCAGTCTTTATGCTAATGCTATAATTTCCTGTGTTTAGTATAATATTATTGTGCTGTAAATCATTCATGGGCTTCTGTCATGTCCACACATGCGTGGTACAAATTGTCCACTGCTGTGCCTTTGCTGTGTGAAGAAATGACCATATATGGAATACCGGCTCCCTAGCTCTGTATGTCATAGAAAGGAGATTTTGGTAGAAAAAGTTCAAAACAGAGCCGAACAGGAGGAAATCTGAAATTTTTGCTCACAGAGATTTCTTTTAAATCATTTAACCTCATTTTTTGATGCTTTGGCCATGTTTAACATGAACATCCAACACTGTAACATTGTAGATAAGTCATAAAATATGGGAAAGCATAGCAGGTCTCCTTGAAGAGGCAGTCTGAACTTCTATTTCATAATGATCAAGACCATTGCCTAAACATACATATAATGGACCTTCATGAGGAAGTCTCATATAACTGGTTATATTACTGTTCTGAAATGTTTTTTTCTTCTCCATTTGTCAGCAGGGGCAAAACAACGTTTTGCTGTCAGTCTAAATATGAAACCTTATTTCATTGCTGAAAATAGAAACCTGTGAATAAAAGAAGGGCCTGAACAGCGAAGCACGAATGCTTTCCAGCCGTGACTGGACTATAATCTCCTTAATATCCATTAAATGCCACACAAACAGTGCAGATTAATAATGCGACACGGAGGCTTTGAGTTCTGTGAATGTAACGCTGGTAACCTCACCTTTCCAGGGCATCCTTGAGGTCTTCGGTCCTCTCCTCCCTGGTGGGGTAAGGCGCTGGTCTCCGAAACAAACGAAGTTGTTGAGCACTGCACAACACAAAAAGTTTTTTGTGGACCTCGTCAAACACAACTAACGTTAACTGGTGGAAGGGGGCTGCGTATTAGTTGGAAGACCCACACTGTTTGGTTTCTGCTATGGCTGCTACCTAGCATGATAATGTTAGCCGCTAATGCTAAACACTTGCTGCAAGGAACCGCACGGCTTACCTTCCGTTTGGGCTAGCTGGTGGCCGCCGGGCAGCTGCAGATGATTTCGCCCAAGACGACATTTTATCTGCACTTAAACTTCCCCCAAGCAAACCTAGGCTTTTAATCACAGAGAGGGAAGAAATTGTTTACTGCTGATTCTCCACCAGTGTTCTTACTCGGTGCTACTACAACTCCCCCCTGTTGTGGAGGAGAGGAGGAGGAGTTCTTCTTCTGGCGGATGACTAGCCACCTTACTGGTTTATTATCGCCACCTACTGGACTGAAACGTGAAAAGGTACTGAAATAAAATTGGCGTGGGGTAAAACTTAAGATGCCAGTAAACCTCTGTCATGTTTTGAACCTTCCATGATGCTGCTAATATCCCCATGTCCATCATTATAGAAATTATACTGCAGCTCCCCTATCTGTACTAAAAGAGTTATTACCCACATCAAAATTGATTTTCTTGTTCACCTCTAATGGTATAGCCAATCCAGTTTTTTGATTGCATCCGCTGAGACTTTGAGAGTCCCCAAACACTTGTTGGGTGAAACTAAATATTGTTTGTGGTGTAAATGAGGAGCTCTTCAGTGCCATTGTGTTGATGACTGGACCAGTGATGTTCATCTGTTAAGTTAGATCAGACCTGAATTATTTAAAATTCTGATGTCTTTCACTGGTTGTAGCTCCCATCCCTTATTCAGTCTGGCTTAGGTTTTGGGATTGTCTTGGTCATGGTTTATAATTAGTCTGACATCCTGCGATTAGGCACAGGAAAGCCTAGGGGTTAAGGCACATATTACCAAATAATTGCAACATCTCAGATTCAATTCCACCTGAAGACCTTTGCTGCTTGGCATGCCCTTCTCTTGTTCTGTTTTTTTTTTAAACATTTTATTTTACTCAATGCACATTATTCCTGAAGAATGCGCATCATCTTTGAAATATACTCATAGACACAAGCTTGCTGCAAAACCCGTGGGATGTAAAGGACCGAAATTAAAACAGTGAATCCCAGTGGATATGGACTTATTGTGTGAGGCAAAAAGGACAGTGTTGATAGATTTTTACCCTTGTTGGTTCAAAACTGTTACAAGAACAACCCTAATTTCTCTCTCATCATCTAGTATTTAAGATCCACCTATGAGGCTATATGGACAACAGCCAGATTGCCCTTTGGGAGCTGTCTTGACAGTGGATGCCTTTGCTCTTAAGGAACATGACATATGAGATAAGAACAGTAAAGGACACGGTCCCATGTCCAAAGAGAAGACTGTGCTTATGAGACAATGCAAGCATTAAATCCCACAATTAATGTGATGTGTTATTTTTAAAAAGGTTGCCAGATTTCATTCAACATTGTGTATGAAGGGATGGGATCGTTTCTGCCAACTACAGCAATTTTGGCCAGCTGGGCAGTTAAAGGTTAATGCCAGACAATGCTCCCGCAGTCTTGTCATCCAGGGTGTGCTTATCCCATTTACATATAGTGTATGTATATATTATCTTTTCTGTGCTTTGCTTTAGAGGAACTTATGTAAACAACTGAGAGAGAATATCAGAATCTGTGGATTGCCTGTGTATAAAGTGCAATCCAATGTCCATATGCAAAAATTGTAGACACTTTACAAGTAAAACTGTATTGCATTTCAGCATCAGCCCTGATTCATGTTAATGCATAAACATCCTTTATAATTAAAAACATTTTATTTGTTTAAGGTGTGTTCCAACTAATACATTTTTGCACTTCCATAAAGTTTGGAGATTTGTGAAAGACAGATTAAAAAAGAATGGTCAAAATCAAAGCTCAGTTCATTTTATAGGTCAAACTTCAAAAACACCTTCCTACACTTCCAATAACGCAACTGAATAACCTCTTTTATTTGACCCTTTCTGCCTGTTAAATGCCCATGTCTATAAATTTCATGGGGTGCCCCCTTTCATATACAGTACAGTCTATGGGTACCCCCAGTTTGTGACCCTGATGATGTCATCAGGGTCACAAACATTTGCACATGTTTAATTTTCTTTTACTTGAGAAAGCTCCATTCAGAACCACATAAGACATCTAACTGTTTGACTTATGAAATGGGCGGAAGGTTGTCTTGGATAACACTTAATTAACAGGGGAAATGCATCTCATTTATGTGTCTTCGTCTGTCATTCTAATGCAAATATACAAAAAACATTATTCAGACAGTAAGCTATGGGTTCTCTTTTTTGTTTTGTTTTTTTGGGTTGATCCTAGTTCCTTCAATATGAAACAAACAACACCAGTTAATTTTGCCTTTATGTAAAGAAACAACAAAGCCACGGTTCATGTTCTTTGTTTTCCATAATCCAGACAGAATAAAATAAGGCACTCCATGGCGGCCAGCACGGACCAGGTGTTTACTGGGGAGCACCTTGCGTTTGTGTCGCGCGGATAAGCTCACGCACACGTCTCGAAACGTGAGCGCGCCGCGGTGGTGGGGACAGTCGCCATTTTATTTTGAAAATCAAACTGAACTGGAGGCACAGCGACCCTTCCATTTCGTTAAGTTTGTTGTGAGAAACAAGCAGGGATGACCATCTGAATTACTTTCTTGGGAGCACGGTGAGATTCATCATATATTTGGCAAACAACCGTCGACAGGTTTCTATATAACACCCAAGCAACGATATTAATACAGAGGATGGCAGTTGGCCGCTAGTGCGGGGAGGGCTATTTGCTGAAAAGCAGCTGTCATATTGGTCTCATCAAGAAAGTACAATTCCTTAATTTAGAATGGTTCAGCCTGGGTAGTCCTATATAACTACAACAGTCAATTATTAGCTGTATAAGATATTGAATTTGGCTCGGTCTTGCATTTACCCGTCGCTACAGGATAGTTAGCATTTGCAAATATAATGTTAGCGGCTTCATATATTAGTCGTAGCCCGTAGATAAGCTAACGTTCACGCTAATGTTAGCTGGCACGATCGCGCATCCGCAATACTCGCGGCCTTAACGCTCACGACAAAGGCATGTGTAACAGTCTTCAAGCTTTAGTAATCGATTAGCTTGTCAAAATAGCTTTTAACATTTGGAAAATAAGCGCAATGTTAACTGGTTGTGTCGATTCATAGACACCAGCTTGAGACGGGCTCATGTTGCTAATGTTGGCTCCACGTTAATGCTAATTTGATAGCGTTAGCTCGTAGCTTACTGGGAGTTGGGAACATTTCACATAGGTTAATGTTGGAAAATGACAACGGGTAAGTTATGCCGATTAACAGTGATAGTAAAATAGGACAAAGGCGGAAAGTAGGGTTTATTATGCGACAGTGTACAACAAATTTAATGGTTAATGTTAACGCTAGCTAAATTATTCAGTAAACATGTTGGCTAACGTTAACTTACACTTCTCCCGTAGCAAGTGTTTACCAGCGTCATGGTGATGTTAGCTTCAGTAGCTAGGTTGCTCCACTTGCAACAGGAGTATGGTCCTCGATAGGTGACGTTAGTTTTAAATCCATTAACCAACTTCGCCACATATCTACAATATCTCTGTTAAAACTGATTACGCGTAACGTCCATTAACGTTAACGATACGTTCATTGTGAGTGCAAATGTTAGTTAACTAAGTTAAATTAGCTTCCTCTTTGTTTCAGTGAGTGATTTTTAACTCTCTGTTCATTAGTCACTCTTGGTTAGCTACTCCTAATACTACGTACTTTTGTAGGTTTACAACGCTGCGGTAGGCATTAAGCTATTGTAAACGAAGGAGTTGGTTTGTTCGGTAAGCAACTTGACTAGCTTTGACTGTGATGTTGAGCTACATCCGAGGCCTAGTAACGTACAAGCTACTTGCACGGCAAGTTTTATCGACTCAAAAATATCTCCGTGAAGACCGCTATTAAAGTACATTGGCTGAACTCATGCTGACATTACTTTGGGAATTAATTAGTAGATAAATGCCCGAGCAGCAGCGGGTAAAATATTTCACTGCACCTCTGGACGTAGGCCTCAAAGCCAGTCACAATATTTTGTATTTTCAATGGATTGGAAATATGGTCCATCATGAACATTGGACTACAGCACTCCACATTTAGTGCAGTTCACAAACAAAAGTAATTCATCCTTTTGTTTCTTGTATTGTTTACTTTGCAAAACCTTTTTGTGTGTGTTTTTAAAAAAAAACAATGTTTTTGTCCTTTCATTACAGATGCTGAATTTTATTTTACCTAGCACCGGGATCCACTGATCAGAAACCTAATTTGGAAGCCAACATTTTTTCACACCTTTGGGGGGGGGGGCAGAAGTAACCTATCACTGAAGTGACTAAAGGGGAATAATGGTGATTTTGCGCCGTGCTCGGCCGCCTGCTTCCGCCCCAACCAGCAATGAATCTTGACTCGCTCTCGCTGGCTTTGTCTCAAATCAGCTATCTGGTGGACAATTTAACAAAGAAAAACTACAGAGCCAGCCAGCAAGAAATACAGCATGTAAGTAGTAGCATAGACATCAAGTACGCTTTCTACTTTTGTCAATAGAGATTTTCTAATTTTTTCTATGTGAAGTGTCTTAAAAATGTCTTTTGTGTCCATGTGTACGATTGTTTTCCTTTTGCTCTCCCAGATTGTCAATCGTCACGGTCCTGAGGCAGACAGGCATCTACTTCGCTGTCTCTTCTCTCATGTGGATTTCAGTGGCGATGGTAAAAGCAGTGGCAAAGACTTTCACCAGGTAATTTTTGATTAGAAACACATTGATAACACATTTGTTGTTTGTTTTCTTGAGTTAACATTACATCAAAAGCAACAGTTTTCCTAAGTTTTTAAAGGGTCTGAACCCTTCCTTAAACTCAATACTCTTTATATTACTCTTATGTAATAAATACCATGACATACAGTATGTATAGATAATTTAAAAAACAAGGCAATGCAGACATAAAAATAAAGTGTGATTTCCCACTATAGTGTTATAAACCACATAACTAAAAAGAATGGTACACATAATACCAACATGTGCAATTAATCAAATTTTAATCACAATTTAAATTTTGGCTTCCAACAATTTTAAAAACAAGTTCAGTGAGATAAAACGATGATTTTGCCGCATGCCATTTTGCAAAGACGCTGGTTTTGTCCGGAGTAATAAATTCATCGTACCCTTTCCTTTTCGGCGGTGCCTCCCAACCCTCCCTAAAAGCCCAAACTTACTCTCATCCAGGCTGTTGCGTGTTTACTTCATCTCAAGCCAAGATGATGGGGGTTATAAATGCTACAATTTGCTAGTCTCCATCATTAGGCCTACAGTGTTTTTTACGGCTCTAACAAATTACATATTTACATTAATACTAAACCAAGCGTGTCAAGCGTTGCTTTACCTAGTCCATGCTTGTAAAATACCCACTGTGTCCACGGCATCTAACGTGATACTGGATTTATACTTTTCTTACTCACAGTTAGTTTAAGTAACTGCATCTCCCGACAGAAAACCACGGTTGAAGAACACCATTGTTAAATTTAGCGTTATGCAACATAACGAGTTGTCAACCCAAGTAGTTCACTTGTCTCCTGTGTTTCAGAAAGTGGGATTAGTGAAAACTCTTGAGTATGTTCAGCCTGAGATGAGGGAAACAGTGGATTTTCTATTTTATGTTGAAACCTACATCAGATGGACCCTAGATCTGTTACTCCGGCAAATTATGCTGTGAACCTAACATCCTCGGGAGTAGGTTTACTTCAACAAACTCTTGAGTTCCTTTCTGACTCCTCCCCTCGTGCAGAGCCTGAAGCAGCTCTTTGACACACCGTTTCATTTCCTCATTCATACTGTCGATATTGAAGCGCATATTGGAACGCATTCATATGCAGTAGTTCTTTAGAAACATCAAAATCCCAGTTAGATATTAGTTTGTTACCCAAACATGATCTTGAACATGACCGCTTTTATGATCAATCTGTCATCAATGTAAGGACATAGTTATCTCTGGACATTGTGGATTTATCCTCAGCTCAGAATTAAATCTAGAGCCTGCACTTTCCTTCTTTATAACACTGACTCTGTGGACACTTACTGTGGGCTACATTACTGCAGTAATAACTGTTAAAATCAAACTTATGTTGGAAGTTGTAACTGATTAATGATTATTCATCTGTCATTGTGATTAGTCGCACCGATGGAACATTTTTAGTTATTATGTTGGACGATGTGAATATTTCTGAGTGAACCAATAGGCACATTTCCATTGCAAAAAAAATATTAATAGCCTACTTCGTCGGCCTGTGACTTTACAATTACATTTCCATGAGAAGCCTAAACTGTGTCCTATCCTGTTTTTTAAAGAGGTGGTATTATGCTCATTTTCTGGTTCAAAATCCTATTTAGGGTTTGTGCCAGAACAGGTTTACATGGTTTAATAAAAAAAAAAAAACATACTGCACATTGCTGCAGCTCCTTTTTTCACCTGTGTTGAAAGCTTCGTTTTAGCTTTCGAGTGATACATCTTCTCTCTAAATGATCTTTGTTGGGAGTTGCACATTCGCAGTCCTAATAAAGGACTACTAGCCAATCAGTAGCAGAGAAGGGCGGGTCAGCCAAAAGAGGGTAAACAGCTTTGGTTCAGCTGTAGGCTACATGGACTGGAGCAAGAGTTTCAGAGTGGTGAGTTATTTATCTGTAACAAAGTATTTTTTTATCCATAAAGTTTTAACTGAGCTCTGTCTACATCACCGTAACAACTTTATCCATTGACTGCCTGGAGGGTAGCTAGTGTTTGGAAAGGAGAGGAAAGGTGTGTGCTGCAGCTCAGTGTTTTTGAGGGTGTGTTGGAGTAGCCGCTTGGCAAGCGGTATGAGTCGCATTTAGCATTTCTTCCCTGTGACGTCACAAGGATGAAAGGGAAGCGGCTGGACTGCAATCGAGCTGTTTTCAAGCAGTTCAGAGCAGAGTTTTCTGTGGGAGACGGGAACTCCCTTTGTGCTGGACGTTGGTTTTTTTCACATTGCAAACCTATTACATGCACAAAAAAGATATATAACTCTGTAAAGGAGAGGGGGAAATACCACCTCTATAAGATAAATGTCAATGCGTTGGCATGCATTCATGTTTCTACACTGGATTGAAATGGCTTGTCATTTACCGATTGCTATTGTGAATAGTAGTATCTGAGCTCCATTGATGATGGCGCTTGTTTCATCCTCATGCACGCTTTCATCAGGTTCAACATATACTCTAAGTTGATTAAACCAGTTCTGGTCAGCTGTTCTGCAACCGAAAACACGGAGTTTCGAATCTCAGGCTCAGTCAACTTGGAGCTCAGGGTTATCCCTGAGCAGTTTGTTAAGCCTGCTTTCTGAAAAAGGGCCTTGCTCTGCTCCGCGCACATGCACACAAAGCCTGCCTGCGGCCCATCTGCCCCCCAAAGCAGTCAACCTGGGGAAACACTATTTCGCTGTCATCCTCTTACGCTCTTAGATGCTGTCATATCCCCCTTGTTAATCAAAGGAATATGTAATGATTAATATTTATTATTTTATGGGTGTTTTGGGATTATGCATAATTTCTTTTTTTTTAAATCATTCAGTTTTAAAAGTTCAATAAATGCATAATAATAATGTTTAATATTGACCAAAATAGCATTTGATTTGTGCTTAATGAATATTGCTTCAAAATTGGTTTCCTATTGATGTAATTGTCTTTTACATTAGTCATTAGAAAATGTAACTTTTTCCTATGACTAATATGCAATTTCACATCATTTGGGACCATTATTTTTACCATATCTGTGAACAAATATTTTGAAAAACTAGGGCAGATTATAAATAAACTAAGCTGAAGAATGTGTCTGCGGAGGGACTATAACCCTTTGATTTTGGAAAAGTAGTTAAGTTGCTTAACTTACCTCAGCTCCTCTGCAGTCACCACCTTCCTTTCTTTCCATAACAACCAGTCTGAAAACTAAAAAGTAGTTAACTATTAGGAAGTACAATCTGTGTACAGGAAAGAGCTGTAGGCTACACCTGTTTAGTCTAAGCTTGTACCTCATTTTTCGCAATACTGGGCAAGTAGGCAGTAATGAAATGCAGCTGCTAGTTAGCCTACTTCCTATAAATGTAGCTAATGTTATGTTACATAGCAAGCAAAATACAAAAAGTTAGGCTGTCAGCTTTCCTGCGCAGTCTGAAGGGTGGGGGGGAGACGTTTGCTAGCACTAACCGGCTTCATTTTTCCAGTTGTTTGGGAAACAACAGACATACTTTTCTTGGTCTTGAGAAGCTGACAAACTGTAACCGACACATACGTTTACTGGCAGAATATTTCACTGTCACTTTCTGTCGCTCGGGCAATCAAACACTCGCTACGCACATCCAGATTCCTTGCAGGAGTTGCGCTGCTCTTATTACAGCACCTGTCACGTAGATGCTTCAATTATTCACTCTTAATTGCTATCGAAGCTCAAAAAATGACATTCGGGCCGGCCCTAAAGTGTGTGTGTGTGTGTGTGTATACAATTTTTATTTTTTTCTTAATATTTGATATTTCCTAAATCTTAACTGTCTCACACCATGACCGGACAAGCATGGATTGAAAAACAAAGAGCCCCCTTTTATCTGGTAATAATTCTTGCCAGCAAAATACTAGAAACTAGAAACATGCATGTCAGTTATTCCACCAGTGCCCGAGAGTTTGTTTGGTTTTGTTTTTTCCCTAAATAATCAAAGTGACTTTTGAATTTTAGCTGTGCACAGATCATAGAGCCTGACAAACTTCTACATCTGTCATTAATCCAGCCATAGTCATGCTTTTAAAAACAGTAAAGGCATTGAGTATACATAGGCAATGAGTTAATAATTTGTATTGTTTCATATGTATTCTTGTGAGAGACGTGCTGTCTTACCTTGTTCTTCACCTGCCTCTGTTCTCTTTACTCTCCTTCTTCTCGGTATGTTTTGATTTTCAACTTGCCCAAGACACAGTTTCTGATCCAGGAGTGTGTGTCGCTGATATCAAAGCCAAACTTTATCTCTACTCTGTGTTACGCCATTGACAATCCCCTACACTACCAGAAGGTAAGGCGCTGGTATTACTGTGGTAACCTGAATATATGACAGCCCTTATTGATATAAAAACTCTGATTTAAGGCATGCTACTAAAAGCAAAGAGGAAAATATAGTGCTGATAGTCATTGTTTATAATAAATGCAGGTTACAGTTGGCTGAATCAGAAATTTGTTTCCATCGGTTACATCTCTACAAAATTGCACTGGCCATCGGTGATGTCAGGCTGCTGCTCACTTAAACATCAACTCAGATAGCCACAGATAATGTACAGACATTTTGCAGATGTGTATGAATAGAAAATGTGTGTTTCATCCTTTTATTAAAGTGTTTGACTTAAACTGTTTTTCAGAGTTTGAAGCCTTCGGCCCACTTATTCACTCAACTGAGTAAAGTTCTTAAGCTCAGCAAGGTCCAAGAGGTAAGCCATCTCTAGAAAGAGCTTAATTACGGGGCTGTACAAAGTCTTGACAGTTATGATGTCAAGGTTAGGAATATGCTTGCATTTGATGAAACTCCCTTTAAAAAAACGCTTGATTTCCAACACAATATGGTGTTTCATCTACACATTCACTCATGGGTGTGATTTATTTTTTTATTATTTTTTTTTACAGGTTAATCTGGAATTCCATTTTTTCCAATCTGAATATGTGACCCATGTGAATCTTGCGGCTGTCTAAAAAATATTTTAAGTCGTGCTAGCTTCTCTGTCCTCTCCTCTGAATTTGACAGAGGGTGGGGCTTAGCTCCTCCCCATGCGTGCGCGCACAAACTCGCAGCAGAGCAGATAGGCTCCATTGGAGACTGAGCTAGGTGAAGTGAAGGTAATGTTTTACTCGAAGAAATAGCGAGTTGTGGCTAAACGAAAGCTGTACAAATCCTGTAATTACCAATCTGAAAGGGACCGTGTACATACAGTACGTGGTTGAGACGTTTTTATCGTTTACACAAGAGTCCCACCTTTGACCTAAGGATTGTCTATCTGAAATGGAAATAGACGTTACAATTTGTTTTCAGAATTTATTTTAAATGTATTCATTTATTTTCCAGGTGATATTTGGCCTTGCTTTGCTCAACTCCAGCAACACAGACCTTCGTGGTTTTGGTAAGTAATTTTAGTAGAGCCGGACATATTTAAACCTGTATCAGAAGAATAGTGGAATAAATGTGCTGAAAAATAATTTCACATTCACGTTTTGAGTTTCATACACCCCAAGTGTTTTTTTTGTTTGTTTTAAAACAGATATTATCTAGGTAGTAATAATTCCACAGAACCGTCAAAATTAATTTTATTAAAAATTAAAAATCCTTATGTGTTAAGTAGTTTGAATGTTAATTGCCAGTCGGCACTCAATACAGAAACGTGAACAAAACCTTTTTTTAATTAATTGGTTAGCATTATGAACAGTTTGAAATTCACCATTTGGACCAACATGCAGTGTCTGTACAGGCCAGTAGCATTAATGTCGAGTCAAGATGATAAAATGATTGTATTACTTATTTTTAATAGTTTCATTCCGCAATAATAGTCCTTTTAACAGGAAAGAAGTGTCCGTCTAAATGACCTGAAGTTTACGGATGACCACATGACATAAATTGTGTTTTTAATGTTTAACTGTCAATCATTTAAGAAGCCTGTGCTTTCTTAGCTAATTGTTCTTGAATGTTTCTCAGCTGCGCAGTTCATCAAGCAGAAACTTCCGGACCTCCTGCGCTCATACGTTGACGCGGATCTCGGAGGAAACCAGGAAGGTGGCTTCCAAGACATTGCCATAGAGGTCTTGCACCTACTGCTCTCCCATCTACTGTTTGGCCAGAAGGGAGCCAGTGGGGTAGGACAAGAGCAGATTGACGCCTTCTTGAAGACACTTTGCCGAGGTATGGGGGGGGATCAACACAAATTTGGTGCAAGCATCTGGGTCAGATCCTGAGGCACATATCTGCAGTTGAACATACACAGCTTTATCAGACTGAATAGAAATGGTATAAATCTTGTCCTTAAATAATTTTTCAGTGTTACTGTGCCATATTTGATTATTTAAGTGTGTGTTGTGTTTCAGATTTCCCCCAGGAGCGCTGCCCTGTGGTGCTCGCACCACTGCTGTACCCTGAAAAACGGGACATTCTCATGGACAGGATCCTGCCAGACTCGGGGGAGTTAGCTAAGACCATGATGGAGAGTTCTCTTGCAGAATTCATGCAAGAAGTTGGCTATGGCTTCTGTGCTAGGTGAATTTATGTTTAAATCCTTTTTAAACGACGTCCACAGCTGACACATTTAAGTTGTTTTTTTGAAATGCTCTTGTGTATACAAATCCTTTTTAACTCTAATTCCAGTGAACGCAGTGTAATCATGTGAAAGACCACTTTGGATGCTAATACCTGCATTGTAGATGTCTGAGACACTGAATTCAGATGTCACAGACACCTTCAGTTCACACTACTCCATTTTGCAGTTTGACACATTTTTGTAACAATTGAAGTGGTAAGAATTGCCAAAATCTTAGAGCTAATAATAAGGTACATGCCCTGTGGTTGAATATGACTTTTCTATCCCCTTCACTTTGATTTGAATTGATATGTGAATGTTGAAGATGATGGAACACGGTCCGCACTGGCCTGTCTGTCCTGTTTGTGTCTCCAGTCTGGATGAGTGCAGAAACATAATCCTTCAGTATGGGGTGAGAGAGGTGACAGCCAGCCAGGTAGCCAGGGTCCTGGGCATGATGGCTCGTACCCACTCTGGCTTAACTGATGGCATCCCACTTCAGGTATGTTGCTTTGGCTGGGAATGGCTTCATATGAAGATTGTTGAGAGCAGGTTAGAAGATATACTTTTATTTATTAAGGTTTATTAGGTTAGACTTAAATATACAGTAAAATCATAACATTAACCTAAATTAGGCTAAGGTCTCTGGAGCTGTGGAGTTGGTTAATTAAAGTCGTAGTGTCGGTATCATAGTCGTTTTGATTTATTATTAATTATATTATTAATTTAAATAATTGGTTAATGCTGGTTTGAGTGTGCTGGTGAGTTCTTAACATGTCAGTACACCAGAGTTTACGTTTCATGTTCTTTTTTTTTTTGTGTGTGTTTTCTCTTACAGTCCATCTCTGCTCCAAGTGGAATCTGGAGCGATGGTAAGGATAAGAACGATGGCTCACAGGCACACACATGGAACGTTGAGGTTCTCATCGACATCGTGAAAGAAGTGGTAAGAGAAATATCAGGTTTTCAAATGGTCTCAAAAATGACTTTGTGATTTATTTATTTTTATACCGTAATAACTGATTACATTTTAGATTTTTTTATATCTAGCATAACCGATGCATGTTAACAGTAGCATAATTTATAAGTCTTTGGTTTTGTTGTTACACTAATAAATAACTTTTGGAAGGAGGGTCAATAAAAAATTGCGGCTAGTAAGTTTCAAACCCACTGGCCCGGTGCGGCCAGTTGCAAAAAAAGTTTAATGTTGAGCCCTGATAAGACTGCTTTAGTGTTTGCCACAGAATTACTGTGGTGGGATGGGGGGTGGTATTTGTATATTTTAAATGAAAGTATTTGAAAGAATACATTCCCCTATTTCTAGTTGGGTATTATTTAACTCACCATTTTAATTCTGCACCTTATTTTAGTGTTTACTCAAACTCCTTAAACCTGCTCACCTTGCTTTTCTACACCTGTGTATCTTACTGCACACACAGGCTTGCCCCACACTTCCTCTTTCTCTCTCTCTCCTTGTATATATCTATGTTGAGTTTGTCTGCAGTTATGTAGTCACCCAAAAAACACAAGTTGTGTTTTCCATGCGGTTCTGTTTTCACAACAGCAGGTAGAAGAGCCTTGTTGTGAATGACATCGCCTATCAAAACGGTTGAGACCAGCGTCGAATGCCGTTGGTGTTTTCACTGTTCCTTCATGCTGTCCGCGCTTGTCAAATCAACAGTGTTCGCATGCCGTGAACCATTTTGCGGCCCAGCATGCACGTAAATTTAACCGGCTGTACCACTTTTTAGCACAATTTTATGGCATTTCACTTACACCAACGTGTAACATTTAAATGGCCGTTAACCTGAGCCTCGTTTGTTTGTTTGTTTTTTCTTCCCCAAAGCATAATACTCACAGAATATTAGTAGTTAATATTACTGTAGACTTGTGTACCAAACAGTTTTATAGCTTCACTCTGGAATTACATTTTGTCTAATTCTGCACTAGTACACAAGTTAATACATAAACTAGCCTGTCCATATAACTGACGCTGAAGGTTGCAGAAATCGTGGGGTTTTTTTGTTTTTTTTTTGTAACAGATCATTTTCAAAAGCTACTGAGATATCACTTGTGGATTTTTGTCTGTCCCGTAGAATCCCAACCTGAACTTCAAAGAGGTGACATACGAACTGGACCACGCAGGCTTTATAATCCGGGACAGTAAAGGCCTGCATATAGTGGTGTATGGCATCCAGAGGGGCTTGGGCATGGAGGTCTTCCCTGTTGATCTCATCTATCGGCCATGGAAACACGCTGAGGGACAGGTATCTGAACAATATCTGCTCAATCAGGATTATGTGGTTTAATTGCACAGGCAAACTTGATTGAAGGGAATTTTGCTGTCAAAAATAAGAGTAATATTAAATGATCAATAAGGAAGAATTACAATGCCTAGCAGGAATTGTCTAGACACAGTGCAGTGGTTAAGATTAAGCCTTGTATTTCCTCTTTAAATGTCTAATTGCTTTGTGTTGTTTTCAGTTGTCATTCATTCAGCACTCCCTGATGAGCCCAGAAGTGTTTTGCTTCGCTGACTTCCCTTGCCACACTGTGGCCATTGACATCCTTAAGGCCCCACCAGAGGATGACAACAGGGAGATTGCCACCTGGTATGGAGCTTGTAACTTGGCTTTTATGTAGAAGGCTGGAGCTGTTGTTTATTTCTCCTGACTGGGTTTAGTTTTAAAGTATTCAGTCTTTGTTTGAAAACTGCAATCATTTATTTTTTGTTTTCCTGCATGCCGTTTCAAGCAGTGCTTCACCTACTTTCGAACATGCTATAATAAATTCACTGTTGTCAACCATACATCAGCTATCTCTGATGTGAGCATAAAGCAGGTTTCCCATAGCGGAGGTGTAGTTTGACCTGCTGAATGTGATTGAGTGTTGATTTTCTCAAGAAGTTACAGGGCTGATGCAATAACGATGGCACAATGTGTTTTACTGATTGTCCCTATCTATTCACAGGAAAAGCCTGGACCTGGTGGAAAGCTTGCTCAGGCTGTCAGAGGTGGGCCAATACGAGCAGGTGAAGCAGCTGTTTGGCTTCCCAATCAAGCACTGCCCAGACATGTTGGTGCTGGCATTGCTGCAGATCTCCACCTCCTGGCACACACTGCGCCATGAGCTCATCTCTACCCTAATGCCTATCTTTCTGGGCAACCACCCTAATTCTGCCATTATCCTGCACTACGCCTGGCACGGACAGGTTGGTGCTGGAACATGTCTTGCTCTTAATTCATGTTGATTTCAAGTGGTGATGATCTTCTGTTAGTTTCAAGATTATTTGTTGTCTTGTTTTTTTTTTGCCATAAAGATCTATGTTGGTTTTTTTTTCTTTTTCTTTTTTTTTTTTTTTATGGCCTTTATTATATTCTCATAAAACCTGGTGGTTATTTTTCCAGGGACAGTCTCCCTCCATTCGTCAGCTAATTATGCATTCAATGGCTGAGTGGTACATGAGAGGGGAGCAGTATGACCAGGCCAAGCTGTCTCGCATCTTGGATGTGGCCCAGGACTTAAAGGTTTGTTAGAGTAGACTGACATTGACAACTTCTCAGACACCTCTAACATTCAAGCTGAAGCAGAATAATTAGGCACTAGTGTTGTAGCACATGAGACTGTTGCATGGAACAATGTTCCTCCACATGTTTTCATGATTTTGCTAGTTAAAATAAGACATTAGACAATATAGGGCCATATATCCTGGTTTTCCCTTTATCCTAAAAATTAGTATCATTTTCTTGACGGTCAGTCTGTATGTTTTTTCTTTTTCCTCTAGTCTCTATCGATGTTGCTGAATGGTACTCCATTTGCCTTTGTTATTGACCTTGCTGCACTTGCCTCTCGCCGAGAATACCTCAAACTTGATAAATGGCTGACTGACAAAATTAGAGAGCATGGGGTGAGTCTTCAAATTAATTTACATTAGAAATTAGTGTTAATTTCATGTTATACTGTTAGGTTATTGTTACCTAAAGTTACTATATTCAGTAGGTTGTTTTCATCTATTAAATCCTTGTGCAAGAAGCACAGTCTACATCTTTTACATTGGCCTACTGCCACCGGCTTTACCAGAGGAGAGAGTAGCAAACACTTTAAATACTACAGTGCAGGGCTCTACAGCGCAACCATTTTGCTTTCATATGCCCCTAAAAATTGATACGTGCGAACCGGAAAAATTATTTGCGAGTTACTACATCCTACAATAATCCCCTCTACTCTGCCTGCCGCGCCACTAATCATTCAAAACACCCCCGCCTCGATTAGAGGGCAGGACGCGACACAAAGCTGGTGTCAGTCAAATGAGTTGTGGCAGGAAAAAAGCCAGCTAGCCACTGGAGCGCCGCTTGAGCAGCTCATTACAAAAACAAGCTACTGGAGCGGAGAGACAGACGACAGCAGGGAGAGCTTGTGGGCTTGGCTAGCTGGCTATAAGCTATATCAGTTGGCTTTTGTTGAAACATGTATTCATGTCATAAAATTGATGTGCTTGTTAATTTCACTTTTCGTCAACTAACCAATCACAGCCGGGATGCGGCGGGACATAAAAATGGTTTGACGCGCTAAAGTAAACTTTCAAATGTTGAACTCCTCCTGCATGAATGGTTCTGATTATTGATGAGATGGCAGCATTAACAAATTAAGTAGGCAATTTTTCTTGCACAGGGATTTCAAGACTGAAAACATGAAACTGCTGTTTTGTCCAACTGGAAATAATTTTATGCTAGTGGTGGGCTGTATAGTGTACTGTTACATTAAATGACAATATCCTACATATAGTAAAAAGAAATCATTTATATATTAACATACTAACGGTATACTATTAGATAAAAATTTAACTTATCTAATGTCATAATATTATAAATATTAATACACTAATTTAAACTAGTTTCTCCATGTTGTGAAAGAGCTTCTGCAGTGGAAAGATGCAGATTTCCACTGCACAGGTGGGCCAGTATGGGCTCCTAGCCTCCTCCTGAGAGCAACACCTTCCCCTCGTTATGATTTACTAAAGTTATTGTAATACTCTTCAGTAGACTTGTTTATATTAGGCGTGGGTTGTGTGGGTGCTGCTGGTGTATTGTGAATCCATCCGTGGTTCAAAAACTAGTACATGCAACATAGTACAAGTGTTTCTTACACAGCACAAAATATTTTAATAAAAATACGGAAACTAAAACTCTGTCAGTAGCATCGTGTTTTTGCTTTGCATGACTGATAAGACCGAATCAGAAAGCCAAATGTGAGTGTCAGTGTTATCCGTTCTCCGTTTTTGCAGACGGGGTCAGCAACGTTTTCAAACAAACTTCTTTAGATTTGCCGTTTTAATCTGGAAGGGAGGTGGAAATGTAGCAAAAGATCTCTGTTTTAAAATGAAAACAGCTGGCTAGCTTTGAAAACTGCTCAGACCGCGTAATGAAACCATTTTAGCAGCCTTTGAAAATTTGCCTGGCCAGTATTGCATCGTCTGATCGGGCTTTTTAGAGACCACTGATCAAACTAGTTAAAGCCGTTATCGGCCGATTACGATAGGTGACCAGTCGATTGGAGCATCCTTAATTTTCATGCAGGGATTCTCAAAATAGCGATAAACATGGTTGGTTTTCTTGTTTGCTTTGATCACACTACCCTCAGATCTGAATTGTATATTACAATCATTTTGTTTTCAGGAACCTTTTATCCAGGCTTGTGTGACATTCCTGAAGAGGCGTTGCCCATCCATTATGGGGGGTCTTGCCCCCGACAAGGACCAGCCCAAAAGCGCCCAGCTGCCCCCGGAGACCTTGGCCACCATGCTGGCCTGCCTGCAGTCCTGTGCCGGGTAAGAGGTTATCTGGCTTTTGACAACAGTTTGTTGATCTTTGATTAAATGTATAATAGTGACTTTCTGAAAGTAAGTCTTGCTTTGGTTGAATTTGATGGTATATTGGCCACATAAGACTGACAATCTTAAATATGTGAACTTTGTCACAGTATAGTTATTTAGAGACAATAGTCACTCACCCTACAGTGTTATCTATTTTAAACTTAAAGATTTGTTTCACTTTTGTTCTCAGGAGCGTGTCCCAGGAGCTCTCAGAGACCATCCTGACCATGGTTGCCAACTGCAGCAATGTCATGAATAAAGCCCGGCAGCCGCCACCAGGAGTAAAGGGACGTGCCCCCAGCACCAGCAGCCTGGATGCCATCTCTCCTGTACAGGTATCTTTATGTGAAAGCCCCTTCATGCCTCTGTAAACTTGAAAATCTTTTCATGTTGGTGTCAACCAAACTAATCTGTATTCTGAAAAAAAAGTACAAATAATTCATTATTGTTAAAATCCTGTCATAATTTATACTTTTTGCAGTTTTCAGTGTATCCTCATGGATTTGCCATGCCTCACATGTTGTACCACTGATTCTCCCCATCCCTGCCTTATTCTTTGCCTGACTCTCTTGCTCTCTTTTGCTACTCCTCTCTAGATGGACCCTTTGTCAGGCATGGGTTCCTTGAACCTGGGGGGCACAGCCACCTCCCACACTCAAAGCATGCAGGGTTTCCCAACCCCACTGAGTTCAGCTTTCAGTAATCCTCAGTCCCCAGCAAAGGCCTTCCCAACACTCTCCAACCCCAACCCCAGCACACCATTTGGTGGTATTGGCAGCCTGTCCTCGCAGCTCCCTGGTATGGACTCTGGTACTATGCTATTTGATTATTTTCTTATTAAGGCATATTTTTATACTAAATCCGCTAGTAACACTGCAATGTCATAGCCATTTGATAGACATACACATTTGAATCTTTTTTGGATTCAGTGACAAATAAGATTGGAACAATTTTTTGTGGTGACACTCTTGCTAAATTTTACTTTAAATCATGTGTAAGCCTAAGCAAGGTATGGCATAACCTTCACTTTATTAGTTTGTATCATTTTGTGAAATTCAGAAAAGCCACTTGGAAACGGTATATAATGGTTAACACCCAGTTTGGTAACGTAACATTTGCATATTAAACTAAACCAAGCTCAGAGGACAAAGGATAGTAGTTTAGAGGCAGAGGTAGGCGTGGATTGAAATGATAGAAGTTTTATGTTACTTGCAGGTCCCTTGGGCTCAGGCATCAGCTCTGGTATTGGCTCTAGTCTAGGGATGCCAACAGTGAACACGGACCCGTTTGGCGCCAGGAAGATGAGCACACCAGGCCTGAACCCAACTACCTTTCAGCAGAGTAAGATGAAGGCCTGTAAGTGGTGGTGGTAGTGGTGTGACTGAGAGCCCTGCCCTGCGCTGCTCAGAACTGTATTTCCTCTGCTGTGATAATGAAATTTCCAAATTTAATGCACCTTAGTGCACCTGACAAATGCAGTTTACAGGAAAGGTTTCACTAGTCTTAGCAAGAAAAGACTTTGTGTAAACATTTAGGCCTAAGACTTAACCTTCTTTTTCAATTCATACAACTTGTAAAGTTTATCATTGAGGAAATACAGATCAGTCTTCCATTCCTTGTCTGCTTATGCTGACAACCCCACTTTAGTGTAATTTGTTGAGCTTTTAAGCATCAAAAAGGGGTCTAACCTGACGTGATCAGTTAGAATGCTTTTTGATTCCTGATGTATCACTTGGTTGCACAATGGTTTTCATCGATGGGTTAATTGCTTGGTTCATGCCCCACCAGTGTTTAATTACAACATCCAAATAATTGGACGTCTTTGTTAAAAATGTCTTTTTCTACTCTTCTTCCAGCTGATCTTTCTCAGGTGTGGCCTGAGGCAAACCAGCACTTTAGTAAGGAGATAGATGACGAGGCAAACAGTTATTTCCAGCGCATCTACAACCACCCACCTCACCCAACTATGTCTGTGGATGAAGTATGTAGTGACATTTAATGAACTAACCTAAACCTAACTATCACATTCTTTCAAGGCATTATTAGCTGCTGTTGATTAGTTCTGCTCTTCCAATAAACTCACCTCCCACTTCGTTATTGTCCCTCTCTTAGGTACTGGAGATGCTGCAGAGGTTCAAGGATTCAAACATCAAGCGGGAGCGAGAGGTGTTCAATTGCATGCTTCGGAATTTGTTTGAGGAGTACCGATTCTTCCCTCAGTACCCAGACAAGGAGCTGCATATCACTGCCTGCCTTTTTGGTGGCATTATCGAGAAGGGTCTTGTCACCTACATGGCCCTGGGCTTGGCCCTACGATATGTTCTTGAAGCCTTAAGAAAACCCTTCGGATCCAAAATGTATTTCTTTGGAATTGCCGCCCTAGATAGATTTAAAAACAGGTATTGAAATGTTTTCTTTTGTAAAATTAGTATTCATTTAACAGGCATCTTGTTTCAGGCTAACATATCTTTTATATTTATAGACTAAAGGACTATCCTCAGTATTGTCAACACCTGGCTTCAATTGCCCACTTCTTGCAATTTCCCCACCATTTACAAGAGGTAATCAGGTTTCCTTAATTTATTTTGCTCACCATTTTAACTTTTTTATTTATTATTTTTTGACCCGGCCGTGACTACAGAAATGGATTCCCACATTCAGATAGATTAAATTTCTCGCTCTGCACCTTTCAATATCCTGTGTGTGCAGTATATCGAGTATGGCCAACAGTCACGGGACCCTCCGGTGAAGATGCAGGGCTCCATCACCACCCCTGGCAGTCTGGCACTGGCACAAGTCCAAGCCCAGGCTCAGTCGCAGCAACCCGGCGTCCCCAAAGCCCCACAGCCAGGTCAGCCCAGCACTCTGGTCACCACACCGACGACTACAACCACAGTAGCCAAGACCCCCACCATCACCAGACCAACACCCAGCAGCTTCAAGAAGGATGTCCCTGTGAGTTTGGCTTTGATGTCGAAACACCCTACTATTTACCTTGTTGATGCACTCAATTGGTTTCAATGTTTTTCTGCATATAGAAATTGTAAACAGTATATAGAGTCACACCGGTTTAAAAGGTAATTGTTCTCGTTCCTGCCTGCAGCCTTCCATAAACACAACCAACATTGACACCCTGCTGGTGGCCACTGACCAAACAGAAAGAATTGTAGAGCCTCCAGAGAATGTCCAGGAGAAGATTGCTTTTATCTTCAACAACCTTTCTCAGTCCAACATGACACAGAAGGTAAAGAAAGGGGGGAAAAAAAGACAAAACATAACTGTATTGCCAAGAACTTAAATTGTCAAAGAAGCTTTTTATTGTTTTTAAGCATGTGGTTTTTTTTTTTTTTTTTTTTTTTGGTTTTTTTTTCTCAGGTTGAGGAATTGAAAGAAACGGTAAAGGAAGAGTTTATGCCCTGGGTGTCTCAGTACCTGGTGATGAAACGTGTCAGCATTGAGCCCAACTTCCACAGTCTCTACTCCAACTTTCTGGACACACTCAAGAACCCGGAGTTTGTCAAGATGGTCCTCAATGAGACTTACAGGAATATCAAGGTAAAACAGACAATAAGGTCATAACTTACCAGCGCAAACATTTTTTCTTTTAATAATGTTTTACATGCCAATACTTGCCTCATGTAAAACATCTCAACAGCAAATTAATGTTGCTGGACCATGTGAGACGGTTCTTTTGCATACATCACTACCATTTCAGATAAACTAGTTGTTTTGTTCCCATTTACTGGGAGCACTGCTGAAGAACGGTCACCATATGTAAAATACTGACACTCCTCTCACATTTCTTAATTTCTTATAGGTTCTGTTGACCTCTGACAAGGCAGCTGCCAATTTCTCTGATCGCTCCCTGCTGAAGAACCTGGGCCACTGGTTGGGCATGATTACACTGGCCAAAAACAAGCCCATCCTTTATACAGTAAGAATTTGTATTCTTAGTTTTTGGCTCTGTTGTTTCATTACGTTGTGGGTCTTCTGTTGACTTTAGAGTTTATTTACATCTTTTTTTTCCTTTACCCAGGATCTGGAGGTCAAGTCTCTGCTGCTGGAAGCCTATGTGAAAGGCCAGCAGGAGCTGCTGTATGTGGTTCCCTTTGTGGCCAAAGTTTTGGAGTCCAGTCTGCGAAGCATGGTGAGTTACACAGCTGTAAATATAGAATTGTCTCTATTCTATCAACATTACCTTGTACCACTGTCCAGTGTAAAATGTCATACTGTCATATTTGCTTCAGACAAAAATAACCCCAAACACTTGCCCTGTTTGAGGTTCTTTGGATTCTACACCGTATATTTTAAAGTGTGTGTGTGTGCACCTGTTAAAGGTTTTCAGGCCCCAGAACCCCTGGACCATGGCCATCATGAATGTTCTTGCTGAGTTGCATCAGGAACATGACCTCAAGGTAATAATATATTATCCTTCCTATGCAGCCACTTAACTTCAGGCAGCTCTTGAAAATGCAGTCCATCTCTAAATCATAGCTTAAAATGCTAAACCTAGAATTCGTTTGGTTTGGCAACAGATATGAACTAATCATGTTACACAGTAATGAATTTACCTAAACGTGTCAACTGTTACCCAGCTATATCCAACATTATCAGCCAATCAGTCTGTTTTGCGTGGCCTATCAGATTATTGTTCATAACTCAGCGACCACTTGTCACTTTCCAAATTCCCTGCCATGTTTATTAACTGTTCACATCAACTTGTTGCCCTTCATAGGCTTAAACCTGCACATCGCCTTTTCAGCTATGATACAAATAAACAGTATTTATTTATAATACAATCTTATTAAAATGTGAAATTATTGCTTACATTGTTCTGTTGTTTACTGCAGCTGAACCTAAAGTTTGAGATTGAAGTTCTGTGTAAGAACTTGTCTCTGGACATCAATGATCTCAAGCCAGGAAACTTACTGAAGGACAAGGAGAAGCTAAAGAGCCTGGAGGAGCAACTGTCGGCACCAAAGAAAGAGGCAAAGCCTCCAGAAGAGTTGCTGCCAGTTTCTAACACAGGTGGATGCTCCATATTTTTTTACTGTACATCAGCATTTTGAAAGATTAGTTTGTCTGTTAGCTTTTAACTTATCCTTTATCTGATGTCTCTATCATATCATTCATCTTTTGTTTTGATTCTGAATATTAAGTAAATGATGTGAACATATGAATATCTAAAAATGCTGTGATTATTACAGTATTCACATCACCATTCCTTGTTCTGTCATATCATGTCTGTCTTTCGCTCTGTAAACGTCCTGTAAATGTTACACACTAAAAAGCGTAGCATTACTTGTTTTTGTTGCCTATATGATTGCGTATTGTTTATGTTGGCTGGATAATCTGCTTTTTCTTGTGATTTTAATCAAATTAGCGTTTTGTGACCAACAGGAGACTTTGTTCCATTTGCAGCTCCTCCCTCAACCCCAGTTGCTACCACCACCTCCACAACCACAGGGCCCCCAACCCCACAGTACAGTTACCACGACATCAATGTGTATGCCTTGGCAGGCCTGGCTCCACACATCAATATAAATGTCAACGTAAGTATTGGGCACACGTAAACCACTAGTGACAGAAGTCAGTGTCCATCAAAAGACACACACTACACAAGCGATTAATCAGTCTGCCAAGTAATCGGGGTGGTATTTGGCATTCAGAGATTATCTGCATTATATCATCATAATCTAATCTGAAACAATAAATATATTATTCTGTAGAGAATAATGCCGTTGAATGACGTGACTTCTGACAAACGGTACCCCACTCTCCCATGTCCATGTTCTGAAATCTACAGCATAACCCTATGTTACCATTTCATTTATTAATAAAAATCTAAAACCACATGTTACTGGCTAAGATCATTGGCCATCCTGTAAATATCTGCATCGGCCATTGAAAAACCCAAAGCGGTTGACCAACAACACACACCTCTCCTTTTTTTCCATCTTTCCCGTTGACATATTAATCCTTTTTTTGTTTTTCCTTTTCTCTCATGCACCCCTCACTTTTCTCTTTAGATCTCTCTGCTACAGGCCCATCCTCAGTTGAAGCAGTGTGTACGGCAATCAGTAGAGCGAGCTGTCCAGGAGCTGGTGCACCCTGTGGTTGACCGCTCTATTAAAATTGCCATGACAACCTGTGAGCAGATCATCAGGAAGGACTTTGCCCTGGATTCGGAAGAGACCCGCATGCGCGTTGCTGCCCACCACATGATGAGAAACCTAACCGCTGGCATGGCCATGATCACCTGCCGCGAGCCGCTGCTCATGAGCATCGCCACCAACCTTAAGAACAGCTTTGCTGCTGCACTGAGGGTAAGCTGAAGGCCAACACGAGGGCGAGTGTTCCATAAGATATAAAGAGATGAAGCCAAAGTCCTTTTAGGCAAGTCCTGCCACTCGGCTGCCATCTTGGCATCGCTTCGGGCAGCTATTTCGGACTAACAAGACCAGGCTCCTATCTAAATGAATGGGGGAGAGAACCAGAACTGCACTTTTACTGGTCCCCGGGACATAAAAACTACATGAGTAGAATCAGCATTAAAATCTGATAAAAATCGCTGAAAGAGTTTAAAAACTTTGCCCCAAAATAAGGTTTAAAAAGCATTTTTCCCAACCGGTTATACTTCTGCTACGCATGCGCGAAAGTTGTAAAGGTAATGAAATATGATTCCCCACTTTGGCTGTTAAAAGCAAACGACTGGCTTTCTAGTGGGAGGGGCGGGATAACCACCATCTTTGCCGTTACAGGCTTTCCCCATAGAGTTGTATTGAGGATGTGACTGAGTGGCACATCTCCTCTAAATTGTCTCTGAAGCATAGAGAGTTTCTTTCCCCACGCACCCGTCCTCCGCTTTGTTTCGGTCTAATAGCTTGTACCATTCCTGCTCATATAAATTAAGGTGTTTATTCCCTTAGGCACCAACCCCCCAACAGAGGGAAATGATGGAAGAGGCTGCAGCCAGGATTGCTCAAGACAACTGTGAACTGGCTTGCTGCTTCATTCAGAAAACAGCCGTGGAAAAGGCTGGTCCTGAAATGGACAAGAGACTAGCCACGGTGAGACTTAAATGTATTTCTGATTTGTTAACCTGGCTAGTGTCACCTCGGAATTAATTATTTGTAAAAATATATAAGCCAATTTAATTATCAACATCGCTGAGAGTGCAATAGTTATTTTTAAAATCTACAATTGATGTAAGCCCAAAGACAAAGTTTCTAAGTAAATTGATTCAGAGTTTTTTCTACTTTGTGCAAGTTATTAAAAATACTTCAGAGTTCTGCATGTTGGGTACTTTCTAAAAATATGTACTTTACTGAAAAGAAAAGTGTCTTCATTTCTTAATCGGATCTCTACTATTCCAGGAGTTTGAACTGAGGAAGCATGCACGTCAAGAGGGCCGCCGTTACTGTGATCCAGTTGTTCTGACTTACCAGGCTGAACGTATGCCTGAGCAGATCAGACTCAAGGTAAGATCAGTTTAACATCCACTCATACAGTATATCAGGGAAAGTCTATCAATTATGAGCCAACCTATGCTTGTTAAGCTTAAAACATAATTTACTGTTGCCTCAGTTATGGATCTGTCCAAGAGGATAATGATTCAGTGCTCTTTTACATACTGTACAGTATGTGGAGACGTTTCCGTAAAGTAACAAAATGCATGTATGTTGTAGGTGGGAGGAGTGGACCCCAAACAACTGGCTGTATATGAGGAGTTTGCCAGGAACGTTCCAGGTTTCTTACCCAGTAATGATCTCACCCAGCCCTCTGGCTTCCTGGCTCAGCCAATGAAGGTGATTTGTGTTTTTTTTTGTGTGTGTGTGTTCCATAAGGTGTTAAAACTAGGAACGGTTGAAAGATGCTACAGTGCTTCCCAAAAATGATTGTGTATTTTCTGATTTGTGCCAGTCTTTTTTTTTTTTTTGTTAATCTTAAAATATGGTGTGTATAAAAGACTAAAACGACAAGCACTTAACTAAGTGCTTCTTGTGTTTAATGTCTGGAAGATGATGTCACAGATGGGTGTTGCCATTTTAAACCCACTGAACTTAATTCCATCTGTATCTCTGTTAACAGCAACATGCATGGGCCACAGATGATGTGGCTCAGATTTATGATAAGTGCATGGCAGACTTGGAGCAACATCTTCATGCCATCCCTCCAGCTCTTTCCATGAACCCCCTGACCCAGGCTCTGCGCAGCCTGCTGGAAGCTGTGGCCTTGGCTAGAAACTCCAGGGAAGGCATCACTGCACTTGGCCTCCTGCAGAAGGTAGGGCAGCTACTGTAATAGTTGCAGTTCAGGTCAGTATCTGTGCTAACCTGTGTTTTACTGAGCTGGTTTCTTTATTTCCCAGGCTGTGGAAGGTCTTCTGGATGCTACCAGTGGGGCCGATGCCGACTTGCTGCTCCGCTACAGAGAGTGCCACCTGCTGGTGCTTAAAGCTCTACAGGATGGACGTGCCTATGGACCACAGTGGTGCAATAAGCAGATCACCAGGTGAGTCAGGGCATGATTGATTTCAAATCATTATTGCACCTTTTGATTTGAATCATATAACAGGGTGTCTGCGGGGTCTTAAAAAGTCTTAAAAGGTAATAAATCAATTTTGCTAAAATTAAGGCCATTAAAAAGTCTTAATCGCCATTTAACAATGTATTAAATTTTGAAGATATTTTTTTCAATGTGGAAATCCTGTTTGTCCAAAAGTTTGTTTGCTAAAAGTGTAGGTGAACGTATTTATTTATAATGCATAGCCAAAAATACTAGACAGGCAGAGAGTAGCGACTGTGATTCCTTTCTGTAACGTTAGGCGCAGGGATCTACCGAGCGCCTATTTCACTCTTAAATGGATTTTTTTTTAAAAAGCTTGATGGGCTGCAACAAACTTTATAAATGTTGAACTCAGTGTTATTGAATTTAGTAACATAATGAATATATTAATATCAAACTTAGTTTACTATTAAATTAACAATATACCTTCAATTTAATGTTATACTAATACAGTCATTTAGACCAGTTCCTCCTCCAGGTTGTACCTGTGCTACACCGCCTACACTACTTAAGTTATTCATCACTCAGTTTATTCTCTTCATCTTTGTTCCCTTCTGGCCTATTTGAATTTTGTTGTATTGATCAAGTGGACGGTGAAAGTTATCACACATATCATTGCAGGCAAGCCCACATTATCTAGTTTAAACCAGCTAAAACACAAAATCACACTGTTTCACATGATTTGCTGTAATATTGCTTACATAAACGTCATAGCTTATGTAAGACCGTTGCTTTTTGCAGGAAATCTGACCAGTCCTTCACATAGAAAACTGTTGGCCCATACAGGCTGATATAGGCAACTGAGAAAGTTGGTGAATGCCTCAATTTGTAGGTGGCGTTACAACATGATGATATATAGGCAATAAATGTTATAAATATACTTAAAGTCCTTTTAAAACCTCAGATGTCCCTTTTTAAAGGTGTGTGGCTGATTTTAATCTGTTACAGCTCAAAGTGGCGCAGCAGTCTTTAAAATATGTTGAAAAAGGTATTGAATTTTACTTCAGAATTCCTGTGTGTGTGTGTGTATATACCCTGTATAAAGCATTTGTTAGCTTTCACATAGATTATTGTAAATCTAAACAATAATTTGAGTTATGTTGAAAAGAAGCAACATGTCCCCCTGGTGATGCGTGACATAAGGAGGCTCCATATATGGGATCTTTTGTAGTAATTGTACTTGGTGTGTCTCAATATTTTTCCCTGTTTGTTAACAGGTGTCTGATTGAATGCCGTGATGAGTACAAATACAACGTAGAGGCAGTGGAGCTTCTGATCAGGAATCATCTTGTGAATATGCAGCAGTATGACTTGCACCTGGCACAGGTATACATTTCACACGTTCACTGTGGAGTCATTTACTGTTTTACTGTCTTTATCTTTTGGTTTCGTGTAAATACTTGAGAAGTCATCTATTTATATTTCTACCTTATTGAGATGTCTGTTCAGAAACTTTTTACTTTTGCGTATAGTTTGATGTGATGTGAAGTCTTTATTTATTTTTTTCTCCTGTTGAACGGTGTTAAAATTTCCTAACTTAGGTTCACTATAGTTCAGTGGTTTTCATTTTTAAAAATGGAAATGCTTAAGCACTGAATGCTGTCCTGCACCTTGATCAAGAGATCTGTGAATCGGTAACTTTGTCTGGTTAAAATTTCAAGTGTTGTCACTAGCTAATAATGTTTGTTTTCTTCTAGTCTATGGAAAATGGACTGCACTACATGGCAGTTGCATTTGCCATGCAGTTGGTGAAGCTGCTGCTGGTGGATGAACGCAGTGTCAGCCATGTCACAGAGGCCGACCTCTTCCACACGATTGAGACTTTGATGAGGACCTGTGCACACTCCAGAGCCAACGCACCTGAGGGGTAAACAACTACAATGTTTAAACATTCCTTTTTGATTTATTTATCCATAAACTACAAATAACTGCAGAATAATTGCTGAATTGTGTAGAAGTCGGAAAGACACCAAATCAAGCAGGTTTTCATGTAAGATGAATTTATTTGAGGCCATTTTAGAATTTTGAAGAGGTTTTTGCTACCCCACCTAGAAACTAATGTCTGATCCAGTCAAATTTGAAAATAAAATGAATCCAATGTGAAAAGGGTTAAAACTAACTCTTGGTCATTTCTTTGTCCTCTTCCCCAGTCTTCCCCAGCTGATGGATGTTGTTCGCTCCAACTATGAGGCCATGATTGACCGGGCCCACGGCGGCCCTAACTTCATGATGCACTCTGGGATTTCACAGGCTTCGGAATATGATGACCCTCCAGGCCTGAGGGAGAAGGCAGAGTACCTACTGAGAGAATGGGTCAACCTGTACCACTCAGCTGCTGCTGGCAGGGATAGCACCAAAGCTTTCTCTGCCTTTGTAGGCCAGGTAAACACTCTGACCTTATCAGTCAATGTAAGTGCAAGTGTTGTGTGACAATCATGGTGACCATTGTTCCTCACGTTTATATCATGTCTCCTTTTCTTTTTCAACCAGATGCACCAGCAGGGCATCCTGAAGACTGATGACCTGATCACAAGGTTCTTCCGGCTGTGCACAGAAATGTGTGTGGAGATAAGCTATCGGGCACAGGCTGAGCAACAGCACAACCCAGCAGCCAGTGCCGCCATCATCAGGGCAAAGTGTTACCACAACCTGGATGCCTTCGTTAGGCTCATAGCCCTGCTGGTCAAACACTCTGGAGAGGCCACCAACACAGTGACAAAAATCAACCTCCTCAACAAGGTACCGCATCATGACTACAAAAGTGTAGCTGATTTATCATCTGTGACAAAATAGTCAAAAATATCCAATATTATCAACAGGACATTATAGAAAGTAGTTATTTGGTTGTGGTACTGAAAGTCTTTCTACATTGTGGCATCGGCGGATGCTGTGTGATTTATGAAGGGCATTTCAACCCAGAGTGTGATGAGGTTTATTCTGCTCAGAACAGCAGGGTTACAAAGAAAGCTACATAATCAGCAATGAGCGATGAAGACTTAAGAGACCTTTTGACAGTGTTAACAACTTTGGGTTAAAATCTAGTTTGTAGAACCACACACTCATTTAAATAAATAATTTGTTGTTGATAGGAAAGCTCTAACATCATAATGTCTGTTTAACTGTAAAATCTTTAAAGTGGCAGAAAAGATAAATGCTTGTCTGCTCTGCAGATTCTGCTGGCAGCCTTTGGCTGGCTGATTCTGATTACCCTCTACATTGTTCTAATAGGTGCTAGGTATCGTAGTTGGGGTGCTGATCCAGGACCATGATGTCCGTCAGACAGAATTCCAACAGCTACCATACCACCGCATTTTCATCATGCTGCTGTTGGAGCTCAACGCCCCCGAACATGTGCTGGAGACCATCAACTTCCAGACACTCACCGCCTTCTGGTGAGACATCCTCATGGATCAGTCATATCTAAAGGGTCGCCTTCTGTGTGTAGAGGAGAGGCAGTACGGTTTTGGTTTGGCCTCACATATTCCTTTTATCTGCAGCAATACCTTCCACATCCTGAGACCCACCAAAGCACCCGGCTTTGTGTATGCCTGGTTGGAACTCATCTCCCATCGCATCTTCATTGCCAGGATGCTAGCGCACACACCGCAGCAGAAGGTATGCAAGAGCAAGCCTATTTATGACATTCAAATCTTGTTAATACATAGCCCCCATAGTTGTGTTTTTTTGATCAATGAACTGATTTTGTCTTCCAGGGTTGGCCCATGTACGCACAGCTGCTGATTGATCTCTTCAAGTACCTGGCCCCATTTCTGAGGAATGTAGAGCTCAACAAACCTATGCAAATCCTCTACAAGGTGCTCTCTCATTGTTTCTTTGTTCCGAAATAACAGCTGCCGGTAAACACCAAGTTAGACAAAGTGAAGTCCATGTTTCTGGCAGTAGGAACCTCGCATTTATCATTTGGTTGTGTTAGTGATGCATTGATAGACCGGTACTAATATCATGACACCTAATCTGTCAGAGCTGATTGGGTTGCAATTTATTTTTGATATTGGGAATTACAACTTCATAGGGCTGCTTTTGTAGCTATAGACTTTAGGCTTGTTTCATATTTCAGTTGTCTTGTTAGCAGGCAAATGTTTCCTATTATTATAAAACGTATCATTTTCTATTTCAGGGCACACTGAGAGTGCTCCTGGTCCTGCTGCATGACTTCCCAGAGTTCCTGTGTGACTACCATTATGGCTTCTGTGATGTTATCCCACCCAACTGCATCCAGCTCCGCAACCTCATCCTGAGTGCCTTTCCACGCAACATGAGGCTTCCTGACCCTTTCACACCCAATCTCAAGGTAGAGACAAACAAACACACACTTTGACGATGCCTACAGAAGCAGGTTTGTTTGAACTTTTTGTTTAGAAGACGTTGTCCCATTTAATCAATGTTGTATCAACACCCCGGCTGCAGGTGGACATGCTGAGTGAGATCAACATCGCTCCCCGTATCCTCACCAACTTCACAGGTGTTATGCCTTCCCAGTTCAAGAAGGATCTGGACTCGTATCTGAAGACCCGTTCACCAGTGACTTTCTTGTCTGAGCTGCGCAGCAACCTGCAGGTAGGAGCAGTGTCCATCTCTTTTACATTATTGTTATTATTAGTAGAATATTATTATACTTCAGTAAATGATACGATTTTGTGTTAATCTGTCACCCTCCTATTTTTTTTTTTTTTTTTTTTAAACCACTACCCCAGGTGTCTAATGAGCCGGGAAACCGCTACAACATCCAGCTGATCAATGCTCTAGTGTTGTATGTAGGCACACAGGCAATCGCTCACATCCACAATAAGGGCAGCACCCCCTCCATGAGCACTATAACCCACTCTGCACACATGGACATTTTCCAAAATCTGGCCGTGGACTTGGACACTGAGGGTACGTTTATTTATTGCTATCTAAAGAACCAGTTGCAAAAGCTTGAGCAGAGCACTCATCTGAGGTTTCTGTCGTCGTGTCTTTTCAGGGCGTTACTTGTTCTTGAACGCGATCGCCAATCAGCTGCGCTACCCCAACAGCCACACTCACTACTTCAGTTGCACCATGCTGTATCTGTTTGCCGAGGCCAACACAGAGGCCATCCAGGAGCAGATCACCAGGTGAGACAAACAGTCTGATCTGGATCTGTGTGACTTGATTCATTTCAGCAGAGGAACGCATTGAGTCAACACCGTGTTGAAGTTAACTGCCGTTTAGTTAAATCTTTCTCCTCCTCTTGCAGGGTTCTGCTGGAGAGGCTGATAGTGAACAGGCCTCACCCATGGGGTCTCCTCATCACCTTCATCGAGCTGATCAAGAATCCTGCCTTTAAGTTCTGGAGCCACGACTTTGTGCACTGTGCCCCTGAGATTGAAAAGTAGGTTTTATGTTTGACTCGTTGTTCTTTATGTATGTGTTTTTTTTTTTGTTTGTTTGTTTTTTTTCAGCCTTTACAGATGATACTAGTTAGCAGGATAAATTCTAGTTGTTCTCATTTTCACCAGATGTTCACGTCTTACCTCTCCCCTCCCTCATCAGGCTGTTCCAGTCGGTAGCTCAGTGCTGCATGGGACAGAAGCAGGCCCAGCAGGTGATGGAAGGCACTGGTGCCAGCTAGCCTGTGTACCAGCCAGCTCGTAGCCCTCGGGAGAGATGCCGCGGCCTTGACTTTGACCCAGTCCCCCCCACCACACACACACACACACACACACACACACACACCTCTCCCTCTTTACTGTTGGCACTGGATAAACTGGCAACCACAGTCATTTGAAATGTGGATAAAAGGACTACTGCTCATGGATCTAAAGAGTTAGATTTTTGTTTATCCCTTGGAATTGAAATGGAGAGAATGGATTGAGACATGTTGTTTAATATACTTTTTTGATGCTTTGATGTAAATATTGGAGGAAAAAAGGGAGAACGGGAGAGTAGATAAGTGAAGTGATCAACGCACATGTCAAATAAAGCGTATCCTGACATGTAAAGACATCTAAACATATTTTCACTCACTACCAAAGTCCTTGGTTTGCTTCCCTCCCGCACAAATCCTTTTTTTCCTGACTTTTGTTTTGCTTTGAGAGGCTGAATGGTAGATGATTGAAGAAGAAGAAGAAGAAAAAAAAGCTGCCTGCTACTTTCATTTAATACCTTTTTATCCCTGAGTGGAACAGGAAGATGGAGTTCAGTCTCCCAGGTGGGGTGGGGGTCTACTCCTGGTGCGTCGGTGTGTTGGTGGAGACAGTTTGCTGATGCTCTGTCCGTTAGAAACTGGCTCTGGAAGTCTCTCCCTGGCACTTGTAAATTGTGCAAAGTGATAGTGACATCGTACCTTGGCAATTTGTACAAAGATCCAAATTGAAGAACAATAGAAGGACCAATACAGCCCATTTTGTAACATTTTGAATGTTTTGTAAATGTATTGGTCCATGTGTTGTATTTTGTAGTCCTTTCTAGTTTGCCTTTAGTTCTTGCTACTTAACTGCAGTATGCATACATACAGAAAATAAAGCATTCAAACTGCAACGCATCTGTGTTCACTCAGGACTACAAGTGTAATAGGATGGTATTTAAATATCAGGTGTTCCAAAAGTAGCTTTTATTTTATTTTATTTTTAGAAACAATTCATATACATTACTCACAAGTTTCCTGACTCTAGGTACAGCTGTTACTGTCTTTATTAATAAAGGTGAAATGTTCCACTGTATTATGTACATCCAGAGAACTGAGTTTTGCGGATAGTCATGTCCACTCTTGGGGGCCAATCTTGGATCCCAGTAATTGCAGTTAAGACACCTGCAAATGAATAATATTCCAATATAGCACAAACGTGGTTGCCCACTATTTGCAAATTCTGAACTTAGTTATCCCTGGTTTATGTACAGTAAGGCCAAATAAACTATCACCTTTATTAGTATGTATTAATGGGAGCAAAACAAGGATTGTAGAAAGTCAGTTTATCAGGAAAAACATTTATTGACTGTATTATGACAACAGGTCATGACTCTGTGAGCTCCATCAGTCTGTACAGGATGCTCTTCTGTCCGCAGCGTACCTGCAGCGCTTTCTGCTGCCTGCTGCTCAGTCCAGCATACGCTTCCTTGTCTTCTATCAGCACCTGCTCGCTGTCCGAACCCTCTCCATAGGTCCTCACAGTCAGTCGGGCCGCTTCATGAATTAGCCGTTTCCACGAAGCCTTTAATCCAGGGAGTCCCTCGTTAGAGAAAGCAAGGGAGATCCTCTCATCATCCTCGTCATCTTCCTCCCATCCTTCATTGTCTTTAAATTCTGAGAACTCCCTGCTCGACATACACAGCACCTGAAGATAAAATGCAAGAGTTTTGTTTCCAACAACATTCATCTCTGACAAAGGGGAATGTGTTTTTGTTTTTTTCCCAGGTTTTGTAGGGTGAACAGATGTAATTTAAACACCACTGTTTATGTACACCCCTCACCTTGAGCACAGTATGTAGCTCTGTGTCTGTAAGGCAGCCCTGTCTGCCAAAGACAACGGTTGTTTTCTCTTGCATCATCTGACACAGCATCTCCCACTGCTCCTCCACCAGCTGCCGGTCCAAATCGGACTGAATACCTGGGAAGAGGACAGGAAGCACCAAGTAACAGGGTTGTATTTGTTTCGACATCAAATTGAATGTTCTTCCGATGAATCAAGGGGAATTCTAATTAAAAGCGGTCGTCATTGTAAAACTATGAGGCTGGTGTGAAAATAATGTCCAGCTGACGCCCAACTGTGAAATGTTGGACACTGTGACGTGCACACTGGGACAATGACAGGCAATGTAGAATTTAGGCCTGCAAACCAGTGGCATGAAAAAGGTTATACACTGCAGACAATCTGAATATTACGTTCAAGTGCATCCTTTTCAGTGTTGAAATGCTCGACTCCGGTGACTGCACAATGTCGTGTTGCATAATTTAATGATGCTCGGAGCGCACCATACACACCGTAGCAGATGTCGTCTGCTATAATACGTGGACAAGTGAATTGCAGAACAGTCTTGTCGATTACCTTGCGTGGCGACTTTGTAGAGGTTTGTGATGGGGATGTCAGCTGTGTCGTTGCTGTTGCTTTGATACGGCTCCGAGAAGCCGTACATATGCAGCAGCTGCCAGTTGGCCATCTGCCCGTAGGTGTTAAATACCTCCTCGCCTTTATGAATGGGGCGCACACAAACCATCTTCAAACTGTCCTGAGAAAGACGGAGTGTACAAGAAGAGTTGAAATATGCAAATAAGTTAACATTGCTCAGTGGGCAGTTAACTCGCAGCTTAGGTCTCGATGTCAAATATATATACATATACACACACACAGATGAGAAGCTGTTCTAGAAAACAAACTATTAAATCTAGAAACATGAAAAAGTCCATCAGTATTAGTGGAGGTGTCCCCTCACTGGTGTAAACTCCAGATTGGCATTGTGATTGGACACATGGTTAAGCATGTCAGCCATGGGAACCATCATTGGCGGGTTGGGGGCCTTCTCATCCTCCTCCTCCTCATCATCATCATCGTCCTCCTCTTGCTGTGGCTCTTGGAAACTACAGGGAAGGGGGAAGACAGAGATCGCAGGGGTGAATTTGGGAGGAGGACAAGGGGAAAAAAAGGTCCATATACTGTATGCTCACTAACCTGTAGGCCATGACAAAGGCCACCAGCTGTGTGTAAAGGTCCAGCGTGTGTGTGTCGGGGTTCCAGAGGTCAGGATGCTTTGCGATGAAGGGAAGGACCACGTCTGTGTATTCCCTCTGGATGTTAGCCAAGTCCGTGTCCACAGCCTCTGGAATACCTGTCCCCCTCAAGAGTCTGTCTCTCTCCTCTTTAGACCTGTACAGATGACCTGGAAGTTACTGGAAAGAAAGCTGGAAATTCCCACTTCAACAACAGATAATTCGTGGGAAAAAACTGTTACAGTACCAACCGCAGAACCGGTAAGACAAGGGATGCCCAGGACGGGGTTGAAACGATGATTTAAAGAGTTTCTTACCAGAACATGGGGTGGTCCAACGTCTTGAAATTGGTCCACAGAGAGAGGTAGGGTTTCCAGTGGGACTGTGATGATGTATACTCATACAGCAGAGCCAGCAATAGGGGAACCCAGCCAGAGGAGCTCTCCAGAGACGACTGCTCTGTGAAGTATAAAAAGGAGGAAAGACAGGTTACAAACAGGAGGATGATGCAGGCTGCTTCAATCTCAGGAAAACGTCTTTGTAATCATTAACGCTCACCTTTCTCCAGCAGGGCAGAGATCTTGGTTGTTCCCTGGTGCAGAAGAGCGGATCTGGGAATGGTGAATATAACCTCCCCCTCCTCTATGTGGTCCTTCGCCAGCATCCCATACTCTGCCACTGTTCCCTCTTTACTCACACACACCTAGGGAGAGAGACACCCATCCTTTACATGCATGGCCAATACGGTTAAGAAACTGGAATCAAGCCATTTAAACAAAGAAGGTGCACAATGTTGAACAACTTAAATTAAAATGGCAGGAAAAGACCGAGAGACTGAATAATGAATTACTATATTCTGTGTCAGGAGCCTGAGTGCAGGCTGTGATAACATACCTTATTGCTGAGTACCAAGCCGACTCTGTCGCACCACTGTAAAAAGTTCTGCAGGGGACTGAGCACTGAACCATGATCTACCTGTCAGCGCATGGATAAAAACGTCAATATGATCAGGCACATGTGACCTAGTGCACCTACGGTGTACATGGCTTTACTGTGAAATAGTTCCTCTGTTTAGGACAGAGCCACACTTGTACATACACTTTCCCACACCACGCACAACGTTACATGCACAGAAAACACAGCTAACATTAGTGTAAACACACACAAACAGTACAAGCACTATCATCCTATTTTTTGTTGTTGTTGTTGTTGTTAGAACTGATTAAACTGTAACCTTGGGTCGTTTCGCTTCTGTTGCCATCTTGTGAATGAAATATCCAAACCCGGAACATGGCAGGCTCTGGTACTGGTTAACTACAGTTAGCCTCTAGCTAACTCGAACATGCGCAATCTCAACACGTGGACTGTGGACGAGTTTTGGGTTAAGTGTGACACAATCTGTGACTTGTAGGCAGCTAATACGTCAAAGTAACGCAGATTGAGAAACGGCTATGGTTTGGACAGTTTAAATATCGGCCTATAACCAAACAAAATTAAGTGTAGGGGTTTGGTCCAGTACCTAGCTTTAGATGAAGAAAGTTGAGTAAGCAAAATATATTACCATGGATAAATTAGATTATATTGGCTCCAGCGCCCCGCGACCCACACAGGATAAGCGGTTGACGATGGATGGATAAATAGATTATTACATCCACAAATGTCATTTAACGTTACACAGGGGACACTGGGGTCATGTCCCCACCACATTTTGAAAGGTCTGATTTTGTCCCCAACACTTTTTGAACTAATGAAAATGCTTTGAGAATGGTTTATTTGCACAATAAGAAAATTTAAATATGGAAGAAACTAAATGTGCAATGTCCCAAAAAAAAGTAAGCTAAGAAGAACCAAGCTGCTGATAACTGCATTATATTTCTTTAATGCTCCAAATTTTATGGTGGAGGACCCCCAGACACCCCAGCATTTCCTGTTTCTTCAAAATAGGTTTAAAAATCTTCTGGTCTTGTTCTCCTGCATCACGTCTCCTGACCCAATGTATCATGACGCCCCTGAACGATACAAAATTATTTGTCTTTCTGAAATAAGTGCCTAAAGTAGGCGTATTACTTTACAAAACTTAACATTATCCTTTAAAAATACATATCTTTGGTTAAATATACACTTTAATAATTGTTCATAGTATGTTTAAATTTGTCTTGCACTTTGCGTATCCGTCGTCTGTCTGAAATGTCAGCTGCTTCATATTGGCGATTATTGGGCTATGTGCTGTTATTCCTCTGAACACCACTAGTGGTGTTGTTCAGTCAGACCATCTCTTAGTCTCCAGTCGGCCACATCATCAGTGTCAGTGGTTCTACCTAGACATGAATGTCTAAGTCTAAAGCATATTGGCTCGTTGGTCTAGGGGTATGATTCTCGCTTTGGGTGCGAGAGGTCCCGGGTTCAAATCCCGGACGAGCCCTGCCCTTTTACCATTGGGATTAAGGATCACAAATGCTGGGAATCAGGACCTTAGTTCATATTAAAAACATAAATTTAACATTGTAAGATAAGATAAGATCCTTCAATAATTCCCCTGGGTGAAATTCAAATTGGCACAGCAGCACAATACACAATAATACAATAAAAGTAGAATCAGTTTACATTCTACGTAGATGTATAAATACATACACAGTATACACTATACTAAATATAATAACCGGAAGCCGGTATCTGTCTGTGTCATTGTTTTAAAAGTCCTCCGTGTTCGCCTGTCCGCACTAAAGGCCTTTTCACACATATTATTCATATTCATATAGCTGATAAATCTAGTCATGCAAACGCCCTCCGGTTAATGTCCCGGTAACTGTTCAGTGAACACTTATATTTCAGAGAAGTCACAGACGGCGAGGATCAGTCTCTCATCCATCTTCTTTTTGTGCTGCGCCTCGCATAGGCTACAGGAAGTTCAAGTCAATTAAACTTTGGCAGGGGCGGGCGTGTGCGTGAGACGAGCACAACCGCGAAAGGTTCACGGGACTGTCGCAATGCCCGCGCCTCCCTCCCTACACGTTCGCCTCTCATTGAAGAAGAATTACGAGGCGCGTAAATCGCTTCCCGTGTGAAAAGGCCTTAAAGCGATTTGTTTTAAAACAAAAACGGGCCCAGGAGCGTTTTCAAACTTCTCTGTTTGAAGTCTTCGGATTCACCGTTTTAGGCTGGACAGGAGGTGCAAACGTAGCCAAAGGTCTGCTTGTTGAAACAAAAACGTAGTGTAGATAGGGCTTCAGGTCTAGGTCATGTAGGCTACTGAAATACATGGGACCTTTGGACCATGGAATTTTTTTGTCTAAATATTTTGAAGATTGAATAACAACAATATTTACATTAATTCATGCCTAAATTAGCTAATGTTATTCCTATATGTAGTGCTGTTAAAATTTCTGATTGGCAGACAAAAACATGCGCCTGTCACAGTGGTAGACAGTGAAAGAAGTTAATCAGACCCTGCACTGCACTCTGCCCTTGTCCTTGGCAGTGGCTGCAGAGTACCAGAGGTAAGGATGGATTGATGATGGTAGTGTAGAAGTGCACCATCATTGTCTTTTGCAGATTGAACATCCTCAGCTGCCGCAGAAAGTACATCCTCTGTTGGTCTTTCTTTGTGAAGGAGCTGCTGTTCAGCTGATGCAGGCTAGCACATGGCATGTCTCCAGTGAGGTGTTAAGGATGTCTGTGAACACCGGAGACTGATTGGCACAGTGCTTCAGCGTGGATGGATAGACTGCTAGAGCAACCTCCGTCATCGTCCTGCTGGACCGTTCAGCAGCATTTGACACGGTGAAACACCAGCTCCTCCTGTCCAGCCTCCAAGAACTGAGAGTCTCAGGCTCTGCACTCTGCCTGTTCATATCCTGCCTCAAGAGCTACACTTACAGGGTAACTTGAAGACAATCTGTGGTTCTTCTAGCCTCACTACTGGGTCCCACTGGCTTATGTATGGGCCCCTCCTCTTTTCTATTCACACCAAGTCATTTGGCTGAGTTACGCGTTAGCGAAGGCATCTGTTTGACTAGATGAGATGTGAGATGCTGGACAGCAAGAGGCCACGTCCCAAGTTTGAATCATTCAATCACATATGGTCTGATGGGACAGCAGTGGCCCATGATGACAGCTGGCTTGTTGGTCTAGGGGTATGACTCTCGCTTAGGGTGTGAGAGGTGTGGCTGAAGAAGACTGAACAGACCCATGGTCCTCCCACTTGGCAGCCATCTTGCTAATGCTACTTACATGAATGGGGAGAGAGCCATAACTGCACGTTCACTTGTCAAATGGACATAAAAGCTGCATGTATAGAATCACCAGTAAAAACTGATTTTCACCCCAAAATAAGCTTTAAAAATGATTTTCCCCAACAGTTTTACTTCTACTACACATGCATGGAAGTAGTGGCACATGTGTAGTAGACCCATATGTCAGTGGAACCACAGGATTGGCTGAATATGTTTCTCGGCTCGGCTGTTTAATCAAACGATTGGCGAGCTTTAACACAGCATTCTAGCAGGACGGACGGGATAGCTGTCATCTTTGGCGTTACAGGCTTTCCCTATAGAGTTGTACTGAGGATTCTTCAAGGGACATGTCTCCTCTTAAATGTCTCTGAGAAGAGCCATGACATTCATGATGACCAACAGTCAGATGCATGATTCAACGACTGTTGTTAGAACTGAGATGCCCAACTACCAATCATCTGACACTTGTGTACAGTAAACATACATAAAATTCAACCTCTGAAGGCAGTTACTGCTTAGATACAATAATGGGTAGCTTAGGGTGCTCATATTTCTCTCTTTTGCTCGGTCTGAAAGCCAAGCGGTTGCGCGAATGTCAGCGTGTCTGGCTGACATCTCTCAGTCAGTGTCTGCACACAAGCTCAATCTTGACATGCTGCTCTTCCTTTCAGAAAAGGCATCAGTTTGACTAGATGAGATGAAGAGTTTAATCACATGTGGTCTGATGGTGCAGCAGTACACCCCGGGGATGGCTGGCCAGTTGGTCTAGGAGTATGATTCTCGCTTAGGGTTCAAATCCCAGCCGAGCCCTCCTTATAACCACTGTCGCTGAAGAGCAACAACATTCATGATAGTTAAGTCAGTTGCATGATACTGTGACTGTTGTTAGAACTCAGATGCTCAATCACTAATTATCTGAACTTGCATGTACAGTAAACATATGTGCAATAAAATCACTGAAGGCAAACACTATTTAAATATAAAAACCTGGTATGCTGAGTAGGCAGTATTTAGACTTATCTACTGCAAAAAATGACATTAATGGGCAATTCAAGTGAAATTAGCAAGTCAGCAATGTCACACTTCAACTGAACTAATAATTGGTCAACCTCAATGCATCAATGGAGATCAAAAATGAGCAAGCCTAAAAATCCAAATGGCAATAAGCTGGAGAAAACACCTAATCTGTAAAAAGTCCATGAGAACTTTTATCTGTGATGAGACTGTGGTGTATAACATATGTGCATTTGACGCATAACAGTTTAACAAAGCACTGTAGAAGCTGGATAGAGGATTAGTGACCTTTTAAGGGGAGAGCAGAGGTCAGTGGTTATGTGGAGACTCAGACCCTTATATGGTGTCTAACAGATGTCTACACTTATCCTATAGAACTTTGCTCTTATATGGATTGGTGCCTTAGTTTGCAGACTCAGACCCTTATATGGTACCTAACAGATACCTAAACATGTCCTATATAAGCTGTGTTTTGATGTACAGAGAGACAGAGTGGCCATCGGGCTGGGTCACTCTCCAAGCTGCTGCAGAGCTTGTAATTGATGCTGAACTCCTTGATGTAATAAACTTTCATGATCAAGAACAGTGTCAAGCAGATTTCTTCTCAACACATCGCAGCATTATTGCACCACAAGACCTAGGAAAAGCGGTTAGTCTAGGGATATGATTCTCGCTTAGGGTGCTCATAATTTTGTCCTTTCCTCAGTCTGAAAGCTAGGAGGTAACGCAAATCTCTGTGTCTGGCTGACATCTCTCAGTGGATGTGTGTCCTCAAGCTCAATCTTGACAAGCTGCTTTTTCAGCGGAGGCATCTGTTTGACTAGATGAGATGTGTTTGAAGAATTCAATCACATGTGGTCTGATGGTACAGCAGGACCCTCTGACGACAGCCGGCTCGTTGGTCTAGGGGTATGATTCTCGCTTAGGGTGCGAGAGGTCCCGGGTTCAAATCCCGGACGAGCCCTCCTTATAACTCTGGCTAAATAAGAGCAAACTCTCCATAGACATGTTCCGCCCCTCGGTAGCCATCTTGCTAATGCATCCGTGCAGTTATTTCCAAGTTGAAACTGTCAAGACGACCAAAGCTTAGTTTAGTTTTTGTCAGAAGACATCGCGACAAACACGTGATGATCTTAAAGAGAATGATGCATTGCTTTATATTAAATTACCCAATGGAATATCCCATCAGGTGCAAAACTGCTCTAAACCAGGGACACAGCCATAGACTGTATATAAAAACACACAACAAGGTGACAACGTTCGCAGGCACGTTGGAGCAGAAAAAACACCAAGCCAAAACAAATTCACTGAGCACATTCGTAAAGGAGGGTCAGAGGCCAGCTATCTAGGTTAAATACAACCAGAATCTGTTTTGTTTTCAGGTGTTGTGGTTTTACTGTTGACACTGAAAGTACTAGGGGTAACGCCCACCCCTAACTCCTCTGTCACGAATTCAATCTGTTCGCATCTGGTCACCTCTGCTCGCTCATCTATTCTCCTCATAGTTCTATCAAACAGAACTGCTTCCACACACTTTGGTTCTTGGAAAGTTTAGCCAAAATATTTTAATTTGAAAACCGATAGAAAGCGGTTGTTGGCGTGGAATAGCACGTCATTTCCACTGCGTTGTCGTCATGGGTTGTCACGCAATCCAGCTAGCTCATTAGCCGGCTAGCTCATTTTAACCAGAATCCAACACTTGCAGTGGAGTCGGAGGCCAGGTAAGATTGTTTGCACAAAAACAATGATCTCGTTTGTTTTTGTGTCTTCGGTAGTTTTGAGTTGTTTCCTGTCGGCGGCATTAAAGTGTTGAACGTTATCTAACGTTAGTCATGCTAGGCTTGCAAGGAAATGAAGGCAAACATATACCGTTAGGCGATTTTATTTCTTCCAAATGTTCGATTTTGAACTTTGTGTTAATGCAGGTGTTACGATATGTTAAAGAGCCATGTCCTTTTATTGTATAAATGATATTCTTGTATAGCAAACGGCGGGGAGATTAGTCAGATGAACAGCTTTAGCTTGCCACTCCTTGTTGCTAGGCAACATGACTCCACTGGAGCCTGAGATAAAGCCTGTAATTACATTAGTGTAGCAAAATCACGCATTGCCACGGCATGCTGCTTTGCTCATGTGCCTGTTTAGTCAGTCTCCAAATGCCCGAAAAGAAGTGAAATAATACATTGCTGTCGCTGTCTGTCTGCGTGTCTCTTCTTGGCTCTTGTCTGATTAGGGATATACAGTAGGCACTATGTTGGTCCCCATATTCACTCTGAAGCTGAACCACAAGATCAACCCTCGCATGGTGACTGTTGGGAGATTTGATGGAGTCCACCCATGCCTTACAGCTGCCACACAGGCTGGAAAGGTGAGGGAAGTTTGAACTGTTCCAACATAATAGTGGCGAATTCTTAACATTCATTCATAGCATGGTCGTTGTCTTGAGTACATGATAATCCTTCCTTACTTTATATATATAAATATTTATACTCTTCTGTTTCTCTTTATAAGGTTTTTATCCACAACCCGCATGCTCGTGGTCAGAGGCCTGTGGCTCACCGACTGAGCCAGAGCACCCAGGACTCAGACATCTCTCTGCTCAACATCAACCAGGCAGTCACTTGTCTGACGGCAGGAACGCTGGGACCAAACACCACTGGGGACACACTGTTGGTGGGATCCCAGACCAACCTACTGGCCTATGATGTCCATGACAATGCTGATATTTTCTACAGAGAAGTGAGTGGAGCTGAGGAGAATAAGGGGAGTGATAACTTTGGATGTAATGGTGGATGCTACCACAAATGGAGTTTTTAAGAAATACTAATTACAATGAAAAATATTTGCAGCATAGATGTAAACACTTTTTCTTTTAAATGCATACCCGGGTCTTTCCACCCTGTCTGATTCATTAATTTTATTCATTTAAGCACTCAGCTCCCTAGTATTCCTCAAAGTATTTGTTTTTAGCAATGTTGTGGTGTAAAATGTCCAACCCCCCCCCAAAAAAGTGTCTAGTGTTTAGGGTACTAGGGTAACACTAGAGTATTACCTTTTTAATTCACGGTATGCTGGATGGAAGCGATAGTGGGCACTTGTGTGTTCCTATTTGACCTCATGATTGCACTGTTGTCACTATGTCACTATACAGACACGATGAAAAAGTTTGTTTATATTAGCTTACTGTCACAGTAACATGATGGTGCAGCACCTGGGTGTCAGGTATAGTGCAGAGCAGCACTTTCTTTGATGACAGTAATGCTGGAAATAAAGATATATCTAATGATAATGATCGAAGGATTTTGTTTTGTGCCGTTTATGAATCTGATTATTTAAAAGCAGAACTTGAGCATGACAATGATGTAGCTAGCACACATGACAGGAGCTTTGAAAAGGACAGTGGTCAAGATAGCCCACGTAGCGGCCCCAAGATAAGTTAGAAAAGAAGTGCCACAAATACACAAAGGTGATGGATGCTCTGAAAGTCTTTTGTTTGTCCTGAAACAGACGTGCTTTTGTTGAGGATCTGTTTCTGTTGTTTCTGTTTCTTCTGTGTGGGTGTAGGTGACGGATGGGGCGAATGCTATTGTGTTGGGGAAACTCGGGGACATCCCGTCTCCTCTTGCCATTATTGGAGGGAACTGTGCCTTACAAGGCTTTGACTATGAGGGCAACGACCACTTCTGGACGGTAAGAAAAGCAATATAACACACAACTCATGATATAGTGACACTTACATGAAATTTTCCCTGTGATTTCTGAAACTGAATGTTGAAAACCTTTTAAGGTTTAGCCATTAGTCCTGAGCTTGTTGTTAATAGCATATTTCTGTATACCCAACCATATTCTAGCCACTAATTAGACAAGAACATTTGCCCAATGTATTTGATTAGGCCTATTCAATTTACATTAGTAGATAACCATATTTTTGTATCTACGATTATTTTCAATCCATGAATGAACATTCCTTCAAATGGCAGAATCAGCTAAATTAATGTAGTCATGAACTATTTTGTTATTAGGTAACTGGAGATAATGTCAGATCTCTGGTGCTCTGTGACTTCACTGGAGATGGGAAAAATGAGGTAAGTCTCAGCTGGCTGACAGTCTGATACACATGCTGTGTGGCCTCTCTCTTGTTTTCTATATCTCTCTACTTCAACAGTGTTTACAGTTGTGTTTGAACTATAGCCATGAGTTAAATGAAAGATTCATTCACATTAATATGGTAATTTGTTCATTAAAAAACACGCTGTCATCTATTGCATATTGTGTTTACAGCTCCTGGTAGGATCGGAGGACTTTGACATCAGGGTATTCAAAGAGGATGAGCTTGTGTCTGAAATGACTGAAAATGAGGTATGGATTTCACTCTTTTTAAGCTTGTTGACTCCAGAGAAAATCTATACTGACAACAGTGTGCCTTTTAAATGCTTTAAATTATGTTTTATACAGGGAACAGTGCCGCAATTATGATTTGTAATCTCATTACTACTCTTATCTTGTGGATTATCATATCTGTCTTGTGGTCTACTGGAGCAGAGTAATATTTTTGACAAGACATGCTATCCCTCTGTCCTTCTCCATATAGACCGTAACATCGCTGTGCCATATGCATGGCAGCAGGTTTGGCTATGCCCTGGCTAATGGCACGGTGGGAGTTTATGACCGCACCGCCCGCTACTGGAGGATTAAGGTACCCTCTGGTTTTTCTACTGACAGCTTCAGCTCTGTCCCTCCCTTCTCTATCTGTTGTCATGCACACTGTCCGATGATTTGTTACATGTCCGGAACGATTTGAACCAGCATGAGCATGATATTTTAACACTCCGCACTCTTTAGGAGCTATATACAAACACACATGTTTTTCTCCCCCCATTCAGTCCAAGAATCACGCAATGAGCATCCATGCCTTTGACCTGAATGCTGATGGGGTGGTGGAGCTTATCACTGGCTGGTCCAATGGAAAGGTCAGCACACAACATGGCAGGCTAGAAACAGCCTGTCACACTTGGGACATGGGATATGTCACAACACAACAGATCATTAATTTCTATTGTATCTCTAGCTTCTCTTTTGTCTTTGATCACATTCGACTTATATTTCAGATTGATGCTCGTAGCGACCGCACAGGTGAGGTCATTTTCAAAGACAACTTCTCCTCTTCTGTGGCTGGAGTGGTGGAGGGAGACTACCGGTTGGATGGACAGAAACAACTTATCTGCACCTCCGTAGAGGGAGAAGGTATGTTGTTTGGATGTGTGTGCCTGTATGTTTTCTGCGTGTGCGTATGCATATGAGAAAACATGTTGGAACTGGTTGAATTTTAATGTGTGTCAATGTGTGTGTTCCTGGATAAATGCTTTGACAAAAATCTATTGCTGTAAACTAAATACAATTGCCCCCAGCAGGACAAAAATGTCCAATTCCTCAATACTTCAGTTAATGTATTGATTCCACACAAAAACAAAAAGACAAAATTCCTGTTAGTGCAGTTGAGACAAAGCATGCAAACATGCTAATGGTGATTTGGGAGAATTGACCCTTTAAGTTTGGATTAGGATCTCATCAATGTAAACGTGTGTATCTTGTAGTCCGTGGTTACCTGCCAGCCAGTAAGGACCTTAAAGGAAATCTTATGGACTCCAGTGCTGAACAGGACCTCATTAGAGAGCTCAGCCAGCGCAGACAGAATCTGTTGCTGGAGCTACGCAACTATGAAGAAAATGCCAAGGTAACATTTATTCAGTAATTTATTCATTTATTATTTAGTTTAGTGTAACATTTTTTTTCAATGTTATTTCTTAATTGCTTATGCCTCAAAAGTATAGATAATGGGTATTATTCCACACGAACTTGCTTTTATGACCAGGACAGTGATATTTTGAATTTAATTACTTATTACTAACATGGACTTTGCCTCAGACACCTCAGACTTTGCCTCAGACAGCTTAGGGAAGAAGTCTTGAGGGTATCTGAAGGCTTCCTTCCAGGAACAAAAACTGTGTTACATAATGTAATCAGTAATTTATTTATTTATATCATACGTGATACCTTTTGGTTCTTGACAATAGGGCTGGGCAATAAAACAATAATGATAATTATCACAATATAATTTTCCTCAATAACAATATTATAAATGTTCAAAACATATCGTCAGTAAATATTTGGTTTAATTAATTTGAATATATTCATCTTACCTTTGAGATTGTCATTATAATAGGCAGCATATTTATCTCACACTGGGATTCCCATGCTTACACAAAAGCGGCTTGCCATAATGACTGCCAGCATCACCCTTAGGCCAAAAAACTGAAAAAGCCATGAAAACCTCTTAACACTTTCATGTTCACTTCAGGTCACTCATTTGATTGATTCTTGTAATCTGTTTTTGTTTGAAACACTTTACATTTTTTTTATCATATTTTAGCCATATCCCTGTTTGTTTCAGAGATAATAGACTTCATATAAATCATCGCAGGATTCTTTGTTGACATTTGGCTGTACATTGTATGTGCATCAACACAAACTGTACATTTGTTGCAGGGTGTGTCAGAGACAAACAGTGGGATGGGTGTCATACCAGCCAACACTCAGCTCCAGACAGCACTGTCAGTGAGACCTGCTGCAGAGGCCCAAAAGGCCCATGTAGAGCTCAGCATTTCAACACCAAATGGTAGAGTGTTTTAGCACTTACGTAAGAATATCAAGCATGTCAAGGACTGACTGAATTCTCATATGTCCTTCAATCTCTTATTTATCCTCTCCAGAAACCATTATCCGTGCAGTGCTCATCTTTGCAGAGGGGATATTTGAGGGGGAAAGCCACGTTGTCCACCCCAGCGCCCAGAACTTGTCAGGCTGTGTCCGAGTCCCCATTGTCCCCCCAAAAGACATACCAGTAGATCTGCACATCAAAGCCTTTGTTGGAGGGAAAACTAGGTGTGTAAGACAAGTTATCATATAATCGTTGTATATTTCATCCCATGTAATTAACCTCTACTTTGTTTTCTGCCCCCCACACTGCCTTCTTTGCATTTCCTTTCTTTTCCCAGTACCCAATTCCACGTGTTTGAAATCACTCGGCAGCTGCCTCGTTTTTCCATGTATGACATCACAGTTGAACCCTCAGCCGCTCTGCCCACTGGAAGGGTCGCCTTCAGCATCAACGACCGACCACAGCGGGTAGGCTGTCGATGTGTCTTTCAAGAAGACAGAACAATGGGATATGTGCTTCTGATTAGTCAAACAGCATGTTCAAGCCAATAACATGCTGAGATATGTATCTAATTGTTTACATGTGCACACGTTTGTGTGTGTGTGTATAGGTGGTGATGTGGCTGAATCAGAACTTCCTGCTTCCCGAGGGAGTAGACAGTCCTGACGTCACTTTCAATTCACTAAGAGGAGGGGGACTGTTGTCCATCAGCATGGCCAGCAATGGACAGGTACGAATAAGACAAAAACAACAACAACCGCAATAAAAAATACATTGAATAAATTACGACAATGATGGACATTAAAATCTAGTATTTAAAGATAAAGGGTTTGCATTGTGCATACTTAAGCTAACTTTTTTTTGTTCTCATAAAGGGAAATGTGAATATGTAAATCATTTACATATACACTACCTTATCATGAATAAGCAAAACAGATATGTTAATTTGCACAAAGTTCCAATAGCCCATGGCATTTCCTTTTAAAGCTACTAAAATTAGTCAGTTAATTAATCTCTAATCTGCCCAATCAGATCACTCTGAGAACCGACGACATCGACCTGGCGGGAGATTTGGTCCAGTCACTGGCCTCCTTCCTGGCAATCGAGGACTTGTCAGCAGAAGCAGACTTCCCCGGATACTTTGAGGAGCTACGCAGTACACTCACTGAGGTTTGGCCTTAATCAGATTGAAACCTGTCAGAAACAGTTTTCGCTGTTTATTCTACCTTCTGTCCATTGTGATGCGCACATTGACTTTTATGACTACGACTTTGACTACAAAGTGGAGAAAGTCAGGGAGCACATGAGGAATCACTTTTGTTTTTTTGTCCAGAAAGAGAATTCAGTGACTCCGGTTTGTTTTGAACGCGAGCTAAAAGTTAGGAGAGAAGTATCATTGAGTCGACGCAGCAGAAAGTTTAATATTGAGTCTGAAATGTCTGTGTGCTAGGTGGACGAGTTCCATTCCGTCCACCAGAAGTTAACTGCAGCTATGGCCGACCACTCCAACTACATCAGGAACATGCTGGTGCAAGCAGAGGACGCTCGCCTTATGGGTGACATGTGAGTGGTCACAATATGCATACAGTACCCCTTTTATATAGTGACAGTAGTTTAAACTGCTTTCATTTATAATCCTTGTATGTAAAATACAGGCAACACATCAGCAGACATATTTACATGTCATAGTGTACAGTCACATTTCTCAAATCATCCTTAACATTTGCAAAACAGTAAGTCCATTTCTCGAAACAGGTCGTACAAACAGCACCACATAGTGGATTACCTGCAAAAGCCCATAATTTGCTCAAACTCATTAGTCTACCTCTCAAAAGTAAATATCAGTGAACCTGACTAATCCTTGTGTCATTGTTTACAAAGAAGATAGTCAGAATCTTTAGCTATGTTGTGAATACAACAGTGTACTGCAAACTGTGGGTATGGTTTTAATGACGATGATGGGGCAATGAGGCACTTTTTCTCTCCGACATATTTCAATTTCAACGGTATGAAGTTAAACATTGCAAGAGATTGGACAGGATTCACAGTTACACTTTGTTTTGTGCTACACATTTGATGACGGAGCATGTCATTGTGATACATAAAAGAAAAAGACAAGACAGCACTGCATAGCACAATGGAAAAAATTTACAAGTTTATAAATGTAATAATGGGAAACACCTCTTAAGAGTTTTTCTCAATCACTTTGGCACAATCGTCGAACTTTGTTAAACTTTGTGACTATTTATATGAACATAAGGTCAGTTGTTCACATGACTATAGTATTTTATAATTGCTTTGGCACAAAATGCACTGAGGAAAACCTTCAGATCAAATTACTTTGCATTTGTTTGCTGTTGAATCATATTTCTCTCAAATGCAATTATACACATGTACATTGTGTAAATCCCTACATGCTAAATAGAGCGACCAAAACTCACAATAACCTGTCACGCATTATATAAGATGCATAATTAGTTATGTAATAGTGTTGTTAAAGTTGTCAGGAAGACTCAGGCTAGATGGGGAACAATTTAATTTCCTCACAACTTAGCGCAACCAAACGCAACTGCTGTTCAATTTACAGCATACTGCAAGGGTAAGACTCAGTGTTATAGCTGTGGAATATTGAGCATGCAGGAGACAGACGGTGACAAGAGTCTGCCTGTGCAAGAGGTATGGTGAGGAGGAGAGGGGGGCACAGAGGATGACGAAGAGCCTGAGAAAGGCTGAGATACAGGCAAAAATTACAGACCATGTAATCAACTAAGTAAGACAGAGGCTGGTCGAAGAGTGCAACCTAATCTGGGCCGGTCCACAGTGTCGTCAAATAAATGTTTTGTTGAAAGTATAGTGTGTGCCATGGCTGGCATCAAGTCAGCTGCCTAAGAATACAATGTTAGCAATTGGACAGTATTACATAGTGGGTAGTTATCAACCTTTGAGAGTGCACTGTCTGTCATTTGACAAGATGTCTTTGCATTTTGACTGTCTTGGTCTAAGCAATGATAAGAGAACCAGTATAAAACATTGTAATCAACATGACATAAGCAACTGAGAAATAGAGGAAACAGCAGACATTGTACATAATCAGTTGCATAAATGTGTCAAAGCATTTTGTTCAAAAGTATGAGAAATTGCTTTTATGATGTTCACAAGTGACGAGACGATGTGGAGGTTGAACATGTAGTTTTGAGAATTTGAGTTCTGATCTGAAAAATGTACCAGGGCGCTTGAGAATAATTGAAATAACATTTCTGATGGTTGGATGCCATTTAGGTCAGCCACTTACAGAGCCGTGGTATTGTGCCAGCTTGTTTAAGAGCATCAAAAAGAGAGCGGCATCATTACTGCATCATGTTACTGGGCTTTTTCCACTATGATAATTCCAGATGTCTGCTGTGAACACGGTCGATTGGATTGCAAAAACTCTAACTACTGACTTCTGAAACAAAAGAGCAATTGTTATCAAAAACATGAAGAACACATACAAATAGTTGCCAGTTCATTATGTATCTGGCTAAAACTAATGCAGCAGTCTTCCTACCTTCATGAAGGTTATAATGTTAAGCATATATTTCACCATAAGTTGATAAGACTGATATATAGTCTTTTTTTAACGTAGGACCAACTCACTCTTCATCTTTCTCTCCCTCTCTTCCCAATACTTTCTCTCTGATTTTCTCTCTTGCCCTCTGTAGGACAACTACAAAGAAGCGTTACAGAGAGCTGTACGACCTAAACAGAGATCTGATCAACGAGTATAAAATCCGCTCTAACAACCACAATGCACTACTGGCCTGCCTCAAGTCTGTCAACCAGGCCATACAGCGGGCTGGTAGACTCAGAGGTAGGCCACTGTGTGTGTGCGTGTGAGTGCATGTGTATGTGTAAGATACACTGTAAAAACCACAATTCCTTCACAACAGTATTGTATGTGGGCTGGCTGGCTGGCTTTAAGTCAAGCCTGTTGTGTAGGAGAGAGTGGATGTGCAAGTCAGGGATTGTCTGGGACAATCAATATTATTGTAGGTGGGTAGTTTTTTGGAATGTAGTGCATGTGTGTACCTGGATTCAGGTATGTTTCTTCTCTCAAGTCTTTGCCAGCACAAATTTATTTAGCTCCAAAGCTTTTGCACATTAGTGAATATTAAAAGCTTTGCTGATGTGGGTAAGGGACTACATATATATATTTTTTAATTTAATTTATTTAAATCACAGCACTGTTAGAGTGCTTGCAAAGAATGTGAAATATCTGTGTTTATGCACTGTCTGGTCACAAAAAGCAGTCTGTTTGTTAAATCATATTATTAACATGGTTTAAGCCAGTTTAATGCTTTGGAGAGTACTTGAGTATGGCTGGAAACAACCTTTTTTGGTAACAATATGTAGCGTATTAGGTATGAAAAGAGTTTCGTCTTAGCAGGGAAACAACACTCATGACATGACATGTTGCCATTTTTTTATGCTGTCTTCTTTAGATGTGGCTGGACTGTAGTGGAACTGGCACAACCTCTGGTTAAAAACATATTGCTTTAAAACATTAACAAGCAAATTTCTGCAAATTACTCACATTCAGCCATTAAAACATTTATTTTGTCCATGACAGTGATGCAAGTAACATCAATAATATGTATTCAACAGTAATAACAAAGTATGTACTATGTAGGGAGATCTAGGGATGTAGTCAACCAAATAAATCTTGGTCGACTGAAATTCTACCTACTCTTTGACCATTTGGTCAATGAGAGGGGGATGTTAGATCTAGACTTCAAATGAGACTTAACATTCACACACTTTCTCTTGACTGTCCCTCAATATTACAACATTAGTTCACATCGCACAGCCTGTGCCCCACAACTTCTTAACGCCAAGTTCAACAGGCTAACCTACAAAATCAACAGTAAATGTGTGTTATGTGTTGTTACATCTTGCATACCTGTCTCGTCTCCTCATATTAATCTGTCTGTCACTGCTCCCCCTTGTCTTCAGTGGGTAAGCCCAAGAACCAAGTGATCTCTGCCTGTCGAGACGCTATCAAGAGCAATAACGTCAATGCACTCTTCAGGATCATGAGAGCTGGCACTGCATCCTCCTGAGAGTAGAGGCAGCGGGAATGCAGAAATGGACAAACGGATTGGAATGAGAACGACGGTCACAAGCACAACTGATCAGTACTGTCATGTTGAATGAACTTCGCCTGTTTTAAACACTGCACCAGCAAGGGTGTCTCACCAGTGAGATGAACATTTTGAAATGAAAGGCAGAAGACACTAAGACTGTGATTTGGGGACGCCGTTGTAGCCTTAATCTATCTTTTTCCATGATTTAGGAATAAGCAACAGCCTGGCAGCAACATTTGGCACCAGCTCCATAATACTTTTACTGCTAGCTCACGGAAATAAAACGCTCACCACAGGCTTAGTGCACTGGTAATCATCCATCTCAGTCTAGCTGTGTGGCTGTTTGGAAGAGCTTGATTTAGTGCAGTTACAGCTTAGGTAGATAATTGTCAATATGAATGTAGGAGTCAGCAGGCAAGAGCGACACAAGAGCTGCGACGCTCCCCATACTGATTCTCCAATGCAACAGAACAAAGATGGCCTCAGTACAGTGAGAAAATTTAATTATTTGATCGGAAATATTCAACATATTGCTGCTGTCTGAAACTCGTGCAAAACAAAGTTTGTGTTTTTCTCCAGTTACACGCTCACATATAGTGTGATAGAATCAGTACTTAAGAGTTAAGAAAGAAAGAGTTAAGCCTAATGTCCGATGAACATACTAGAGGGGTTCCCGGGTGATGTTGCACATGTGTCTAAGAGATGTTTAAACTTCAGAAAAGTCATCCAAACTGTTTCCCCAAAGACACGAGGGTTTAGAGAAAATGACTAGCTGCTGGATCAGCACCCTGAACTGTTTAATTCAGCTGATGCAGTGATGTTTAGAGAGAGCACAGCTGGAGCAAGACAGACAGCAGCTTCCTGCCAGACAGTCGTGCCATTGGAAGTCACTGGTGGCCCTGATAGTTGTGTGTGTCAGGTCGCTCAGACTCAGGTCTCTGCTCCCAGCTGTTGTGTGTTTGTGTGCTGTTTGTAGCCAAAGAAAACTCTTTTAAATTAATGAATGTCACATAGGACCAGTACTGTGTGTTGAACTTGTTTACCTTTTGTAGATTGTACACAGAGATTGTAAATGTAAGTTTGCAGAAACCATCACTAAATGAACATGTGTTTTAAAAGGTTGTGTAACCGTTATTGTTGCAGTTTTATAAGGGCATGATGTCATTCTCAGACAAGTTGGCTCGCTCAGCTGTTTATTCTGAGTGTACCGCTGATGGATTTGAACATGGAAGTTAGAATTAGTGTGTATTTGAAAAGTATCTGGTGTTGTAAGAGTCCAGTTTTCTACCACATACGCCTCTTCTCAAAGACAGCAGCACATAACGGTGAAAAGAAAGGGGAATAAAGTTAATATTAATCATTTTGTATAACTTTAAATAAAAAACATTAATGTGGTGTTTTTGGAAACTTATGGATCCCATCTAAAATGTAAGATCAAGTTCTGCAAGAGAACAAAGCCTGGCGGCACAGTATGAGCTTAAAGTGATGGGACATTGCTTCCAGTTTTTGGACATACATCAGCAATGTAGGCTGGGCTGCTTATTATTCTGGAGGGTGTTTACAAAAGTCTCTCCTCTCTTTTCTTTCTTCTGCTACCATCCTCCCCAGTTGCTGTGTTGGCATCTGGCGTGAAGTTGCTTTGCGCGAGTTTACGTCACGTGGTCAGTTTGAAGCATGAAGATGCTGCGTTCAGATGCTCTTCGTTAGCTCCCTCTTCTGGCTACCAGCGCATAGTCTCATATCTAGTAGCTACATCTAGCAACCTACTTTGGATTGACAGACTAATGAGGTAACAGTGGGGAATTCAAATTCAAATATTTGTCAGGCAAGATACGACTTTTGTGATTTATATCAAAATTATGTGATTTGTGATTTATCAAATCGATTTATATATATATATATATATGTGTGTGTGTGTGTGTGTGTGTGTGTGTATGTTGGCGTGGTGATGGTGCAGTGGATAAGACACATGCCTTTGGTGTGTGAGACCCGGGTTTGCATCCACTGTGAGACACTTAACCCCTAGTTGCTCCAGAGGCGTGCGACCTCTGACATATATAGCAATTGTAAGTCGCTTTGGATAAAAGCGTCAGCTAAATGAATAAATGTATTCCTATTTTATAATTGCTCATAATTGTTCACAATGTTGGTTGTGGTAACAAAAGTCACTTTTCTCACCTGTTTTACACAGACGTTAAAACTGACAACAAGCAGTATTAGTATTTCCTGAATATCTGAGCCCATATGAAGAAAACTCATTAACTGTAATGTTTTCAAAAATGAATTTGTACTTTTCAACACATTTCGTTGATAGTAGAGATATTTCCCACAGCACTTGAAGGCAACCATGAGCGCAGCTCATACACACGGGCTCAGCGCCAGGAAAACTCTTCTGTCCTACCTCGCAGACTCATGAATACAGCATCTGGACAGCCCTCTCCTCTCTTTTCACTGGATCGCTGTCTTTGGAAACTGGAAATCAGTTTCCTCTGTGTGTTCGTGTGCAGAGTTGAGCCTGTCTGTGTTGCACTTTCAGGCATCCACGGCACAGATGTTTTCACTTTGACCTCCTCCTCTGTCTTGCCTGGTAAGTATGAATGATTTACATTAATGAGGGGACATTTCACACGTATTATGATTATAAAGCCAGGCTTGTTGTTGATAGGCTACTGCACGATATGCGGAATATATATATATATATATTGAGATATTGGTTCAGCCTGCTTTCTGTTTCTGTGTTAATTGCGCGAGAGGTTTGCGACAGTATCGGTCGCGCTTGTCTGGAATTTGTGCTCTGTGACAGAGTCAAAGAGCTGATTAAACTGTAACATATATACAAAAGCAAATTTTCTATGTCAGCAATAATGGGTGACTTTCAGGGATATGAATGTTGGGACACGGTGTTCTTTGAAGAAATAGTTGGTAGCTACCCTCATCATGTTTACTTACATAAAACCCTCCCCCTCCTAAAAGAAGTTTTGAATCGGTATGTGACTCAAGAAATATACACACATATTACATATTAGAGATTTGCTACTTGATCAGCAAGCAATAGCATATTGTATTACTTTAAATTCATGACATTGTTTGTCCTCAAGGAGTTACTACTTTGACCAGCTGCAGGCCCTATGTTCAACTATTCACTATTCAACCAAATGTAACCAGTTTTAACAAAGATGCTAATATCTGTGTGACCTCCAAATTACCAAAACCATGCTGTTGAGAAGTAAATAAGCACTGTGGATGGGAAAGTAGATGATTTGAGTGTCTATTCTTCTCTACACTGCATCATATTTGCCCTTTTTTTTGCCACAGGGACATATTTAAGAAGAATCTGCTGAATTGATTTATGCCACAAAGGGAGATTATTTTATTGCATTGCACAAGATGAGAGAGGGCTTCAAAGTAGACAACCAGGCCAGTTTATCTTCCTTAGTAGAGCAAAATAATGGAGGAAAGGACAAGTGGCAATATCCTCATTGTAAAAAGAAGCACCAAAGTTGATGTAAATTGTGTTACATTGCAATTCCCAGTTATTTCCTGCCTGTTGTCCCTGTTTGATCCCTGATTGTTGATGTTTTGTTGTTGGTGTTGTCTAGAATGCCCCCGCCCATTTGGTGCCCTTAGAAGAAGGGGAGGATGGAGACAGACAAGATGGCCATCCACTGATATGAGTGATACAGGACCAACTCACTCTTAGTTACTTTTCACCCAGTGCAACAGTACATGCCTGACCACTAAGAGAAAAAAGAACAGCAGGGATGTATTTTTACAGGATACAGTTTGAGGTGATATTTAGCACTGCAGTAAAGAGCAGCAAGGAAAATCACCACATATCTTCATCAAATAGAGGATCAGCCTGCAAACCCAAATTGTCTCCTAGCTGTGGATTGGTCTCAACAGCTGTCTGAAAAGCAGCATGAACTGCAGCGGCCCCTTTCCAGTGCATTCCTGTTCAATACCAAGCTGAAGTATGTGTCTTCAGAAGATGCTGAGGAAGATGGTGACCATGAGGAGGATCCTCCACGTGAAGGGAGATGTGATTTGCACGATGCTGCTACTGATACTATTCTGTCTGCTGCTCTATGCACGCCAGGTGAGGATGGAACCACTCACAGCATAGGAAGGGTTAGATCAAGATTTTTGTACATTTCTAGACAATATAACCCCCTCCTTCTTGAAAAGTACTTCCTCTTACCATGTTCCATCAAATCCCACCCATGTTTTCCAGGTTGTGCTCTCCTCTGGGTGGGACAGACCTGTGTGGAAGCTAGAAGTTCATGGCTCTACCAGCTCCAGCAGGACCCTACTGGGCGCCAGTGGGGCCAAAGTAATCCCGGAGTCTCCAGTGGTATGACCTGATCTAATTCAAGTTAATAATAATGACAATTTGTTAGTCTGGCCCTTATTTATAAGATTAGGGAAGTTCACATCCCATATAAGTATATGATGCTCTGTGTGCTGTATGTACATGCAGAGTGCATTAATGTATGTACACACAGTATGTTTGTGTTTATGTTTGTGTGATGTCCATCTGTGCTGATTCACAGAGGCACACATTTCATCATGAACCATGAAGAGATTAACAAAGTGAAACAATATAAACAGAAATGAGGATACTATTTTTCTATGTCGTGTTTTTTCGCTTTCATATTTCTGTTTATTACTTTGATGTTCCGAGAAGCATTTTTGCAGATACATTGATACATTTGCTCATTAAGATGACATTTACATGTTATAATCATTATATCAATTATATCATTTCTCCTGATTAGCAGTTCACGTCCAGACCTTCAGAGCCACAGCTGCCTCTCTGCAAGCCCCAGGACAAGTCTAAACCTCCTCAGGCCAAGTCCAAACCTCAGGTCAAATCAAAGGGGAAATCCACGTTGCGACGGAAAAATGTTGTGCCGACTAAGGCGGCTTGCAAGGCCCTTCCCACAATGCCACCATTTGACTTTGAAGGCTATCTGAAGAAAAGGATAACAGAGACTTTAAGCTGCTCATAGACCAGCCAGAGAAATGTCACATCATAGGAGCAGACAAAGAAGAAGGAGGAGGAAGTAAAGGGTCTACTAAGCCTCCCTACATGCTCATTGCAGTAAAATCTATCGCTGCAGATTTTGATAAACGTCAGGTAAAATATGCCATGTTGTATGTAGGCCTTTGCCTTTGTAAATTAGCTGTGATTCACTACATAAATTAGGCTGTATTCTTTTGTACAATACAGTTCAAGGTTTCTTTTAAGTTTAAAGTTGCTAAGTTAAAGCAGATTGAATTGCTATTGCTCCCTCAGCATTATCGCCTAAGCTGAGATCTTGTTGTTGCTTGTTGTTCCAGCCTTTACTGTTTTAGTTCACTCTCACTGCAGTGTTGTTTTTCAGCCGCAACCAGCAGCTGTTCATTGAAAATGTTCTGATAAAAAATTAACTGCCCAGCACTGAACAGAAGACAGGCAAAATTAGCAACTAGCTTGTGAACACAGTGGATCATTTAGTAGCTAAAGAGCCAGATATTTCCCTCAGGGGATGGTGGAGACCAAAACCAGAGCTAAAAATAGAACAAATGTTGGACTTACAATTGTCTGGTGGACATAAACATATCTCCAAATGTTGCTCCGTGTCAGCTCAAAATGTAAATACGTGATTGTTTGCTAATGTGCTGCTCACAATTGGGCATATGAAAGCAGGTTTAACTTGAAGGGGACCAATTATGCTTTTTCATATTTTGTGGCATTTCTATAATGTTACAAACTCAGATGTTCATGTTAAACATAACCAAAGCTTCAAATGAGGTAAAAGTATTTAAAAGAAATCCCTGTTAGCCAAAACCTCAGAAATCCCCCTGTTCTGAATGCTCTGTTTTAAACAGTTTTTTCTACCAACGGCTCAGAATGATGTCATTCCGAGCTGGATTTCCATATATGTCATTTGCTCCAGGCAGAGAATGCTGCCCACGCCACAAAGGAACATGCAGCCCCAACCCTGTGGCAACCTTCAATCTCAAAACGTTTTGCACTGGTTTGCAATGTTTTCAGATTGAACGACTTGTTTTCCTTGGTACATTTTGTCGCCGCTGTACTCGCCCCTGGTAAGGCAAGGCAAGGCAAGTTTATTTGTATTGCACATTTCAACAACAAGGCAACTCAAAGTGCTTTAAATCAGACATAAAAGCAACACAGGAAAATTGAAAAAATAAAACACATTATAAAACCAGGATAAAAAACAGGGTAAAACAGGACAGTAAAAGTTAGAGTGCAGTGTACAATCAGGGCACTGAAAATCTAAAAACAAAGAAAAAGAAAACTGGACATTACAGTGCAGTGAAAGGTACCAAGGTACCAATCTACCGCTTTAATTTAATTGAATTAAAAACAGTGGTAAAAGAAAAGTCTTCAGTCTTAATTTAAAACTGACAATTTCAGCAGACCTGCAGTTATCTGGGAGTTTGTTCCAGATATACGGAGCATAATAACTGAACGCTTCTCCATGTTTAGTTTTGACTCTGGACAGAAAGCAAACCTGCCCCAGATGACCTGAGAGGTCTGGATGGTTCATAACGAAGCAGAAGATCAGAAATGTATTTTGGCCCTAAACCATTTAGTGCTTTATAAACTAACAGCAGGATTTTGAAATCAATTCTTTGACATACAGGAAGCCAATGTAAAGACCTCAGAACTGGAGTGATGTGATCCACTTTTTTGGTCTTAGTGAGGACTCAAGCAGAAGCGTTCTGAATCAACTGCAGCTGTCTAATGGATTTCTTAGGGAGCCCTGTAAGGACACCGTTACAGTTGTCGAGTAGACTGAAGATAAATGCATGGAAAAGTTTCTCCAAGTCCTCTAATCCTTGATATATTCTTCAGGTGATAGTATGAGAGTCCATGACTACACCAAGATTTCTGGCTTGGTTTGTGGTTCTTAACATTACCGATTGAAGCTGAGCACTGACTTTCAATCACAAAACAATAACTTCAGTTTTATCTTTGTTCAATTGAAGAAAATTCTGGCATTTGTATAATGTTACAATGTCAGATGTTCATGTTAAACATAACCAAAGCTTCAAATAATGAGGTAAAAGTATTTAAAAGAAATCCCTGTTCAATACAGTACTGCTCAATACAGTCACTCAGTGCCTGTATGGGATCATAGTCCCCTGGTGAATGGTTATGTAAATCTGTGAGTCATCTGCATAATTATGGTAACATATTTTGTTGTTTTTCATAATCTGAGCCAGTGGAAGCATTTAAATGTTAAACAAAATTGGCCCAAGAATGGAACCTTGGGGAACTCCACGTCATTTTTGTTGGCTCAGATGTGTGATTACGTATAGACACAAAGTAGTCCCTGTCCTTTAAGTAGGATTCAAACCAGTTTAGTACTGTGCCAGAAAGTCCAACCCAGTTTTCAAGTCTGTCCAGTAATATGTTGTGGTTGACCGTGTCAAATGCAGCACTGAGATTCAATAATACTAAGGCTGAAATTCTGCCACTGTCAGTGTTTAAATGGATGTCATTGAAGACCTTAACAAGAGCCAACTTAGTGCCGTGGTGTGGTTGAAATCCTGATTGGAAGACATCAAAACAGTTATTTAGTGCCAAGAAAGCACTAAGCTGTTGAAAAACAGCCTTTTCAATGATTTTACTTCAAAATGGGAGATTTAATATGGCCTATAATTGCTCATTAGTGAACTGTCACGATTGCTCTTCTGTAAGAGTGGCTTAATGACTGCAGTTTTCAGGGCTTGTGGGAAAATACCTGAGAGGAGAGACATGTTGACAATCACAGGCAGAATATCAAGGCAGCCTGAGGAGGATTTCAGATGTTGTATTATGTCCTCCAGGTTTTTATGGTTAATAGAATCCAATTGTCTCATGCTATATAAATTGTTTATAAGTGGACACAGGGACAAGGCATATCCTGTTACTGACATGGAGACACTGATTGCTTGTCTAATTGTTTGAATTTTGGCTGTGAAGAAGGAGGCAAATTCATTGCAGGCCCTGGTGGATAGAAGTTCAGAGGCTACAGATACAGGTTGGTTAGCCTGTCGACAGTAGCACGTGCATTATTAATGTTTTTGGTGATGATGTCAGAGAAGAAGGACCGCCTTGCATTTCTCAGTTTTAAATTATAAATGCGAAGTCTCTCTTTATAGACGTCATAATGAACCTGGAGATTTGTTTTCTGCTACCTGCGTTCAGCTTTTCGACACTCTTTTTTGAGTTCTAACCAGCATGGCATTTCTCCATGGAGATCTTCTCTTACCAGAGACCACCTTTACCTTGGTTGCTGCAATGGCATCAATAACATTTGTAATTTTAGAATTGAAATGATCTACAAGCAAATTTACTGAGACCTATGAAAGGGCGGGTGTCGAAGAGAAAGCCTGAATAAATTTTTCACTAGTGTTTTCAGTGACATGCCGTTTTGTGATTACCTCTGTACATTTGTGTGCACACAGATAGTACTCTCAAAGAAACACATAAGACAATGGCTAATAAGAAGACAGTGGACTTTGGAGGGGAGTGTCTCAAAGAGACAGGAGCCTCTCCAGCTTGTTTCAGACAGATGCTGAAATGAGGGTCTGCATGAAGTGATAGATAGAAAATTCTAATGCTAAGCTGCCATAGAGGAGTCACAGAACTACAATACAGGACTGGAAAAGCAGTATAATAGGTCTCCTTTACCATTTTACTCACTCAGTCAGTTAATCTCTTTCTCTCTGCACTTAATTGTCTTTAGGTGGTACGTCGGACCTGGGGTAAAGAGGGACTTTTCCAAAATGGTGTGTCCATCCGTACTGTTTTCCTGCTGGGAGTTCCCAGGAATCGTACTGCGCTGCCTCTGTGGGATCGGCTCTTGACCTATGAGAGTCAAACGTTTAGGGATATCCTGCTCTGGGACTTTGATGACACCTTCTTCAACCTGACGCTGAAGGAAACACATTTTCTAAAATGGGTTAACAGCACCTGTCCCCATGTCAAGTCAGTGTTTATGAAGCTAAACTAAATGGGAGCTGATCTGATCCTTAACCTTATGTGACTCATATGTGATGCTGATGATTATCTTTTTCTCTTACAGGTTCATTTTCAAGGGCGACGCTGATGTGTATGTTAACGTGGAGAATATATTAGAGATGCTACAAGGTCAAAAGCCAGATGAGGATCTGTTTGTTGGTGATATAATTATCCATGCTAAACCCATTCGCCGGCGCAACTCCAAGTACTTTGTGCCAGAGTTTGTTTATGGAGGGGGTTTGTATCCGAATTATGCTGGAGGAGGAGGGTTTGTCATGTCGGGACATACAGCTCGGAGGCTTAGCTCTGCATGTCAACAGGTACATTAAAGTTGGTCAGTTAGAATATTTTGGTATCTCTCTTTTTACAGGTTTTAGATCTACAATCCTTTTTTATTTTAAACTTCCAGGTGGAGTTGTTCCCCATTGATGATGTCTTTCTGGGAATGTGTCTCCAGCTGATCAGCGTCAAACCATTGCGCCACCAGGGCTTTCGGACCTTTGGAATTCCCAGACCGTCTGCAGCGCCCCACCTTCAGACATTCGACCCATGTTTTTACAGGGAACTCATGGTTGTTCACAGCCTCAGCGTTCCTCAGATCTGGCTTATGTGGAACCTCCTGCATGACCCCAAACTGAGTTGCCACAACAGGACCAGCCCGACTTCCTTGCCCTTTAGGTGGAGGGGGAGGGTGGGAGAAACGGTGGGAGAAGAGACGGACTACGGTGAGAAGGAAGTGTTTCTCATGCATTAGTGACTTTCTGCAGGGTTGACTGGGATCTGCAAGAGCCCTAGCAAGTACAAAATGGCTATGAAGCAAGATCTGTGGCCAACATGAAAGGCTTATTCAAGCTGGTAGATCATCTTTGGGGAAATTAATTGGCAAAAGCCAAATGTGCTTCAGATTTTTCAGTAAAGAAGCCCCAAGAGGATGCGAGCCCATCTGAGTTCATACAGTATTTGTCAACAACATGCAGCAAGACCTTTATTGCAAACATGATTGTGTGATGAGTTGAATCTCTCTGGACCTTTGAATGTGTAATCTTTAGAATGTATTGTGTTATAATTACAGAGACACATTAAGATCCACACGGATGACATAATGAAATGCGGTAAGCTGGTTTAACCCCATCCAAGTGTAAATGCATCTGTGTGACGGAGACCACAACATTTTCAATATTCTGACTTTCACTGGACTGTGCAGACAGGACTGGGGGAGTGGAAAGACAGTACACTTGTGTTTTCAACGTGAATCACTTGCAGAGATGTACCTCACTTCCTTATGCTGGACAGTCACATTGCCTCTCGGTTTGCATGTTTGTGGAAAAGACTGATATTTTAGAAGTCAGGCATGTGTAAACTTTAGTTTACAATTCTCTTTTTCTTTAGAACTATACATTTTCCCTCATCTGTTTTCAAAGTGTTCAGTGTTAAAATGCTGCTGCAAGGTAGATTTATCTGAAACATATTCCTATTCAACTGCAAAAATATGTTCACATACAAGCTCAAACAACTATTGGATGGATTGCCCTAAAATCTGGTGCACACAATTATGCCCTCCTCAGGGTGAATTGTAATTGCTGTGGCAATCCTTTGACTTTTAATTTTCCCCATCATCAGGTAAAAAGTTTAACTCGTCCAGTAGTTTGGTTTGTGATTAAATTCCTGCAAAACAATCAATCGGTCTCGGCTGTACTGTACTTTGTGTTTGGTACTAAATAGCAAATGTTAGCATGCTAAACGGATATGAACATCATAGTCATTATACCTGCTTAGCATCATCAATGTCAGCATGTTAGCATACTGGCATCAAAGCACCGCTCTGCCAAAGCATGGCTAACTCATATTCTTGCTAACTAAGATCGTCCACACACAAAAATAGTATGGCTTGCAGTTTGACTTTAATCAGTTATATTTTGCACTCTGTTCGACGTGTAGATCGAAGATGTAACATAAACAGCTGAATTGATTGTAAATATTAAAGTGAAATGTTCTAAAAGTAAAAATCTTAATCAATACTTTGTGTGTACCACACACCCCTGTGTATTCAGTGTGCCTTTTGATTAAAGGTTAGAAGACCTTCACAGCATCTGAAAAGGAACTGAATGTTTCCCTTCTTCATTCATCACTTCCTGCCAAAAACGCTTACAGAAGCCTGATGGGCAAGAAGATTAGTCAATATCATGTTTTAACATTTAAAAATTGTTCACAATACAGGCAAAAAATACAATAACACACACAACAACATGATAATAACAATATAACCTCACAAAAAAAAGAATGATTGGACAACATCACTTTAGCCAGTAAATCAGGTTCACGGTCCATGTCCAAAAAGAGTAAATACATTATAGTCACAGAATTTAACAAACGATGCCTCAGCTGTGGCTACAAGATTGGGTTCACATCATCATCAGCATCATCCAAAGTTCTTTATTGCATGGCATCTGAATTGCTTCAGTTATGAAAATGAGATGCTGCACTTTAAGCCTGAATGCACGCACACTCTATGGTGTAAATGCACAATATTGTTGGTCAGTGTGTGCAACTGAGTGTTTCAGTTTGGGGCACTGAACACTTCTTTTATATAAATGAGGTCTCCTGACATACAGAATTAACTGATGTGATTACTGTATGCATGTCACATTGCTTACATTTACATACATGTTGGACAGACAGACATTATGGACAAATAAGCTCCAAGCTGGAGTCTTTGTATGTTTTTAAGGTGGTATTTTTAGGAGAAATCAATAAAACAGTGAGCCAAAGATCAGCTGATGTAAAAACAAAATATAAAAAACAACTAAAAAAACAAATAAGAAAACCGAGAGAATACATTTAGAGGAAGATTCCCTACCGTATCAGTATAAAACTGTCTGCGACTACTAATAATATTATTATTCTGCCAGGCTTGAATACAAAACAGATTTTGATGTTCAGCTCAAAGTCAAAAGTCAAATTTGCAATAGAAATCTAAGTTTCAAGGTTGTGTAGCCTAAAGAAATAAAAACCTCCAAACCTTTTTCACATCCACAATTTTATTGTTTTTACATATCCTGGTTGTACACACAGAAATTGAACTTTGATGTCAACGAACAGAGAGCGTTTGATTTCATAAAAGTCCAAATGTTGCATTGGAGTTGTTAGAGATTGCACAGCCGTAGCTCATCTCAACAAGCATCATCAAACATAGGCAAAAGTAATTTGCTGGAGCAAAGCTTTCAGTCAACCTAATCCTTCTCTTTGCACTACATGGTATTGTTATTGCCTGTTTTTCCCCCAGTGGACATGCTGAATAAATCTACTTATTTCTTCATACACAAAGTTATAGTATTCAAAATATAAATGCCACATTCCAATGAATCTCACACATTTCAATTAAGTATAACTGCCTCATTTCCAGAAATGGGCTCAAAATGTCCACAAAAGATATTCTGAGGCGAGATGGGCATCAGAATATGATACCAAGAACAGACAATACTAAGCGTTCATATGAGATTATCATTACACTGAACTGAAGCTGTCCGTCATAAATTACAACAATCTGGTTATGACAATCATTCATTCCTGCATTCAGTTAAATAAAAAATTAAAAAGAGGTAAAATGTAAAAGCAACAAAGACCCCCGGATTACATGTTAATGTTTTTCTATCTTAAATTTTTGTGTCCACCTGAGTTTGGGTGAGATTAACTACTCAGAACCCTATGGCTCCTCTCTGGGTCTCTCTGTAACAATGCATCATCACATCACAGACCACCTGTGGTGCTGCGATGGGCTTACCAAAAATTGGGTTAAATTAGAATCTTTTTTATTCCCATGCCAACAGCTAATGTGTTTATACTTCTGGGCTCAGTATACCCAAATAAATTAGCAGTTACGTTTTCCCACAGAAGCATCTTGGATTTGTTTCATTCGCCGCTGCCTCTGCCGTTTCATTTTTTTCACATCGTCTTTGAACCATGTGCTTCCAATGGAGCAAAGCTCAAGTCATCTTTTGGGGCAATGACTAATGTATTTAAATTCAGCAGAGTGTGGAGGAAGACAAAGAATTGTCTTCCTTATGAAAACCCTCTGTCAGCATGCATTCTAGTTTTTCCAGATACCATCTTCTAGATTGCTTGGTTGTTTTCTTTTTTGCATTGCTAAAATCTTGTATTCCACAGCAACTATAATGAGCTTTTAAGGGTTGTGAACATTTGCACATTGTTTAGGGTGTTTTGTGTAGTTATAAACACACACACACACCACATAAATCAAAGAAACAGAACAAAGTACAAAACATTATGTTGAAATGGTGAAAAACCCAACTTGCCATTCTCTGCAGGCAACAGGAAAACTAAAACAACGGAGACTGCCATAATACTATGTTAGCTTGTTGTTAATGATCAGTGACACACACACATACTTACATACATGATGCAGTTCAAATGCATTCTCAAATCGTATGTACAAGTAGATTCCTTTTTACAGAGGAGATAGAGATAGAAGTCAGAGACAGGCTTAGTGGGAGATGAGGCACAATGTTCAACATTTTTGTGTTTTCTTTTTTATAATTTCAACTTGCACAAAAGCAAGTTGCAATAAAATGTATGAATATAGCTTTCAGTTATGTTACATCAGTTTCCCTATTCAACTCAAAATGTGGATAGACCAGCTGGAAAGTTTGTAATTTGTAATTTTATCAGACACTGCTGGACAGCCATCGCTCTTAAACATCTTAAGCTTTTTATTTGATGCCGTTTCATCCTGCAGTAGTAGTTCAAGCAGAGCTGAAGCAGGGCTATCTACTGACACCCAAACATGTCTGTGTACTTGCAGCCTTCGCATTGCACGAGAAAAAGTTTCAATACTGAGTGGTCTGGAGTTTTGTTTTTTTTTTTTAAAAAGGGGGGGGGGAAACACTTCCAGTGTTTGTTAATGAGTCAGTTGTGAGCAGATGCTTCCTCCTGAGTTTTTAATCAAGGAGGAAATATTGAGATACTTAGCTAGTGCCGAGTGAGTCACTGTGTCTGCACCAAGCTAATAAGAACATGTAAATAAGAGGACACAACTATTTACAACATTTGTACATCAACATCAACTCTAAGCATCAGGGCCCAAATACATACAAATTATTTCTCAGAACTGGCTAACTAACTAGATTTACATCATATAAATCCATTTCTTCAACTGCTCTACTCCTGGTCATTCGTACAGCGAGAAACCACAGAAAATCTGTGGCAAAACGTACTGTGTGTGTGTGTGTGTGTGTGTGTGTGTGTGTGTGTGTGTGTGTGTGTGTGTGTGTGTGTGTGTGTGTGTGTGTGTGTGTGTGTGTGTGTGTGTATCATTTTGTTAAGTGAAAAACTGTCCTTAGTACAGTTGGCAGAAAATCAATCAGTTTAGTCAGTTGGAGTTGTTAAAGAACATGTACAAGATCTTAATAATGAAGACCGATAATAAAATACCACAGTGGAGCGAGTTTAAACTCAAAACTCGCTTTAAACTGCTCAATCACCCAGTCCATGCAAACCAACTACAAGCTGTCAACTTGGCATTTTACGCGTAATTCTCCGGTCAGCACTTTCAACATTACGTCATGTATACGGGCCCTGACTTCAACTCTGATGCATTGACACATGTTGATACAAACAATCATAAATTCAGCAAAAGTTAAAAAATGTAAAACTGATGGCATTTGTAACAAGGATCAATAAAAGAGAATATGTGTATTAAAATTAATACACAGTTTATTGAAATGCTTATGATTAAAAATATTAAAAATTCATACATTGGGAGGGAGATGCAAAAAAATGTTTTGATGAAGGAATGACAGATGTTCTTCCCCATTTCCAAAATGGGTTAAAATGTACTAAATCCACTGAGAAATAATGGTAATTCTTTAAATTACAGCTCTCTGACAATAGTAATCACAGTAGAGACGACAAGAGGGATGACACTTGTTGTTGCTATTCTTAATGTGTCCTTGGCTGTAAGGACATCCAGATGAAAGACGTGCCGATTGGTTTCAAAACACGTAAGTCAGCTATTCACGGCTCGTGTAATTACTGTCAGCAGTTAAAGAAACAAGGAGCTGAATTTAGAGGCTTTACCACAGCAATGACTTGGACGTGCAGATTTGAAACACAAGATGCAAGAGAAAGGAGACGTCTGCCAATATGACTCTCTCTACAGGACAGGTTTCGACAAGAGATTACAGTGACAATGTCAGCAGATCAAATTAGTTCATCCTGAAACGTCTTTGGCTGTAGCATTTGGCAATTCAACAAAGAAATAAATGCAGACACTGCTGAGGAATGAATTGCAAATGCATTAAGGAATCAGATGTAGAGATGGAGAAAGAGGGAGACGAGTAGAACACAGGGGACATGACGCACCACGGGAGGACCTGTCCTCTGTCCAAATGTATGGATAAAAACAACACACACACACACACACACACACACACACACACACACACACACACACACACACACACACACACACACACACACACACACACACACACACACACACACACACACACACACACAACTATCTCTCCAAATGTCTCCACAAATCCATCTCTGAAGATAGGGCACAATCAACCAATCAAGTAAAAAAAAAGGTGTGTATTAGTGCAAATGTAAAAACTGCTTCTTTAAAAAAAAGAAATAAAGAACACAATGAAAACGGTCATGGCGTGAATGAATGAAGCTGGGCAGAGGAAAATAATACGACTGTGTGCCAAGCCCGTGCCTCTCACAACATGCAGGATCAAATAAACAAAACAGGTTGCCAGTTTGTGCTTGTAATAAGTCAAAAAACATTGCCAAGTTTTCATGTATTAGAAAAGCACGTGAGTATAGTAGTGAGGGGATTGAAATGCTGTGTGTGTTTGTGTGCTTGAATTAAACTGTTGAAATCTGTTGAAACGTCAGTTTAAGAATCAGCAGCCCAACACATGCAGATGCTCATTTATACGTGTGTGGTGTTTGTGTGTGTGTGTAAGCAAGGAGACAGATGTCGCCAATGTCCAGACCCCCAACGACCGTGGGTTAACAGAGTGTTTACTGCTGTGTGCTTGCGTGTTGTGAAGAAGCTTGTGGGGGGAGTGAGTGGGGAGGTGGGAGAGGGAGCTGATGTTGGATGTTTGGCTCGTTCTGCGTTGAGAGGTTTCATATCTGGCCACCAGGGTGTTGTTGGGTGTGTTCTGCTCTTGTACGACTAAATCTGGATTCTCCTGTTTTGCTGTTTTTGGTTACAGTCCTCTGCAGCTTCAAATGTGTTTGGCTCGGATGGCTCTTGGTTGGGTTGGTTTTGGTTCTTGCGGTTTAGACGTGCCCGGGTGCTGACTGAGCCAGCGGGGTCTGGTTCTGAAGTTGCGGCAGGAAGACTGACGGTACTGGTTGGGCTGGCAGTGTGGTTGGTAGGTGTGTATTCAGTGGGTCAAGCCAGAGTTTGTTTCAAGGCTTTAGCCACAGCGGTTTTCACTGGCGGCCATTTTAACTCCACAACTACATGTTTGATGTAAAACACTTAGCGATATGTTGCAGATAATATTTGATTGCTGATCATCTCACCACCACAATGCTATGGAGGTTATTGTCATATACAGGCTGCCACTACATCTTACTGGTGGAACCATGCCATCCAATCTAAAGTATGGACAAACTCTTCTTCTGTGGTCCTGGGCAAATGCAGTCACTGGACGGAAACAGGAAACAGCTGAGCTCTACCAGAGCACAGATTTCTTCACCATCAGTTTGCAGCACCACCGCGAGATTCCCACATAACCAAGAAATAATTTCACTAGTTTCATTTCAAAGCATCAGTGCTCCAGCACTGCGACCATGCTGCTAGATACTGGGTCCAGGGATGGTCTGGGTCAGGTTGACTGTGTGACTGGGTGTGTCTAATTGGAATAGTAAGTCTTAGGACCCGCAAGGAAAAGTTTGTTTTGGTTATTCTTGGTTCTAGTGGTGTTTTTGTTCACTGAATAGTATCTGAGCTGGGCAAGAAGAACTTTGCTGTTCTGGATTAGGTCTGCTTGGTTAGAATCTGGCTCTGGGTTAGAGGTTCAGTCAGAAGAGGTACTAGATTCAGGACAGGCCAGAATGGGATGTGGTTCTGGTTACTTGTTCAGTGGGAGCTACTACTGGACTCAGGTCGGGCTTGACTGGCGGTCCTCGGAGCACCATAGAGGGTCACTGATGCTATGTGGTTATTCTGCATCACCTGAGGAAGAGGGAAACAGATCACATACAGACGCAGGGGTTTGAACAATTCAGATACTGTGTTCAAACAAAATGTCCATTCTCAAGGTTTCAAAAATGCCATTTCAAGCAAACTGAGGCAAAGCAGCCAGATCCTCCATTCAGACAGAATTAAGTTTAGATCATATCCTTAATTTTACTCTGGGTTGAATCTGTAGTAGTAATATTTATTTATGCAGTAAAATACGCTTTTTTACCCTCTGCACAATGACAAGGAAAATAATTTTGAGAAAGGGACACTTTCCATTACTTTTACAAACTAGTTTTAGGTCAAATTCTGGTCCACTTGTAACCTGTGAGTTTACACTGCTGTCGCCACAGAATTTCCATTTAATGAATGAGACATAATAATATAATAATAATAATAATAATAATAAACACTGTGACTTTGGAGAGTGGTTATAGAGAGGTCTTACATGAGCCTTTCACTCAGCCAATGCACTGCAAGTAAACTATACTTATCTTCATCCTGTACACACTGTAATGCTAGCTAAAGCTCCAGAGATAAATGTTCTGACCTCAAAGATCATCCTCTGCAGTCCAAAGCAGAAGGTGGAGCCAAAGGGGTTGGTGTTATTGGCTGATGAGGACCTGTCAAACACAAACATCTGATCATGTCAGAGAGGACACTCATTTGGATAATGTCCAAAATGTCAAGTTTGCAATAGAATCTCGCAGCTTGAAACAACATTAAAATATTCTCACAAATGATCTTTGATGTCTGTGGGACAATGTAACAAAGTGATCAATAGTGGCTGTGTCTACGCAAGAGCATGTGTAAGTACCTGTGGAGCACTACAGGTTTTTCCATTGGGTGACCCAGCAGTTCTTGAATCTGATCCCACTGACAGAGAAACAAAATGTTAATAAAAAGGCTTGTTGATCCACTGCCAACACTGTTTTGAATCGCAAGGTCATGAGACCTATATAGAAAGCTTGATTAGGGGATTAACAACAGAACTGTGGTTGTATTAGCTTCCTGGTGATAGTACTGCTGTTTGAAATGGCAATATAAATTCAGACAGGCCGCTGTGAAAACACATGAAACTAAGGGTTTAACTATGCACAGACCAGGTTTTAGAAGTAGTGACGCCAGAGATGCCTAAATTAGAAAGCTAAACATCAGGCCAAGAGAACATGTCAGATCATTACCAAAGTGCAACCATATGAATTTACAACAAAGCACTGACCTCGGGCGAAATGTAACAGCTGTATAAATTCTGTCTGTGACTGACCTTGTTGTAGGTGGTTAAGATGCAGTCCTCCGTCTGAGAATCAGCTCCTTCTAGAGTGCAGGGACATAACCCCCCCCAGAGAAACAGACATTAGATGAAAGGCAGATTAAAAATCAGCATTATACCATTTACACCGAGATATCACTGAAAACTGCCTCACCTTTCTTAATGACTAGTGGAATCTTAAAGTCACATCGATGATATCTGTGATGAGAGGGGAAACATAATCAAAAGCACAGAAAATGAAGAGAAATAAGCGCCAACTTGATAACATAATATCAGCCGCGGATGTAGTTAATTATGATAGAGAGCGACAGAAAGGTGGAGAAAAACTGGCACAGCAAGATATTTACATATTGAAGTTGTAATGTCCGGGGTAGTTGGTATGCAGGACAAACTTCTTAACCAGGTGAGTTGTAGAGTCAAACAGGATATCCTGAAACATTACAAAACAATCTTCAACATTGCTTTTGTATTTGGCCAGAACAACGCACTGCATTCCTATCTACTGCAAACAGCGGGGCGAGCAAATGCAGATAGAGGCAGAACTACACCCCCACAGCCATTCATCATTACCATTCATCATTACCAGCTGGTCACTGAGCAGATGCAGAGGAGCTCAAGCTTATTTTCAGATCTGAACTAGAGCTCGATTAATATGGGATTTTTATGGCCGATACCAATTTTGATATTTGAAGATTTTAAAATCAGATATATCTGCCGACAATCTTTGTTGAACTGACAATCTGCAAAGACGCGTAGAGCCGTAGAGTCGGGTGGTGCGAAGCTACGGAAAGGCGGCAGGGCCGGCGACGCGAAGGGATTCGCATGAGTTAAATATTTTTAACTCAAGCGAAGTTGCATGACGCTGAGTCGGGATAGCCTATCAGTGTTGAGATTGTCCGTACGTCACTGATGGCTTCAGAGCGTTGTGTGGAGAGGGCCAGGCAGAGCGGGAGATTGAAAATCTGCTGGCCGGCTGAGAGCTGCTAAACTTGGGGGAGAGGAGCAGGGAGCAGCACTGCAACCACTGGACAAATAAACACCCATAGTTGGACTGGATTATGCTCTAAAACTACGTTGTTTACTCGCGGGAGGAGCTCGGAGTAAACTGCTTTTATTAAATTAGCTTTTTACTTTAGTTTTTGGGATTTCAACATTGATTTATCTTCACTGGAGCTTCTCAGCAGCTAGCTTCCGTGCACATCCGGTTCCAGTGTTGTTGTTAGCGTCGTTAGCTCTGTCGGACTACGACTTCATATTTATATAAAAAACGGAAAAAACTGGACATTGCTTGGAGAAAAGAAAGCGAGGAGGTTGAACTACCTGGTGAGTTCAGAAAACATGTGTCTGTAACTTTATTCCAGCTTCATTGTACTTTACCGTGACCAAGTTAGCATAGAAAAGCCCTGATCGATCCAAACTCCATTCAGAAAACAAACATTTTAGAAGTGGTTGTCCTGCTGTCTTGCTGATAGACCTGACAAAGCACGAGTTCATATGTTTAACAAATCTGCATCATGTTGTAGTTATTTCGGCATCAGTGTAATCCGTTTATTGCTATTTAATCACAGCAACAGTTTTACTTTGGGTTCATACAGTTGTAGTAATGGTGAGTTGTGCTTATTCATGTTATCGTGCTAAAATCGCCTTCTCGCGTTGTGTGTGAACACTTGCAGCGAATGTACTCACGCGAGGAAAGCGTCGCAAGGCCAAAAGTCGCGGGTGGTCTGAATGCCGCATGAGATCTCAGCAAGAGAACACAACATAATACATTTTAAAAATAAACTTTCTTTACTGTTATAAATGATAAATAGAACCCAAGTACAGCTAATTGCTGTGTTTTGTGGTGAATTTGTGGCTTTCCAAACACGTGTTGCCAACAGGGGAGTTGCAGAGTTCCCTCTGGTGAACAAATTATGCAACAACAACACTCATAACATGAAGATCCATTTCTTTTTTTAATTGTCATTTATCGGCTGCTTTAAATACAATACCAATTTAACTTCTATTAGCTCATATCAAGCTCTAATCTGAACAACAGCTGATCAAAAGATCCATATAATACAAAGATTTGATCCCAGAAAAAAGGGAAAAAAAGAAACCACCAACTGAAATCATATTTCTGTGTGATATGACAGAAAACAGACTTCATACTAAGTGACCAGAAATACAGAAACTCATGTACACTGTAATGCAATCCAACAGTCCTGCAAAAAATACGGCCATCAAACAATTCTATACTTTACCACAACTGTGTTTGCCATCTTTTCTCCCCAAAAAGTCCATTACCGTAAATAAGCTGGGTGTCCAAAATATATTTGTAATTCTACAGTACATCAAACATGTTCAATAGTACAATAACTTAACACAAAGTGAATGAAGCCTCTTTAAAAATGAACTGAATGAATTCACCTTACATTAAAAACACAATCATAAAAGTACAGAAATGTATACACACAAGCAAGCCTAGGCCGTGTTTACGTACCACTCCAAGGGTGAAGTAGTTGAAGAAGTAGTCGTTACATTTAGAAGGAACCTGCTTGTGAGGTGATGGAGAGTGGATCTTCATCTAAAATAAACAAGAACACATAATAGGATAAATGATAACATATGTCTTACCTCTTAGGAAGGAAGAATGGCAGCTGGGGCAGCTGAGGGTAGGGGTGGTTTGTTAGGCTCCATTCTTACCAGTTTATTTTATCCCCATCTGCCACTACTCGCTGTCTTGACCCTCGGTTTTAAACAGATATTTACCATTGCAAAGACAAGTTTAAAACAGAGAAGTAAAGTCAACAATAACCATAAGGATAATGGAAATGTTTGCACACTGCTGCTCTGCTTTTGGCTTCTGCTGGTGCCACTCGGACAATGCTTTAATGTGGACAAAATGGAAAAACAAACACAAAAAGTAACAGACTACACTGCTTTCTCAAACGAAATGCCAAAATGGAATTTCTTTGGACATGGATCCCTTGTAATCTACTCTATCACGAGGTGAAACAAGCAGGTAGGGAGGTCTGGGGATCCTTCCCCAGAAGATTTTGACCATGAAACATTTAATTTCCTGTATTCTGGAGACATTTTCTGCACCAGGGAAGCACAAAATTCAGGCACCAGGTGACAATTCAGAATATAAAAATATAATAGAATGCAGTAATCAGTGGCTTATTATTGTTTTTAGTTTAAGTTACTTTTTTTAGACAACACTGAGTTTACATTGCATTGCAGGCTTATTCTGCAAATAAACCTTTTTATAGCATTTTTATTTGTTAACATTTCTTGGTGCAAGCTATTTTTAAGAATATTTTTAACAAATGCTTTCAGAAAGTGGTGGCTACATGTCCTCCAGTGTAAATGACCCTTCCTCCTTGACACAGAGAGCAGAGGGGGTGGGGGTTAATAAGAGATGTGATTGGGCCAGCCCAGTGTCAGTATAGAAAATTACCCAATGGGCCATTGTCCATGCTTTATCCTATATAAGGTCGTTATATAAATACATAATTTACGTTACATCGGCCCCAAAGGTGCGTCGGCCGACCGGGCATTTGCCCGGGATGCCAGATTACCAGTCCAGCCCTGTGTCAGAGATATTCTTAAATGCAAGGAAATCAAACTGGACACATCTTTGGAATGTTTAGCCTTAAATATAGCACTGTCCCCAAAGATGAATTTTAATATTGTAATCCTGTACAATCCACCATCACATCATGTTTCATTTTATCGTGATTTAGATGAATTGTTTAAACTGTTAAATTGACGTTTTCAAGGTCTCTTTTTTGGAGATTTTAATATAAATTGGTTAGATAAACATGGCAAACAAAAGCTGAAAATGATAATGTCAAAACATAATTTTCAGCAGATGGTAAAAGTTCCAACTAGAATCACTCAAACAAGTGAAACCATGATTGATTTGATAATGACAAATAGACCTGAAAGTATTACAAGGACGTACAACTTAATAAAGGACCTCTCTGACCATAATATGACCTTGATTGTGAGAAAACTAACAAAACAGCATCTAACAGTGTTTATGAATGAACGTAGGCCTAAACTAGGGAATGTAGTTATTCCCAAAAAGCAACAATTTGATGATGAATTAAATAATACTGATTGGAATGACGTTTTACAAACTACGGACATAGATAGTTATAGTTATAATATTATCATGAAAACACACACAGGACTTATAATATACACAAATTGTTAAGTGCACACCAAGAAGAGGCTCTTTACCCTGCCTGAATAATGATATCCACAAGTTAATGAAAATAAGAGATCTTGCATTAAAAAATTCACTGTCCAGTAAATCAATTACGGACCTCCTTATTTTTAAGGGATTAAGGGTTGTTAGGGAACTGTGCATGGCAAAAACTACATACTTTACACAAATGATAGCAGAATCTGAAGGAAATAGTACTTCTCTTTGGAAACATCTTAACAGTCTTACTAAACTAAAGCCCAGCCAACGAAAATGAATAACGGAGCTGGAAGTAAATGTGATTAGCACTGACAGTACAGAAATCGCTAATTAATTTAATTATGATTTCATTCAACCAGTGGAGGAGCTTGCTCAAAAATTTGAAGCAGTAAAACTATCACAGGCAAATATAACAGACTCTTTGAAGTGCTTTCATATTAAGGAAGTTGACCAAGAGAAAGTTGCTAAAATCAAATTATTGTTTGTTATTAAAAACACACAGCTCCACTCTGATTAAACCAATAACACATCTGATAAACCAATGGGAATTCCACAATGGGGCCTCTGCTCTTCAGCCTATACATAAACGACTTACCATCATGTTATAAAAAAGCTGGATGTCAGATGTATGCTGATGACACAATTATCTATGTAACAGCCAAAACCCCTTGTGTAGCAGCAGAGATTTTAACAAGCGAAATGGAGGGAGTACCTCTATGGCTTAAAAACAATCACTTAACTCTGAATCTAAAAAAGACTGTATCAATGTGTTTTTCCATGAGAAGGAAAGCAAAAGAAAAGCTTGTAATTAGAATAAATCACGAGGAAATAGAGGAAGTCAATGATTTTAAATTCTTAGGGGTCATTTTGGACCCTGAACTTAAATTTGATAAACATGTTAAAAAGCTATGCAAAACTGTAAAGACTAATTTGAACTTTTTTAGAATGATTAGACATTACATACCCCTCAAGGCAGCTCAACTGTTCATGCATGCCATGATATTCTCCCATCGTTCTTATTGTGTTACTGTATGGAGCCAGGCTTCACAGTCAACTGTTCAACCCATTATATCACTATATAAACATGTTATCCAAACAAGGTTAAAAGTCAAGGGCAACTGGACTCGGTTGAAGATACTAGAAGACGTTTCGTCCCTCATCGCCAAGACTGAACGACCGTCGTTGGCATCTTCACCTGAGGCCAATAGATTACGTTTGTTGAGTTTCCTGGGAAGTGATGAAAGGACCGCATTGTAAGTGGTGGCGTAGACCCCCCTCCCCTGTTCAGCGACGGCTTCTCAGTAGGATTTTCAACAAACAGAACATCTCTGTGTTTTTTAAACCCAAGAACACGCTAAGACAGATAATGGTACACCCCAAAGACTGCACCCCCAAGCACAAGAAAAGCAATCTAGTGTATGTGGTCCAATGCAGTGAGGAATGCACAGACCTGTATATTGGGTAGACTAAACAACCACTACACAAACGCATGGCTCAACATAGAAGGGCCAACTCCTCAGGTCAAGACTCAGCAGTTTACTTTCTTACTTACAGAGGACACTCGTTTGGGGACCACCAGGTGCACATTTTAGACAGAGAAGATGGATGATTTGAAAGAGGTGTCAAGGAAGCCATCTACACCTGGGTTGAGAAGCCGTGGCTGAACAGAGGAGGGGGTCTACGCCACCACTTACAATGCTGTCCTTTTATCATTTCCCAGGAAACTCAACAAACGTAATCTATTGGCCTCAGGTGAAGATGCCAATGATGGTTGTTCTGTCTTGGCCTCAGCTAGTCCTAACGACTGTAACGACTGTTACAACAGCCAGGAACACTAACAAACAGCGGTATCGACGATCCTGGCAAACGACCCCACTGAGGTTAAATAGCTTAGTTTCCCTACCAGTCATTCAGAACTGAAGAAGTCCTTTGGATGAGGGACGAAACGTCTTCTAGTATGTCCAGTTGCCCTTGACTTTAACCTTCTTTGGATAACTATGACCTGGATGACTGAGAATCTTCACAGACATATATAAACAAGCACTGAAAATAATGGATCAAAAACAAATGAAATGGCATCACTGTATAACACTGAAAAAGTACAATTTGCTTAGTTATGATAGTTTTATTAAGTTCTCTTTTATCAAATTGATTTTTAAATATTTGAATAATCTCACTCCAGCGGTACTTTGTCCACATGTGACAAAAACAAAAACTAATAGAATCGCCACTAGGGGATCAGCAAATGGCAACTACAAGGTGGCACCAGCGCAAAACCACTTTCTGTTAGTCATCCTTCTCTGTAAAAGGGATACATTTTTGGAATGCCCTACCAACAGAAATACAAACACAAACCAATCTGAAAACATTTAATGAAAAGGTGAAACACAACCAAATCTGTGATCTCTCTCTCACACACACACACACACTTTATTTTGTTTTATTTTCCTGACTGGTATGTTTTTGGTTGTTTGTTTCTGTTTTCTTGGTAATGGTGATGTATGTAGCCTAACCAAGGACAGGCGTTGCAAATTAGCTTCAGCTACAAACCTTACATGCAACAAATCTGTTTTTGTTACTGTAACCTGTGTCTCTTTTGCATTGTCCCTGACAAATAAACAAATAAATAAATAAAATGAATTAAGTTAAATATTCACACAGTCAACTAACTCCGGATAATAAATTTAGCTTTTTATCTGTTAAATACTGAACTTTCTTAACTAAGTAGTTAATTAATCTGCCTGCTGGTGCTGTTCGGGTGAACAGTGGGTTCAATAGAGTTTTTCTACCTGTTGCTGCTAGAAAAGGTTTTGAGGAAAGTGGTGAAAGTGAACCAAAAAGTTAATGTGGGTTTGGAAAACTAAAACAACGAGCTTAAGGACAATAAAAAGGTTGTTGTGTGATAATGCCCTTCTGGTTTTTCATGGTGGACCACTTTTAGTTTACACAAAAACACTTAATCGACCATAAATATAAAGAACATTAATTAGTTTAAGACATTTGTAAAACTGTCAGTGTCATTAAATTGCCTTTTTATGATTCATCTGTTCTCACACAATTTGGCATAAATATATATTACTGTACATCCCACTTTCTTGTGATCCACATTCAAAAGGTGGAACTCAACTACTGAGCGCTCATGTGAGTAAAAGGTTGATACCCAGCATGCAAAATGTGGCATGTTTGTAGAGAATAGACTTAATTAGTTTGGCTCAAAAGAAACTATTACGCTCCCGGGGATGATGAGGATGATGAGGATAGTATGTAGATCAGGATAGGTCCAGCAGAGCTTAGTGAAGAGAATTCAAGTAGTTCTAACAAGTAAACACTGAAAGGAACAAAGCTTTCCTACCTTGTCCTCAGATTTGTAGAAGACTTTATGTGGCGAGCCCAGAGCACCCAGTACATCCTGACAGGAATCACCAAAGTAGATGCTCCTTTCTAGGGACCTTACTTTAGCATCAGCCATCACACCTGGGCCACAACCTGCACTCACCAATAAAACAGGAAAGGAAATTGATCTCCAGAAAAATGACTGTGAATGTGGATTGTTGGACAAAAGCCTTTAACAGACAGCTAGATATGCACAGTCCAGACAGGTACCTGCAGCTAAATCTGTTAGTCCATGTTGGAGTTACATAATTAAGTCTGCAGTGGAGACAGATAAATTTAGTGCGATCAATATTGCTGATTACAAAGTGTTTAAAATTGTATTATTGCCAATCAAAAAATGTTAAGCTATCAGCTGTCTGGAGGTCTGAGAAAAAAAATCATTCAGTGAATCAAAATGTAGATATGAGGAAAACATAAAAATCTTAGTTTGCAGTCCTTGAGACATACACAGAGACGCCGAGACATGTGTTACCTGCAGTGAGAAGGTGGAGTTTGAGCCCCAGAGGTCCTGCCTGGTCTCTCAGGACATCCACACACTCTGCATAGATGTTACCGAGGAAACAAGCCAAAGGCATCGCCGGAGCTCTGAGGACAGAGAGAGCAGTTTTTTCTTACAGCGTTTTGTTGTTGTTGTTGTTGTTGTTATTGTCTTTGTTCTCCATTTAGTTTGTCACAGTGAATTAATTAATAATTATGTGAAAAAAGGATCTCTAGCAATGTTGTTTCCTTTGGCCAAATGGGAGCATTATGATTCTAACTGTGCTTACTGACCAACAATCACTAAATAAATGTGTCTAGTTTGATGTTTAGTTTGTGTGTATCTGCATGTGTGTGCATGTCACCTTGTTTCTTGCAGGTTGTTGCCAGTGTAGATGTGCATCCTCTTGACCATGGCCCCGTGTGGAATCTGCAGGGAGGCCAAACCCATGGCAAAGTTAGGCTGTCAAGGCAAAACAACTGGGAGTAGTACAGGTATACATCCCCCCCCCCCCCAAGTACAGAAAGATTATTTCTAGATTTATGATGAAGCACTGTGAAGGAAACGTGTCATAGCACACTGACTGTGTGACAGGGAAAACATTTTTCCATTGATTAATGACGCTACATTTTAATCCTATTTGCATCTCTGTCAGGTAGCAACTTTTAATCTTAGAGAGGTCCACTATTCAGTAACAATTCACTGTGACTCTGATAAGATCTTTTTTTCCTGTGCTGCTTTTTTTGTGTATTTCCATGTTGCATTCAACACCACCAGGCAGCAGAGATGCAAAATAGCTGAAGATGAGTCATTCTGACTAAATTGAAACAAAAGCTTGTAGGTTTTAAGAAATTTATAAAACACATGTAGCATTAGCATTATATGGATTAATTCCCTTGAGGAAACTTTCAAGACATTTAGCATTGACATTTTCAGCATTAATTAAATTCTATGGAAAGGGAACTGTGCTTGATTTTGGTCCAAACTATTTTCCTAAAAACAACAACCACCATTTAAGAGATTGTATGTTACAATGTTGTGATTACGACGTCAACAGGATTTTTCCTTTTGTCATACTGGGGTATATATATACATAAACCATTTACTGAAACTTATTTATTCTAAGTGCACTGTATACATTTTATCTAAAAACACTCAATCTCAAACAATCTCAGACGTATCCATCTGCCATTTTACACACTCGTGACAAACAGGAAACAAACTGCAGCAGAGTTCTGAGCTTTAGAAAAAGAAATGCAAATATTAAAACTCAAACTAGAAGCTGAAACTACCACACTTGTACCTGCACACTTCTAGAGATCACAAGCGAGCACAAGCTGTTGTTTCAGTAAATCAAACAAAACCATTTAAGCAACTCAACATGTAAATCAGGGCGGACTGGAGGGTTTAAGAAATAATCAATGCAGTGACTATCATATCACTGACACAGAAATGTTGGAACAGCCAAAGGGATATACAAGAAAGATGTGATAAGCTCCAAAAACTTTGTCAATTGGATATGAAGTCAGCTGATGGGGCATTAAAAACATCACTACATGAGGTGAGCTTTCACAGTAGCAAGCTGCAGAGTAGAGCAGAAAGCAGAGCAGCTGGTTCATGACATGCATCCACAGCTGTCCAGTACAGAGAGAGTAAAGCATCCACAGCTGTCCAGCACAGACAGAAAAACATCCACAGCTGTCCAGTACAGAGAGAGTAAAGCATCCACAGCTGTCCAGCACAGACAGAAAAACATCCACAGCTGTCCAGTACAGAGAGAGTAAAGCATCCACAGCTGTCCAGTACAGACAGAAAAACATCCACAGCTGTCCAGTACAGAGAGAGTAAAGCATCCACAGCTGTCCAGCACAGACAGAAAAACATCCACAGCTGTCCAGTACAGAGAGAGTAAAGCATCCACAGCTGTCCAGCACAGACAGAAAAACATCCACAGCTGTCCAGTACAGAGAGAGTAAAGCATCCACAGCTGTCCAGTACAGAGAGAGTAAAGCATCCACAGCTGTCCAGCACAGACAGAAAGACACCCACAGCAGCTGTCCAGTACAGACAGTAAAACATCCACAGCTGTTCAGCACAGATAGTAAATTATCAACAGCTGTCCAGTACGGAGAAACCTAGTCAAGTGTTTTACATATTCATAAAGTATAAACAGGCAGCTTGCAGATTGTGTGAACATTTGACTACATCTTATTGTCATGAGCTGCTGGGTGTCTGCATTGTCTTGGAGAATTTAATTATGAAATCACGGTGCCTGAGCTACCCAAAGTCCCTCAACTTAATACTGCAGTCAGATTTTTACTGCCTACATAACACTGCAATTATTTTTTGACATCTCAAAAGGTATAAATTCACACTAGGTGCTTTTTGAGATCTATCAGATTTATCAGTCAGACAATACTGGCCTATCCCATATATACTGAACAAAACTATAAACGCAACACTTTTGTTTTTGCCCCCATTCATCATGAACTGAACTCAAAGATCTAAGACTTTCTCTATGTACACAAAAGGCATATTTGTCTCAAATATTGTTCACAACTCTGTCAAAATCTGTCAGTGAGCACTTCTCCAATACCGAGATAATCCATCCACCTCACAGGTGTGTCATATCAAGATGCTGATCAGACAGCATGGGAATTGCACAGGTGTATACATACATAGAGAAAGTCTGAGATCTTTTAGTTCAGCTCATGAAGAATGTGTAGAAAAACAAGTGTTGCATTTATAATTTTGTTCAGTGTATGTTGGTGTCGGCCTATATGTTGAACAATATATGAAAACTTTACAGAACACCGTGCATAAAAAGATGCTTGGGGTAATTTAGAAATGGTCACATACTGTAGTTTTTCCCAACAGAGCAAGCTCCAACTCCGATTTTGTTTTGTTTTGTTTTTTGTGTGTGTGTGTGGAAAATCTGTGCATCTTGTAAGGAAATTCTACAGGGATCGCATCTGTCTGGGTCAAATTGATCACTATAAGCGGATGTCTAATATTATTATTATATATTTTTTTCTTTATTTCTCATGCAGATCCCAATCTATTTGTATATTTATTACATGAATATAAAGTAATGAGATGTACAGTTTTGACGGTTTCAAAGAACAGTACAGATTTTTCAAACTTAATGTACAAATAAATTACTGTACTAGGTATAACTGAAGTACACTATGCTCTAATAAAAAGTACTGCATAATATTAATTACTGTAGTTCAAATTATAATTAGGCTATAGCCTAAAACAGGATTGTGCTGTTTACAAATACAGTAACATCAGTAGTTCAAACAGGCTACTAAGCTACAGCCTGGCGCTGGTATCAGTGCATTTCTACATTTTAAACAGGCCTGAAAATAAACTGTAAGCTATCAATGCCCAACTGGTTGCAGAGTTTAAAAACAAACATATTCATAAAATATTCAGATTTTTTTCCATATGTTGTAATGTACGAAAAGATCTAGACTGAACACTGTAAGTGGACTACTTGATTAGTAGAAGCAAAATGTTTAAATGGTAAATGGTCTGTTCTTACATAGCGCCTTTCTGATCTTCCAACTATTCAAAACGCTTTAAACTACATGTCACATTCTCCCTATTCACGTAGCCTTCAGCAGCAATTTGTGGTTCAGTATCTTACCCAAGGACACTTGCAGGCCGGAGGAGCCGAGGACAGAACCACTGACCATGTGATTACTGGACGGCCTCTCTACATCCTGACCCACAGCAAACAGCATTTGAATAGGGATAATTCTGTCTGAAGCTTTTTGATCCATATAAGCGGTCGATCACTGCAACCATGATCACTTTAAGCGTTTTCCAGAATATCGGCCAATATTGAATTTTTTACTCCCTAATATCAGCATCGGCCTCAAAAACCCAGTATTGGTCGGGCCCTGAAAAAATTATTTTATGCCCATGACTAAACAAGCAGCAAGACAATCACATTCTCAACATGCATGTGGTTTCTTTATTAAGTCCCACATTATTTATCACAACATAACAACGTCAAGCTGACAGGCATTCAGGAACATGCACAAAGCCTACAAGTGCTTGACCTCAGACTGCCCATATGAAGAGTAAACACTTCAATCACAAGGCTGCCCTGTGTGAATGTGAAGAAACGACCACTCAGCACTTCTTTAAATGGCTGACAAGCAAATCGATTGAAACATTCTCACCTCGTATTTTGGAGCTTCATTCCATGAGTCCAGTTGGAAGGAGAAGGACAGGCCTCGAAAGTTGAGATGGAACAGCTGCTCTGCAGCATTGTAAACTGGACGGAGACGGGCGAGGAGGAAAATAATTCACAGATGAGATAAGTACAATTAAAATGTAGGTTTATTTGTGAGTGTGTCTTTATAAAGTACCTCCAGGGTGCGTAGCTCCAAATGACTGGTCTATTTGCTCTATTGTGGGGGCAATGGCCTGAGAGTTGAAATGGACTCCACTAAAACACAACACACACACACAGCCAGTGTTACGTCTATTAACAGTCATAAAGGTTATGCTGCATTAGTTGAAGAGCTATTACCAGAGAAGTGAAATGCACTGCACTAAAATAAGTTAAACAAACACATTAACACAGATGGACTCCATTACTGTCGTGTCATCCAACAAGTAGCTGCCTATCTGTGAGGAGCTATGACTGAGTTGAAAACGGTGTCTGTGGCAACACAATATGGGCAGCGTATACATACAATGACCATTATATAGATATGTGCCTGGAGACCACATGTATAAAGACCATATAACAACTGACAGTCTAAGATGGTTTTCATATTTGCCACATCCGTTGTTATTCAGTAAGTCTGTAAATGCCTTTGACCTACTCACCAGTATTTCAGCTTGACTTTGCTCAGGTCATACACTTCAATCACCTGTCACACAGAAAGATGAACAAAGTTAGGCTGTAAAACCAATGGTAAGCTGAATGTCATTAACAAGGCCGAGTCTAAATATCTTTGTCAATCATCTAGAAATCTTGCAATCTGCTGCTGATAAATATCTGCGGAGAAATGTCACAGCCCTCTCTTGTTAATATCTGGTTTTCAACTCCAAGGTAAATTCAATCTCTGTTAAAATACCAGTTTAAATATATATACTACCCTGAGCTTGACTCTCAGTGCCAACACACCACTGGTTCTCTCTGACAATTTTTCTTTTGCATCACCAGCAGTTACAATGTTCACCTTTAGTCTCTGATTTGTGGCATCAAACAGCAGTTTTATCCCATCCTGAGTCAAGTTCAGTATGAGGTCATGGCTGAGTGGCGTCTGTAGGGAAGATAAACCAAGTTAATTAAGAGAGAGGCTGGGGGGCGTGCCCCCGTCAGCAGATAGGCAGATAAACAAACAATCAGAATCAGCTGTTTTTGAACTTAAGGGAAACCCGGCACGCACAAAGACTATGACTGTACATACATTTTAAAGGAGAGAAAATTTTGTGTTTTCTTGTGATAGTTTTATTCATGTTAAAATGACTGCTTCCATGTTAAAATGACTGCTTCCAGTTACTCTTGAATGAATCTGTTATCTAACACTCATTGTGTTTTAAAAACAATCTCCCTTACAGGTGTTATTTATAGCTATTGAACCTGGGGAAAGAACTTAAATATAGCCTGACTGAGAATGGATATTTTTGGCTGATATTTGAGTCATTAAAAAAAAAATCAAATAACAATATTATTAGCCTACAATTATTTTTTTTTACATATACTTTGTCTGAAAAATAAACCAGTCAGTGCTCTCTCGATGTAATGGCAACACTATTTCTGAGAGAGAGAGGGGTACTTATTAAAGACATCTGGCCATCATACCTGTTCACTGTATAGCACCTGGACATTTTTGATGATGCGGCAGTGTTTCTGCAGAATAGAGATGGCCTGGGCCAATGGCATCCCTGAAAACCAAGGCATGCAAGCACACACACACAAATGAAGAGAAGCAACAGTATTTCTTAGGGCCTTAGACATTAACAGTAACATGCAAGGATAATCATTTTAAATGTGGCTTCAAATATTAATAAATGGTTTCTTTCTCCAGCTGTGTGTTATGTTTTTATATCTGAGAAAAGTTGTTGTAAAACCCACCTAAGGCGAATTCCCATTGCTCATTTCCTAGTGATCTCTCAGGCACCACCTCCAGATCCAGCATTGGCAAGTAGTGGGGGGCAGCTCACCTCACCTCAAGACACAATGGGACCCTCTGAGGGACCCTTTCTCTTCGCCTGTCTCTCCCTGATCAAGCTCTGTCTCACAATAGTTTCAGATGGCCACTTTAATTCATAACTCTATCTACTTCCAAAGCTACCAAATTCATGAGTGTGGTCATCAAACAGCTATCTGAGGGGTTACAGTAAACCGTGGGCACTTTATCACATGTCATATGTTCTTGACATTAAAACGGCCCTAAAGAAGAATGATAAAAGGTGTTAAATGATCAAAATGAAACACACCGCCACCTAATGCTTACAGAGATACATATGGTTTAAATAACAGTTTAACAAGTTACCCAGCGAAGGCTGACAGCTCGCACGCAAACAAATTACGCAACCTGCCAGCCAATCTAAAACGTACAAGGCCAACTGTCAGTCAACCTATTGCTTGTTTGTGTGGTTTAAAATCGATGCGGATAAAAAAAAGAACAAGAAACCTGAACTCCCTCGATTCAATGTCAGGAATAAACAAACAGATATGTCAAACTTGTTCAGTAGCGACAAACGTATCAAACAGGCTTCAATTTAACGAGTGGGCATCAACTTGCTCGGCTACAGTGTCTCCAACAGAGCACCTGATCCAGTGACAAACACCTACAAAAATACAGAGGTACGAAAATTATTTCTCCAAACCCGACTATTCTCACTGTTAGCTAACGTTACCTGTAGCTGTCGGCGGTTACGAAAGCATCAAAGCTTGACAACAAGACTGTTTCTTTGCGCTATGGGCTAACGTTAGCTGCCGTGCTAGCTGCCCCCTCCGTGTAAAGTATAAATATAAATAACGTATGTGCAAAACAAATTTTAAATTCAAGACAAAGAAGATTATTATCACGGTTCAGACTGGAACGACATAAACAAAGAAAGCAAGCCAAGCCGTCGGCTGTCTTTACTGCTTTTCTTTCTTCTCTTCACCGAAGGTTCAAGCTTTGGCGCTAGCTCTTCTGCCGCTAGTGCGCGAATTTAAAGTCCTCCCTGTGAGACGGTTCCCTTGTTACTCATAAGCTCGTCCGCAGGTATATGCCCACCGTGTCCGTGTCCCTGTCTCGGGTTTAATGTGTCTTCAATGTCAGGAGCAGATAAGAGCGACACAGTGTCCAAACAACAGCAACTTCAGGCATCAACAACAGCCAGAAGGATCAGCTGATAAATCAACTTCCTGTGTTCGACGCACATTCTTGGCGACGTAATGACGTCATGGTCAGCTGACACAGTCGAACAAAAAGCGGGTGTAAAGAAGCGTCGATCGTCTTGTAGTTTCCCCAAATTAAATTAAATTAAAATTGCATTTCTAAATGTACTAAAGTTATGTAATATATCTGAAAGTAATGTAAAGCAAGAAAGAACCAAACTCTTTTTTTCTTTTGCAAGTTTTAAATCAGAACCCCGCTTATTTATTTTAATTTATTTTTGTTTTATTTGATGTAGCCTAGAATATTATGCCTAAATTAAATAATATAAAAAATAATATACATACACTGTATATAGGGAGAGAGTGAGAGAGTAGCTACAATTCAAATAATATATAATAAAGTACTCTTTGACCCCCTTCTCTCCTCTCTGATCCTTTCTATTTGACATGCTGCGTGTAATAAATAGTTTAACTTTACTACAAACATAGACGAGCACACATAAAAACATACAAACACATTTAGAAGGTAAAATGTGAAAAAGTTGTGTCACAAATACCACAATAAAATATATTAATAATAAGAGGAACCACCAGAATTTCTGCTTAAACTCACCTAAGAAGGTGGCCCATTTTACCTGAAATTAATGGCCCATTTTATCTAACTAAAAATTTTTTTTGTTAGATAAAATGGGCAAAATTTCATCATTTTGAAATTGGACAATGAAGACATGGGTTATGACTCATTATTTCTAAACATCAATTGTTTTTTATTGATTTATCAACCTTGTCATTGAGAATATGTCAGGCCACTCACCATGCTTTTTGATGATATGGTCGTAACCTGAGACCAATAAAATAATTTGCTAAATGTCAAGTACTGTTGTGGCAAAAGTTTGAAATTCTTTGCAGCCGTTGGCTTTTTTTGACACTCAAACCTTAAATGGCCCATTTTACCTGATGGCAAATTTAGCTGAGTTCACCCTATTAGTAGCCTATTTAACTTAATTTTTTATATTGCAGTGCTCATATATGTTTCAGGTGTCTTTGAGCTTAAAACATTTGCAATATGTATTCATTCCACTACTAGGCTTCTGTACATATAGAGTAGCTACAATTCTGTGCAAATGAGTGTAGAGTGTGCATTGTCATTCAGAAGACATACATCTCCTTTCCCTGTGAGGGAGTCATCGATTATTTTAATTGTGTTATTCCACACCACGACACAAAACGATTGACCAGCTCCCTGTACTCTTGTGTTGATCAAAGCCATAAAAATATGACTTCAACAGCTGCGTCTCTTTAAAGAAACTTTATTAAAAATGTATGTGTTTTTCCCAAAAAACATTTTGACAACAGAAAAAGCACTGCTATACGCTGATCAGCCATAACATCTTGACCACCTGCCTTATATTGTGTAGGTGTCTCTTTTTCCGCCCTGACCCATTGAGGCATGGACTCCACTAGACCTTTGAAGGTGTGCTGCGGTATCTGGCACCAAGATGTTAGCAGCTGATCCTTTGAGTCCTGTAAGTTGCGAGGTGGGGCCTAACATCCCACAGATTCTGGACTGGATTTAGATCTGGGGAATTTGGAGGCCAAGTCAACACCTTGAATTCGTTGTGTTCCTCAAATCGTTCCTAAGCTATTTTTGCTTTGTGGCAGGGCGCATAATACTGCTGAAAGAGGCATCTGTCATCGGGGAAAGTAGGTGGTACGTGTCAAAGTAACTTCCACATGAATGGCAGGACCCAAGGTTTCCCAGCAGCACATTGCCCAATGCATCTCGCTGCTTCCGCGTGCTTGCCTGCTTCCCATAGTGCATCCTGGTGCCATGTGTTCCCCAGGTAAGCCATGCACATGCACCTGGCCGTCCATGTGATGTAAAAGAAAAGGTGATTCATCAGACAAGGCCACCTTTTTCCATTGCTCCGTGGTTAAGTTCTGATGCTCATGTGCCCATTGTAGACGTTTTCAGCAGCGGACAGGGGTCTGCATGGGCACCCTGACTGGTCTGCAGTTATGCAGCCCTATATGCAACAAACTATGATGCACTGTGTGTTCTGACACATTTTTATCAGAACCAGCATCAACTTTTTCAACAAATTGACTTACAGGAGCTCATCTGTTTGATGGGAACACACAGGCCAGCCTTCGTGCATTAATGAGACTTTGCTTCCCATGAACCTGTTGCGGGTTCACCTCTTTTCTTTCCTTGGACCACTTCTGATAGGTACTGACCACTGCAGTCCAGGAACACCCCACAAGAGCTGCTATTTTGGAAATGTTCTGACCCAATCGTCTATCCATCCCAATTTGGCCCTTGTCAAAGTCGCTTAAATCTTTATGCTTGCCCATTTTTCCTGCTTCTGTGACAAGTCAAATGTCTGCTGTGCATACTCCCACAGGTGTTTTCACTTTTCTGGCTGATTAGACTGCTCTCATTGAAGAAGGGCAGAGCTATGCTCGCAATGTCACTAAACTTTACGTAGGGATAAGACTTGTGAACGTGAACGCTGTTCCACTCTAACAGGAGAAACAAAACAAATTGGAAAGTAAGCTGTCAATCAACCACGGTCGCCACGCCACACAGTCTTGAGAAGAAGTCTAATCAGGCAAGGTGTATTTGTGTGGATGGAGCTGTGTGTGAAGTACCACTTTCAAATTAAAGAACAGCAACAAATACATATATTCATTCATGTTTATTATGAAAAACATCCAACATTTAAAATTGAATATCTCATATTTCATTTTCCTCTAAGAGGACAAGCTCAACCCTAAACAGAGGGAAAGACAGACCACACACAGGAAGAACAAAGCAACTAAAGTTCTTTTTTGGATCTCTAAATAAAACCAAAGTATAAATAACTACTAAGTACAAATAAGAAGATAAACAGTTTAGGTTAAAAAAAAAAATGTTGGTTTATTTTTTGCCTTAATGCCTGCATTAAGAAAACTGAGGGATCAACTAAGGTGTTTACATGGGCAACCATCTAAATAACGGCAAAATGATTAACTAGGTGGGTGTAGTGGGACAGGGTGATACACTGGGGTCACTTCCTAAATACAACCTCGACATTTGACTTAGTTTGTTATTTACAATCAGTCCCTCACTAATGTTTCATCACCTGAGCGCACTGTTTAAATCCATAAAGAGCTGACCAAGAGATGTGCTAGTTTATACAGATAGGGTAGATTTCATGAGATCACCAATGGGTGGTGTTTTTTTTCTAAGAGTCAACCAGGAAACAGCTTGATTGACCACTGTCCAGCTGTAGTACACACAAAACCAATTAATTCTTGACTTACTGATGTCCAAAAACCTACAGAAAGCCTGGTGCCCAGGCTAAATCATCCCAACTGCCCCTGACTGTCCACCTACACCTCACCTCTCATTGTACCAATTCATACCCAATGTCTGTTTCCACTGATTTTAATTTCTATCTTGCACTACTGTCCTGATCTGTACGGCTGGGCTCCTTTAACTTTTTGCATATGAGGAATTATTCAACTTTGTGGAAACAGCCACTGTACACGCAAATCTATGACAGCTTTCACCCACATGACAAGAGCTGCATCTTGGGCCACAACCCATTTTATGCTCCCACTTGTTCTAATGCCTTCCTCTAACCCCTTAACCTTAAACCACCGCTTATCACACTGAAGGTTCCCTCAAACAGAAAGTGTGTTTTCCACATTTTTAACTTATTAAGGAACAGTCACACAGCCAGCTGACTGCAGGATCAGTACGCTCTGAGAAACATTTAAACATTTAAGCTTTTCTCCCTAGTCTCCCAAATCTCTGTGTGGAAAAAATTAACAAAGGCTACCAATGAGAGAGTTAATTATCTGACCTTAGGTTACCCCAATTAAGTCCTGCCATGTAGTATCCAAAAGTCAGGATGAAATTCCTGCATTGTTTTCAGTTGCACCCTGAGCTTGATGATTTGGCCTTGAGAGTTTTTGCTAATGAGTCTGTAGAAAAGTTGACAAATGTGTTACCATTGTGGCTTAAGCAGTTTCTTTGAGTTATTTTGCATGTTCTTTTAAAATCATACAACCTCTCTGTGGACCGGCTGGGGTCCTATCATCAAGTTTATCATGTTTGAGCTTCCAATTCACTTTTTTATTTAAATTTATACTATTATTTTTAGCAACAACATTTCTTTACTCCAAAACATCTTGTAAAATGTTACAAACACATGACTATCAATGGATACAAAATCACCAGTTTGCTTAGCTCATTAAAATTCTTAATAAGTCATACAGGGAAAACAGAAAAGCATGAATAAAAATAAGATTTTTCTTGGTTATAATAATTATAATAAAACCGTTGAGTGCACTAACTGTAAATAACTGCACTGGAAAATGAAATGAGCTTCTAGTTGCACAATATAAAAACATTTATACCGCTAATAACAGGACTTGAGTAAATCCACATTCAATGTATTTAACCCAGGAAGTGGATTACCTTTAAAAAACAAACAATAAAAATAACATTAATAAAAGGAACACATGGAACATTGAAAAACAAAGCAACAAAAGTCCTCCAAACTCCCACATTTCTGGAGACAATTTGTAAATTTCCACTCAACTTGACATAAAATAGCATACTGCTACTACTACTAGTTGATAACAAAGCTGAAAGATGAACAGAAATGAGTACATATACAGAAGTGAGCAGTAATATAAAAAGTAAACATCATGACTTTCACACAAACAAAACGATAAGATAACAAAACCATTTCATTACACTAGTACAGTTCTTTAATGATGAGGAATATCTGGGTGATTGATCGATCAATAGTTGGATTCTAACTAAACTGAATTGGTACCATAGAGAGCATAGTCTATCATCTAAGCTGAGTAATTATCAATGTTGATTGCAATCCGATTTTTTTATATTTAAGGTGACAGAAGTAACATGTGACAAATGCAACTGGTGGATGTGAACTTGTGTCTTGGCTGATATCAATTGGAATAGTAGCATGTTATACTAAGTAGCATGTTACTCATCATCACTGTCCGTTGAAAACCATGTATCACCAAAACTTTTTTCGGCTGTGTGACACTGCATTTTTCAGTACACCCAATGTTTTTTTTTTTTAAATATAGGACACTTTTCTCAACCCATAAAGCACCACTTAAATCCTTAAAAATTTAAAACCACAGCGATGCAATGTAATGATGACCTTGTAGCTCTGAAAAAGAAATATGCTTAATTTTTTGATCAGAGGTGTATACAGATACTAAAGGATAGGGGTCACCATTTTCATGCACGGTCACCACAGAGTGGCATTTGATCTGATTCTCAGTGCACCTGGGTGACGCATTGGCAACAAAAGTGGCATTTTCTCTGCTCAAGTGTCTCATTAGGACACAAACATAACCTTGTTTAAAAAAAACAGATGCTTTTGTGCTTTGTTGAGCTTGCGAGTACCCTTAAATTTGGCTTCACAGTGACATAGCCTTGAATCACCCAGTTATTCCTTATCAAAGCGCTGTTAAGTGAGTGCTCTCACGATAAATAGGCTGCATAGGGAACAATAAAGAACATAGGTAGGCCTGTGTTTGGTTTCATGCATATAAAGAAAATCCACTTGGAGAACAAATCTGATTGTATCACATAGTGCAAAACCCCTCAGAAGACAAAGGACGTTAAAATTTACCCCACCCCAAACCGCTTCCAGAGCCAAAGACAGCAGAGTTTGTAGTAGTTTTCTTTGCTAACCGTCCTGCCTCAAGGTTGTTGCCACATAACCTGTGATTCTACAATCATGCGCATCTCACCATAAGGATGGTTTAAAGTGATCATGAATATCACAATAGCAAACACTTCTCAGCCCTACAACCTTGCATAATTCTCTCTGGATGAGCTCTTCCCTCCTGCCCACTTTTTAAAGTGTGACTCAGTTTCCCCTACTTTTATTCGCTCCCTCCCCTCCCTTTCCAGCAACGTAAACTTTGGTCTAAGAAAACAGCAGGTTTCAGGAAGGGAGCAAGGTATAGCGGGGGCATGTTCACAAATGTGAAGTGTTGCACAACACTGAACAATGCAGAATCGCTTCTATTTTCTGTTCTTTTTTTTATCAACACCTCACGTTTGCTGCTGCTCTACTGGTAATCCTGACCAAAAAGCCCGGACTGTGACCCTGAGGCAAACAAATCTCTTTTTTCTCTGCTCTTTCTGGCTTCTGCCCACCCCCACCCCCCAATAACATTTGTAACCTCTTACAACCCCTCTACCTCTATTTTCAACATCTTGTATTAATAGAAAATATACTTTTGGTATTTGTATCTACCCCTATCCAATAAATGCTTGAAGACCTGGACATTCTCCTACCAGACATCAAAAACTTTGATATCTTTTATCAAAGTTTTTGATGTCTGGTTCTCCACTTTATGTATCTGAAACACTCATGTGACTCAATAAACACCTTCACATCAGCTTATTTTCCTTCCTCTGTTTTTAAATATATTCAACAACTTTTTGCCCAGGTCTGTTGTGTCCTTTAATCCTTCTTTTCTAGGGCTTGCTTCACTTTCAATTCAATCACTTCAGGAAGTTTATTGTCTTCTAAATTTAAATATCTCGAAAAATGTTTGGCGTGTAAAAATGATCATTTCAAACCACTTAGGAAATAATGGTGAACAATTGGTCTACAATTGCAGCTTCAATTGACATTTGTTTCCCCAGTTGATTGTATTTAAAGTGAATGGACAGCCAGCCCTGGTTTTCTCCTCTTCCTCTCTCCACTACTTCCTTGTCCTCCTCAGCGCATCTTGTGTTCTACATCAGCGTTGGCCATGTTTGAGCCAGGGCTGTGGTCCTGCTGTCGTCTGGACTGGGGAGAGAGAGGGATGGAAGGATGAAAGAGGGGGAGAAAAGAGGGAAGGAGAGGGGAGAGACGTGGAGAAAGGTGGAGAGAAGGGTGAGGGTTAGACAGGACAGAGGATATGGGAAATATAGCAAGAAAGGGATCAGATAGAAAGACAATACATTAAGTACAGTTTTTAAAATACATAAAAATGTATATATGATACATTTCACCATCAGTAACAGTGAGGTTTAATGATTTGCCTGACTGGTTTGTTTATTGACTGGATAAACTGCCTGTGACTGATTTGCACATGTGTAAAAACAATTCATACATTATTATAACGCACTGTAGCCTCTTAGACAATTTATGTCTTATAACTGGTTATAATTATGTATTATAAAATGTATTAAAAACATTTATTATGTTATTGTATGATTGTATGTTATCTTTCTCTCTTTCGCCCACCCTGAGTTTAGGTTCTGCTCGAGGTTTCTGACTTTTAAACTCCACTGTCACCAAGTGCTTACTCATGGTGGGAATTGTCTCCGTAACTAATATTATAAAGAGCACAGTCTGGACATGCTAAGATAACTTCTGTTATGATTTGGCGCTATGTAAATAAAATAAAATAGAATAAAACTGATTGAGCACCGGTACAAATCGTTGTATGTTCTGATTTGGGCACACCACCACATGTTAGAAATAGAGTTCAGTTTACTTGTCACGAAGAGTCGGAAGGGAACTAACAAGGATGCAAATGTGAATAACTGTACTCTGTTTGGTGCCTGTGGAGGATGAAACACCTATTTTACAACTACTGGCTGATGTGACAGTAACAAAAAGAAGTTGCAGTTTCACAAACTGTCCATAGAGGGAGCCAGAGAACGTTACTATAACATGGCTGTGCATAAACTTCACTGATGTTGATATTTTCGTCAAGGTAGCTGGCAGACATACAGGCTGTCTGATACAGATGAACGCGCGCACACACACACACACACACACACACACACACACACACACACACACACACACACATTGTGGTCATTAGGTCATCATTAGAAGCCATCAGTATGACAAGACTTTTAAATATATTTCGTGACTGGGTGTAGTGTGTGTGTGTGTGTGTGTGTGTGTGTGTGTGTGTGTGTGAGAGAGAGCCTGTGGCATGACCTGCTCCTGCTGTAAATAAATTCTTGTGGTTACATGTTTACATTTAAGTGATAGCTGAGGGAAATTGGGAGGGGGGAGGAGAGGGAGGTGACAAGGCGTGGGGAAAGGTGAGGCAGACAGCAGAGCAGACAGAAATGCAGACCGAGATAGTAAAGGGGTTGCTTAGTTCAACTGGAATGTAGTTTGTGTCATCTCAGTGACTCACCATAATAGCAACATACACGCAGTCACATGCACACACACATACAGTATGTCATACTACCATTTTGACTCCTCACAGCCAGACTGACTCCAGTTTCTGTCTGTCTCCTCTGGAAAGCTTTCTGCTGCTTTGATTTAGGATCAAAGTGAAGTCGCAACAAAATCAACTCTTAAATGTTCAGTATAACACCATTTTATGTCTGTGTCACTCAGTCTCCCAAGGAATTAAGGTCATATTGGATGATTCTGCAGCATGTTTACAGCCAATGTTCAAGTAGTGTGAGGTTAATGTAGTGGGGCAAACAATATGACTATTGAGGTGGTGGGTGTGTACGTGTTCAACAAAGATGCTATAATAGGTATTTTTATATTTATTCTTTTTCTGCATCTGTAGTGATGAGTGCTATAGCATGTTTTGCTAATTCTTTTGGTTTCCCCACCTTTTCTATTTTATGCCATTATTTTGGTTTACTCTCACCGCGCATGAGGCAGCTGTTTTCAGTGAAACTCACTTACCCACATAACCCCCTGTACACTAACGATAAATGCCTAGCACGGTTAGCGACTAGCATTTAGCGGCTAATGACCCAGATATTTCCCTCAGGAGTTGGTGGAGACCAAAACCAGGGATAAAAGGACAGTGAATGCTGCAGTCACACAGAAGCACGACTCCAAATGAATGCTAAAGTGGCTTAAATTAAACTGTTTGCTAACAAGTTAGCTATATTGAAATAAAAGCTGATGATATGTCAGATTAATGTCTTAAGACATTAAGACATTAAAGCAGGAAAAGCACAGGTGGGACTAACAACATTTACAGTTCTCCCTACCAATTATTGCATTGGCATGCAGCAGATATTGATGTGATTATACCTGTGTTTGACAAGTCAAAATGTCTGCTGTGAGAAAAGCCTGTTCAACTGAAGTTTCACTTCACATTTTTTCGACCTAATTTCACTATTAGCAAACGCTCAGTTATCTGATTACAATTTACAATATTAGTTACGTGCTATTTTGAGGTTGGAATGATTTAAAATACACTCAGATGATGGACATGGACAAGACTGAAATATAATCCACAGCAAATTCCATAAAAGCCGGCCTGGCAAAATGTGAGAATGTAAAAAAACAGTTGTGACCAAAAATCCACTGTTCACTCACACTCGCACTGTTGATGATACATTCCGGCCATTAGTTGTGTAGTGTTTGTCTTTGTAGAAGGGAGTGGTCTTTGCTAATGACAAAGGCAGAAGAGCTTTCTGTATTGATCCACACACAGATGGAAGCCTGCTGGGCCACTATGGGCTGCTTAACCGCAGCTCAATACTGGAGAAGTGTGTGTGTGTATGTGTGTGTGTGCGCGCGTGTGTATGGTGACAAAGTTAGAGCAGATTTGCTGTATCTGCGAGTTTGTGCACATGTGCCTGTACAGTATTTGAATGTGTCTCTGAAAGTGTGTATGTGTCTGTGTACGTAAGTCAAAGCAGGGGGTCTGATGCCGATCAATACTAATGATATATTAATGCTTTCAGTGCCAGCTCATCATTCACCACCAAATCTCTCTCTGCTGAGCACTTGGAGAAGTGTATGTGTGTGTGTGTGTTCGAATGTGCGTGTGTCTCGTTAAAACACACATTTCTTCCAGATCTATTGCTTCTCCATCTATCATCCTGACAGGAGCCTTCTGACCTTGAATGACTGGAATATCACTGCTTTTGGATGAAAAATGTTGTATCCGCCAAAATGACATGGCTTCGGGAATTGAAGGAGAATCAGCGAGCACCCATGAGAAAACAAGACAGTGTTTTTCTTCTGAGCTTTTCTGTAATGAAAGCTGCTCAACCCAGTAAAAGAAATGGATTTAAATGTACATGTATTGGTTTCATCTATAGCTACTGATAAAATCTTCAGTTATCTGGTTTTGAGTGAGATGTTTATCGTCTGGTGTGCTACGCGTCTGCTTTTCTGCCTGATCATCTATTATTGATTTACAATAATAGAAACCTAAATGTATGTTTTACAAATGTAGACTGTGGATATAGGTGGAACAATTTAATTTAATTTCACTTTAAACAACAGAACAAGTACAAAAACACACATTTAGTGACATCTGTCTCTGTCTGATAGGCAGAAGATGTTCATTGAGCCGTTGAATTACATACAGTATAGACAGGACAGAGAGATAACTAGTTCACCAGCTAACTGGAGAGAGTTAGAGAGAAAGAGAGACAGAAGGAGAGGTGGAGTTCAGACCACAGAAATGCAGGGGCTGAATCTGTGCCGCTATTCAGCAATGCTCGTCAGTTACACCCAAATAAACCGCTCGGAGGAGATCTGCAGGAGCCCACTGCGACTGCTGTTTCTCACAATCTTAATCCCAAAAATTAGGCTCATACAGACATTGTGTTATGAAACTAATTTTGCAATGGCTTTTCATCTCATCTGCAAGACAATAACAGCATTTCTGTTGATAATTATAATAGCATTTTTTTAAATATTAATTCCATCAAAATTCCAACTTAGGCTATTTACTTTCTACTCTTTCTCTATTGTTCCCTACCCATACTCTGAAGAAGTCACTACTGCGCTGCACATAGATACAAAATGATGAACTAAGTATTAAAACAAACTCAAGCAGTCAAACATCTCCCAAGAATATGTGTAAAGTGTTTTTTTACACTCTGTGGCCTTAAATACACAGTATGTTTATTAGTTTATTAGCCAAACTAAATGGAATTTGTTGTGCTATTGAGATATCTATTGAGATATTTTAGAATGTAGGCATTTGATAGCCAAAGTTGCAGTATTTTGTACAGTTTTCAAGTCATGATGTCTCCAGAGATGAATTATAACCGGGGAATTTTGTCAAAAGAGGAAATCAGTCGTAAATCACCTAAAATTCTGAAAGTGACAACCAATCAGAAATATATACATGTGACGTAGCGCTGAGCGACACATACAAGTTGGGGCGGTGCTTGGTTTTCAAGCAGGAAAAAGATGGCGGCCTGGTGTTATGTCCAAGGCTACTCTGCGCTCTGTTTTAAAGGTACCAAGAAAACTCCTCCCCATAATTTCCGCAGCTTCTGGCACCTGCTGGCAGGCCTTTAAAACCCCCTGTCTAGCTCCACCCACTCTATCGCACACTGCAACCACAATCAGCCACACTGCTGCCAGCCGCCATTTTTTTGGCTGTTATTGATCTTTGTCACAAACTTTCACAAATTACAAACAGTACGCTAACATGTGTGTAGTAACAGAATCTTGATTCATATTTGATCAGCACTGCCTAGTCTGACGATTATAATTTAATTTAAGAGTTTTGCTGTGTGTTGAGTTTGTTGCGCTGGATGGACCTGCAGACGGGACACAGGTCCGAGCCTACAACCAATCAGAGCAGCAAAACATGTGACTCAGTCATCATATCAAACCTGCCCCATATTTAATAAACGACGTGATTGACCCGACAAGATCCAGGATGGGTGGAAATGAGTCTGAATGGGAGGGGGGCCAGAAATTTCTCCCAGGGCTCGGCAGATTTGTCTGGTTCCTTGGTTAAAGGTGACCCATGTTTGGTCCTACTGTTAGATGTGGGAGTAAAAGCCTTTTAACAACTTTAACCTTTAAAATGATCATCTAGGGAGAAGTGCAGACCAAGTCCTAATCAGTTAATCAATTGCTTTTAGTATCTCTGTTTTTCTGTTTGTTCCTGTTTCGTCTTACCCTTGTACCCTTGTTTGACGTTTTTGGAAATACCCTCATTTGCTTTCTTGTCGAGAGTTGGTTGAGAAGTTTGGTACCGCTCTCATATTTTTGTTGGTCCGTTAAGTATGACACCTATGTTAGCTTAGCTTAGCATAAAAACTTGAAGCAGGGAAAACAGCTAGCAAGGCTCTGTGCTGGTTAAAAATCTACCCAAAGAGCACCGTTAAAGGTCACCAATTAAAACATTATATCTATCAGCTTCCTAGAGTGTTGTCATTGCTGTGAATTTGCCAGACATCCAGCAGAGAATCCAAAAAACACTGCACAGTACAACTACAACTTGAAATTTTTACATTTATGCTTGTGTCTAGATTAATGTAGTGAGATGTAACATGTTAATTAGTGAGTTTTAGAAGAGGTGGTAGGCAGGTTTTTGTTTTTACCATGGATAGATCCAGGCTAGCGATTTCCCCGTTTCCAATCTTTATGCTAGGCTAAGCTAGCAGAAAGGCTCTAGTTTCATACTTAAAACACAGACATGAAATGGGATATATTTTATCATCTAATTCTCATTAAATTAGATATGAATAGAACCTAAAGTGTGAAGTGGACTTGGTGAAGTGTGAATTTAAATGCCTTTTTACAGAGTGTATGTTTTAGGGGATAGTGATGGTACTTATATTGATTCAGCAGGAGACACAAGGTTTTATTTTTCTCGGAGAGCCTCAGTGAAGAAACATGAGATCAGTCAGTTGAAAGACGACCTTCAATAAATGCCTCTTTTTTTCTTTCCTCTTTCTTTTCTTATCTGTGCTTCTCTCCCCCTCTGTTCTCATCATGTGCTGAGTTCCTGCCTTTCCTTTCTCTCTAATTTCTGCAGGACCATGTGCTGCAAAGATGTGGTCGGTGTGTCTGTGTGTGAGTGTGTGCCATAGTGCAAACTAGCTATGTAATGGTCACATCTTGCCATTTCTGCCTCTCATGCCCCACACGCATATCACAAGCAGGAGCAGATAGTATAGTCATAAAATTCATCAGAAGAGCATGCATGTTCATGAACAAACACACACATACATTAAAATAAAAACACACAAAAAAAGGATGGACAAACACAAGAATGCACATACATATATTAAACAGATGGACACATTCACATGCACACACAACCACACTCACATGCACACACACACACAGGGTGGTTTAGTGCATGACAGTGTGATAGATGGTGAGAAATGAAGGACACAGACCCTGTTCTTTTCTGCTGGCTGTCTGTCTGTGTGTCATCAGTCCCAGATTTTAGAAACCACAGGGTCCTAAAAAATAAACAATTTGGGGTTCATTCGTAGGGCGTCAACTTATGAAGGATGCCATTGATCTCCCCAAAGCCTTGCTGGGAAAGTGCGTTTGTCTCAAGTAGTTAAATGCATTTGGGACGATTTCAAAATTCAAACGGACAGCGTATAACTTTGTGTACAAGACATCTGGGCAGCACAAACTTGTACAAAGAGATAATTTACCAAAAAAAACACAATTAAAGAACAGATCTTAAGACAAATCACATTTCTGGGAAGGTTTTACGATTGTTGATGTGATTTGGGTAAGTAAATAAACTACTTTCCCTTCTGAGGCTTTTGGGACACCTGACAAAACTGAATCAGTCATTCAATATTTAAATAATATGAAATCAATTATTAGATTAGATTTATCGTCAAACTGATCATGCACTAAACCTATGATTCAAAGTGAAGAAATGCTATTTAAATAAAAAAAATATTAAAGCTCACAACCACACATCACACAACCCTAAGCCACCCCAAGCGCTAAGCAAAGAAAGTCCTTCTGGAAATTTGACCCAGTGGCTCTAAAAAAAGAGTGTTTAGTCTTCTCTAAACACCAATCATTATAGACTTAAGGAACTATGGAAAATGTAGAACAAATTTAAGTTACATTTGGTAAATATTAACCAATTATCTCTGTAATAAAGTATGTACATATTTACTGTTAATCAAATTTTACAAAAGATTATTTGGTACAAAAAGTACCAAATAATCTTCTGAGTGGTTTGCAAGACAATGCAAATAGTACTATAAGCAAGCTGTTTTGATGATGCTTGGTTAGATCTATGAATAAGTAAATCTGAAAATAATATTTGTAAATTTAAATTTATTTGTAAATTTCCAGTTGGTTTAGTCTAGCCTTCCAAAGCCAGCCCACAAACGTGACATTTTCACTGAGTCATCCCTGTTGGGTGTGCTTACAGGTGCAATGGGGCACACTTTTGACCACACCCAACAATGATGATGGTTGTGGTCAGAGGTGCAACAGACTTGTGAGAAACAATGCATTTTCAGTATGGTGTTAAGTTACTCTTAAAGTAGTGGTTGACGAGTGACCGATCAAGTCACAATATTGTCTCTGTAAACCACAAGTAGAGCTCAGTTCACAGATTACTGGGACCAAATGACTCCCAGCACTTGTTCATTAAGAATCTTGAAGCAAAATCAGAATGTATGACATTTAGGCTGGCTTTGTGAGGCTAAGGTTTAAAGAGGAAGCAGATTTGTCCTGTTACAGTTGGTGCTGCACTGTCCAGTAACAAACCACTTGTTCTTGCATATGACCAGCAGCAGTCCTCCATAAGCAACACCTTTACAGGGCCCTCTCACCTCTAGATCCTCTCTGTGCGATCGGTCTCTGTCTTCAAAGTCTCTGGTTCTGCGTCGAGCCTCTTCAAAGGCTGCCTGGGCCAAAGCATCTTCATGCTGCACACACACACACACACACACACACACACACACACACACACACAGAGTGAAAGTTGGTTGGGTTTCTTGTGTGACAAAGAGGTCTCAATGACAAAAGAGACACATTATAAAGCAGCTATTTCTTTTGTTTAAAGGAGTACTCCACCAGGATTGACTGCTTTAACTTTGGTGGATTCATAATGGACAATTTTTAACGAAAAGCATCAAAAGTGTGTTTTTTTTATAGCATGTGCTCTTCTTCCTTGCCAAAACCTGGCGCCCACTTCACCCACAATACTGCTTGACTGCCGACAGTCCAGTCTGGGGAGCTGGCTACAGAGCTCTGGTAAGCTCACCTCTTTGTAACTCCACAACCCCAGACTGTACTGTTTCCATGTATTGTGTTACCTGCGCCCTCTCGTCATCATACTCCAGGCATCCCATCCCATCCAGCCTCTGTAGGTCGATCCAGCCTCTCCAGATCACACACACCCCGTTTAAGATCATAGGGGCCTTTAAATGGACCTGTTTAGAGACAGAAAGAGAGAGAGAGAGACATATTAATGCCTGTATTTCATTTGTATGGCTTCACTCCGACACTGTACTGCAGATTTGAAACTTACTGTAGCATTAGTTAAGTATTTTGGTATTTCATTGCACGTGTGTCCTGTGTGAGACTGGACATTTGTTCTGTTAAGTTCCTCTGCTGGTAATGTTTAAAACCCTCTGATGATGGAAAATCTCTGATGTAAATCTAAGGTGTTAAAGGCTGCACGGAAAATAAGACAAGCCATAAGACACAAAGACTGAGATCTGATGCTATTCCATAATCACACAATGTTGAGTCTCTGTTTCTCATGACTTTATTATTGGCCAATTTTACAGTAGCCTTAGGGAGGAGCAGCAGCCTAATATGACCTGGGGCTGCATACAAAATTGCAATTCTTAAATCAGAAACCGTCAGCTGTTTCTCCAGAATAATAAAAAGCTCTGTGTTTGGGAGATGGTGGCCTCTCCTTCCTCTGCCCCCTGTTACTGCTGTGAAAGAGGAAAAACCACCAACTACGTCAACACCTCTCCAGTACAATTGAGTGTTGGACTAGTAAATCACACACAAACACGCACACGCACTTGTATGTATCAGTTAAACTTAGTGCGTCTGCATGAATGTGTGTAAGGATACATGTGTACCAATCTGTGAATCTTTATGTGTGTGTGTGTTTGCTGCTGCAGGGTGTCAGTCCTGTTTTAGTGGAAAAGTAAGCGTTTCTTTTGGACTGAGTGTGGACAAAGTGATCCAAAGTAAATATTAGACGCCTAAAAACATTTTCTTCTTTTCATCACTTTTTGTGTGCGTGCGTGTGTTAATTTTTATGGCCACTGCCCGGGGTCTGTAACTTATTCAATGCCTTTATTCACACACTGACAGCTAAAATATGACTGTAGTCTTTTATCCTGGGATAATGATCTCAGGCTGCAGCTCCCAGCTCCTGTTTTACTTACTTATTTATTGAAAATAAATGTTCATGTTCCTTCACTCCTCACGTGTCTTCAGTTAGGCATGATAATGACAAAAAAATTCAACAACAACATTAACCAGTCAAGAATAGTCTACAAATCGTTACGTCTGTCTTTTTTGACTTTGTGTAGCGTCTATATTGTCTATCAGTGAAAGGGAGAGCAGGATAGTGGGAGAATTAGCAGCAATAATAAGGTGACTAAAAGTGCTTATCTATATTCTATGAACCTCTTTCTCTTCCTCATGTACGCTGAGCAGCACAGTAAACCTAGTCAGCAGCGTCAGACTGTCAGACAGGAAGAGGAGGGTCAGACCATGTCTCTTTCTCAGCTCCTGGTTATATCACATGGATGTGGCTCTAGGAGGGCAGCAATGTAACCACCAAATATGTGAGTGTGTTTGTGTGTATTTTTGTAATGTGAAGGAATGTGTAGGATCACAGAACCATTTCTCCGTTGAGATTTGGCAGTCTATCTAAATTCAAGTTGCTGCAATGTGAGTTGAACTAAAACATATTTTGTTAAGAGAAAAGGTGATTTCCAGATGTCAAGTAAGAGTTGCATTTTGACCTTCTCTGTAGCTTTTTAAGTAACAGGTCTTTCTTTTAACAGCTCCAAAATATACAACAATTACCACGAAACTGCATCAAATTACCTCCTAACTGCTTGTGGCAGCATATTACTTTCATTTTGTTCTCAAATATCCGTCTTGTGGCCTTAAGAATCCAATATTTACCTTGTTATCGTCTAGATTTTCCTTCCTGACTATCTAGCGATATGCAAGCAATTTATATGGCATATTTTATAGGACTTGATTAATTTCAATTAATTTAATTAATTAATCAGCATTGTAACAATGGATCACAAGAATAGTGAACAATAGTGACATACCCACAGAGAATTATCACCCAACTGCAGTTTCCCTCAGTCCCACAGAGAGCATCTCTAATTTCATTGTTTTGGTTTACGGCCTGCAACTTTACTGATTGGTTCACTCTCACTCATCTTATTGGGTTGTTCTGGCCGCAGAAGGCATCTGTTTTCAGCAACAAAAAAACTGAACATAGTGGATCATTTGGTAGGTAAAGAGCCCCTTGGCTTGATGACTCCAATGGACATTTATCTAAAACACTATCAGACTGAGAAAATATGCATAAACATGCGGTATCTTCCATAAAGAACACTTTGGATAGGCTTTCACACAGAGCTGTATGAAGATGATAAAACAACCTGTATCAAAGCATGATACAATAAATGTGGAGTGAATAAGCTAAGATCTAACTTGCTCTCTTTCTATTTCTTCTCTTTGTCTCATTGTCTTCTTCATTCCCATGACACTGGTTTCCATGACAAAGAGACTACAGGCAGCTGTTTTTCCCAGGGTAGAAAGTTTTTATGTGGTATTTTTAGGTGGTATTTTTATCCAAGTAAACAAGTATTTAGGAATAAATCAACAAAATCAAACACTCCCCCCAACAGACACACAAACACACAAATGACTGGATTTTTCTGTGTGACACTGGGCGAGCTCCACGTTCCTGCATTTTTACTCAGGCTATTTTTGGACAGCCTCTCACAGGGACCTCTTTTACCACAGCTACCCACACTGCACCGGGGTTGCAGGGGAGACCGCACTCCGAGAGACTGTGGGTTTTTGTGTTTACTCGAGTGAATGTTTTTCTGTGTGTGTGTATGTGTGTGCGTGTGTTAGAAAGAGTTAAGGAGAGAGATGGCTTCCACATCTGTGGGGCTGCATGGTGCTTTTAAAAGAAGGCTTCATTTGGCATGACAGGGAAAATGTGTGTGTGTGTGACAGAGAGAGAGAGGAAAATATGTAGAAACGGCCCAACCACAGACTTCCTCTGAGAGAGAACCATGTCAACCCCCACATCCATTTACTAACACACACACACACACACACACACAAAGACAGGAGAACTCTCACACTCTCACACTGCGAACCACTGTGAATAAGAAGAGGAAGCAGGGTAAAATGCAGTGGAAATTCAGACTCGCTTTAAAACCGAGTGTAAGTTTTTAAAGTAACGCAGCGGGTTACTTTTGGTCTCAGATGTCATGTGGGAAGATTTGTGATGTGTTGATTTACCTGGCTGTGCTACAAATGATGTGATTGGTGCTCATTCTGTCAATTTTTTTTCATTCTGTCGATTGATCATTTCTAAAGAACATCTGGACACGAATATGAACTTCTCCACTACATTTTTTCGACAGCTAATAGCTACTTTGCAGATTAAGAATTTCACTAGAAACATTTGCAGATAAACACTGTACATACAAAACATTTAGTAGTCTTATAAAATATTATGATGCTTTGTCAAGCCTCCTTAAGCAAATAGCATATGTGAAATTCATATTCCCATGTGTTAAAGAGTGCTGTGGAGTTTCCTTGTTAACAAACTAAAGTTCTGTTTACAGTCAGTGTTACGCCCCAAAACACATTCTGTGCATCCTTGAGCTCCAGCTAATGTGTCGAATGCATTCCCTACCTCACAAAACATTTGCAAAGTAGGTTAAAAGTTTTAAAAGTATCTTAAATGCATGTTTACTTGCTTGCGGTCTTCTTCTTCACTGCCTTTGCTGTCGCATTGCTGCTTATCTTGGCTCGTTACCGCCACCTGTTGATCAGTGGAATAGTGTGAAACCACTGGCAGGAAGGAGCATCGCGTCACATGTGTGTTCTCGTGCCCGTGGAGGAGATTAACAAAACAGGGACCCACTCATGGATGAACTGCTCCATAGTGTTACAGAAACTCCACAGGAAACCTTTAAATGCTCAAAAACCACACATGCTTGTGTGCATGTGAAATGCTTTTTGTACATTCCTAGATATTAATGTTACCCTAATACTGTTATATATAGCCTAATACAATATATGATGTCTAATATATGCCTAATAATAATTAATACTATACTAACTATAAGTTGTTCAGAGTCTACTTTCTATTTATAAGCTGCAGCCTGAACAAGTTAATAATATAATTATGTTGCTTACAAAGAATGCTGTAATCTAATGTTTAATGGCTACACCTTGTGTTAGCTCCCTGTTCTAGTCTGATTGTGTATTGTGTTACTTCACTCACAAATTAAAGGAAAACCCTGAATAAATGAGTGGAGAAACATTACAAATGCTGGCATGCACGAGGGGTCACTGACTCTCCAACACCATCACCAAAACACCCGACCCGATGAGGGAATATCCAGAGTTATAGAGTTCAGGGACTAAGACAAGTGAGCACTGAAGCTGTTCTGGAGGCTCAAGGTGACACCCGTCATGCACGTAATGTAGAGTCTTACATCATTTTGTCCTGTGATTCTGGCTCTGAACATTTAGATCACATTTTTGTGACCAGTCCTTGCATCACATGTTTCTGAGTGACAGACGTGATGAGCATGATTGCCAAACATCAAATTTAGGTGATTTTAGTTTTAAACTTCAACTGAAGTATTTCTAGATAATTCAACTACCCCTTAGGATCACAAAGTCTGTGGATGTAACGATTTTACCAGCTGCAGCCTTGTGATTCACTGTGTATCATTTTGAAAGTCATTCACTGGTGAATGTTTGGCATTTTTGGGAACTATGAGCACACTTATCTTTGTAATTGCCTCCCTGATCTTGTCACCGCTAAGCAAAGACCTGAACACACGCTGATAGAGCCAGCCTTCAGCAGGCAAGTTGAATCTCACGCTTTTGATTTTAAACCTGTCCAAGCTACCTTAAGTGTTTCCTACACTGTGCGTGTGTGTGTGTGTGTGTGTGTGTGTAAGAGAGAGAGAGACAGAGTGAGTTGGCAGACAGTTTGTGACGCAGATGTAGAGGGATGTGTTGGCATTGTGCCTCTCATTGAGACTGGTGCCAACCATCTAGTCAGCACAACTGCCCACTGCTGCAAACACACACACACACACACACACACACACACACACACACACACACACACACAGTCAGTGCCCACGAGGTGTGTGAACACAATGGTCATCTGTGTTTTCAGTCTCATGAGTTGTGGCAATCTCCCACATATGTGCGCACACACACGCGCGAGCGCATAAATACACATTGAAATAAACAACACAGAGACTTAAACATGCCTCTTTTAATTACTCCGTCACCACAATCATTTCTGTGTCTCCTTCTTTTTTATTACACATAAGCATATGCGCTTTTCTGCTTCACTTCTCTTCTGCACTCTGTGTGTATTTGTATGTGCATGCTGTCTAAGCTGGAGGCACCAGCTGATTTAATGCAGTAATTATGTTATTATCCAGAAGAATGTTACATCAATGACTGTCAGAGCATCTGGGAGGTTGCGTGTCACATTCAAAAAGTGAACATCAGTGTGTGTGTGTGTGTGTGTGTGTGTGTGTGTGTGTGTGGATCATTTCGAATACAGATGAGCTCTAGTGACTGTCTGGAAATCTGTGTGTATGTGTTAATCACACAATAAACATGTGTGTGTGTGTTTGTGTGTGTCTGAGTCAGCAGCCAGTCACAGACAGCACATGCTCTCACTCTTTCTTCCTGCTAAGTTCTTTCTTTCTTTCTTATAGCTCATCGGACCAAATATCACTCATCACCCCCCCCCCCCCCCTTCTCTGGTCTCAGACTAGAAAATAGAGCATTTTGAAGACAATACGGCACTCAAGTGTAAATCACATTCCTGATTCACGCTCCCTCCCCACAGTACTCTCACACACAGCGCCTCTTTCACAGTCAACAACAAAGCCTTAATAACTACTCAGCACAGATGGCATGTTGTCATTTCTGGTGGTATAAAGTGAAATAAAAGAGAAGGTAAAACAGAGGAAGAGATCATGAAGGGGAAGGAAGAGAGAAAGAGAGAGTCATGGTATCTACAGTGATTTTTTTTGCTATCTGTATTTTAAATTAAAAGCGGAAAAGAAGCACAGAGGGGTTAATTATTGTGGAGCATGACAATTATGTATTACTCACAATATATCCCATACACTGTTTATTAGAAAAAACTCTTGCTGGTAGGGCTGCATGACATCAACAACATTTTGATTATTACATTACAATATACATTGGAAAGCAGCACACAGACAAACGTGAAATGAATAAAATGAGATTAAATGTATTTTTGACAGCTTTCGATGCTGTAGGAGTGTTTTTCACACCTTGAGCCTCATATTGGCTTGATACATATGATACACTGAAGTTCTGTAGCTGACTTTGGGGTGTGTGACGTGGAAAAAATCCTCTAATGTGGTTCTGTAATATTTGATTGAGAAATTGATATATTTTGGGAGATTGTAACATTTCACTACATTGATCAAAATTTTATTGATGAAATCAGCTGACAGGAATGTCTGTTTTTTGGCTAATCCAGGGAATTACATACCTGACGCAGTAGGGCTGCAAGTGAGGATTATTGGTCTTATTATTATCGATTAATCTGTCGATGATTTTACTCAATGAATTGCTCTGTCTATAGAATGTCAGAAAATAGGGAACAGCAATAGTAAATTTCCTAAAAGCTAATTACATAATAAAAAATTACCAACTAGTTCTCTTCTGAGTTTTCCTGTAAACAAGCAGTGTTTCTGTTTACATTCAGTGTTACTCACCAAAATGCCTTGGGTGTATCCTTGACCTGAAACAAACGTGCAGAATGCATTTCCTTCTCCTTAAAACATTTTGCAAAGTGGAAGTTTGAACCTGCATTGCTTAATGTCTGCCGTGTTTGCAGTCTTCTTTTTTACCGACTTTATTGATGTGTTAGTCTGTTTCATGACATGCTACCGCCACCTGTAGATTAGTGGAATAGCACTGAAAACACTCCACTAAAGCTTTAACAGTGGTTAAAAATTCCACAAGGAACCTTTTAAACAGTTATCAAAATAGTATTTAATATTTGATAATTTACTGCAGGTCAGCTGATTAATTAATTTATAAATTCATTTCAAAAATCCAAAATCGCCATAAAGCAGCTCTGCTCATTGATTTGCAATGTCGCTTATGACCTAGACCCAGAGATACTAAAGGGATGGATGCCACAGTATAAATGGTGTGGCAATCTCTAATAGTAGACAAATGTATATCGCCCAACACTAGTTTATATCACAGATTTATTATTTTTTAACCAAATGTGTGGTCCCATTCACATTTAACCATTTTTACGTTTAAACTCCTAAATTCCGATTATCTAAGCCTTTTCCTTTCTGAAGAAAACTAAGCTGAGAGAAAAGTTACAGAGTGAGCTACATATGGAAAAAGTGATTTAAAGAGAGAGCAACAATCAGATGAATAGCAAAATATATTCTTATATTGTCCGAAAGCCTTGTGGTGACCAAACCGCTGGTCCCCACAAGTTTAAATGGCTAAGAGTCAAGACTTGGTTTCAGGGTTAGGGTTAGAATTAGATTTAAGGTTAGGGTCAGGGGCTAACAAAAGCATTATGTCAATGACGGGTCCCCTTGAAGATAGTGACACCAGGATGTGTGTGTGTGTGTGTGTGTGTGTGTGTGTGTGTGTCAGGTGTGACAGCAGCAGGTGGAGATAAAGCACGTTACTGGCGTTCTGTTCCTAATCCCACACTGAATACAACGTCTACTGACCAATTGTCTGAGCCACACACATACCACCTGCTAAAGCAAGTATAATAGTATGGTACTCTCCACCACATGATCACTCTCTTCTTTTGCTTTCCCTCACTGTAATTATAAAGGCTGCAAAACAACATGGGTCACACACACACACACATCGCATGATACTTGACACAGCCAGGTCATCAAGGCCGACGTCAAATATGTTGCTGTGTACTAAAGAGTAGGAGCCATATGTGAGAGATAGGTAATAACCTGCAAACATCACAGGACAACTTAATTCCACATCTGTACATACTGTGTGTTGTTCTCTAGAAATCAAAAAGCCTGTGTTGTTCATTCAGTACTCTCCCCGGACGGACTGAAGTAAAAGCAAACTGGCTGCTGCAAGGCATCATGACTCACATCTCATTTTTCAGTTCTGTCAGTTGTTTCATGTTCAGGACTAAAGTACTGAAAACCTTTGTCAGGTCATATGTTTTCTATTGCAAGGTAATTGTTCACTGGTTCACTGGCAGTTTGTATTTCCATTGTGAGTTGGCCCCCGGCCCCGTCTGAGTCTCTAACTGCATGAAGACACATAATGTGCATCATTGCTATGCAAAGTCCTCTCTGTGAGCACCAGGGGGGCAAAAACCACTGTTTGTTCCTATGGCTTTCATAGGAATGGAAATATCATGCAAATCCATACACAGGGCTGCAGATAGAGTTACTAGACCAGAGAGAGGGAGAGAGTATGACGCAAAGATCATCCAACTCAAGTTTAAATAGGCAGAAACTATGTTAAATTACATTTACAAAAAAGTTAACCATCATGTCTTCTATTCCTTTTGATGAAACAGAATTAATCTGTTACACTGACATAATAACATTTCATAAAGCAGCAATGGCTAACATGTTAGCAAAGAGTTGCCCATTTTGTATCCAGTATACACAAAAGCAACAATCATTCATTTAAAATCATGTTTCATGCAAACCGACAAATATTTACTCTCCTTTTAGCTCTTCACTAAATCCTGAGGGAAACATCTGGCTCCTTCGCTGCTAAATGCTCCATTATGTTGACCAGTTAGCTGCTAACGTTGTCTTTTTGCGTTTGGTGCTCGGCAGGTAATGTGCAGTGGGTTTATCAAAGCTTCTTCTCTGAGAACAGCTGCCGCTGGAAACGATGCTTATGAGAGCAGTAAAGTTGAGGGCCATGAAGCCAAAACAATGAGCTGAACTGTCTGTAGAGCTGAGGGCAGCTGCCAAGTCAGATGATAATTCTGTGTGGGCCCATCACTAATCACAGTCATTTAATTGCTACTTTTTACTGATTAGTGCAGCTTTAAAGATTTTTGTAAATTGACCTTAGGAAATGAAAACTCCAAACGCACTGACAAACATGAATCCATATCACCTACAAAATATGTTTATGTATTACTAATTTACATTAAATTCAATGCTTTTTTCAAATCCAGGAAGTGTGACATTTCTACACTGCACAGAAACCATAAGGAGTTTGAATAGTAAGGAGTAGGAGCTTGAACGGTTTGCCGTAGTTTAGGCTACCACTCCAGGTGTCCAGGTGAGTAGTGCTGCATACTTCAGTCCAGCTCAGTTACTGGAAGAGAAGGACTAAGAATAGAGAAATAGAGCTGACACACACATGCTGGATTTCACACCAGACTGACCTCTCTCTCCCTCTCTCCCTCTCTACATAAAGTTTTGTGTCTGAACCTTGTGTCTTTCTGTTGGGTTTTTTTTAACCTCACACACAAACACACACACACACACTCTTCTGCCTCTATCTTGTGTGCGCACATGCACTCAGACAGAGTTTCACTCAAACACAAAGACACAATGTCAACATAAAACTGGGACACACACAAAGAGCATATAAGCAGGGTACCCTGTCTGCGCGTGTGCTGCAGTGCATTATGGGAGTGGGTGTGGTCATTGATCTAAGGCCTGGAGCAAGAAATATGAAACCCTGTAGGAGGAGATGGTGATGGTGCTGTGTGTGAAGAGGTTCTGTGGTGCATCAAAGTCTCTGAACACGGTGACGCCGACTGTCTATGAAGCTCAGAAGAAGGTTTATAATACTTTAAATTTATTTCAATTCAACAAGCCTTATTAAATGTACTGAACAATGACTCAGGACGTGCAAGACGTAAAGCACAACAGCACACATTCACGCAACACACACACGGATGCAGAGCAGCAGTAGCAGAGGGAACCAATTAGTGGTCGGACTTTGATGATGTCACTGACAAGTCATGCACTGGTGGCACAGCTTCCGTTCAGAGGGAAACATAACACCACACACTGCGCGTGTTCACACACACACACACACACACACACACACACACACACACACACACACACACACACATTTGATGTCGATATACATCTGACAGAGGAGAATCCTGGAGGCTTAAAGCTGATGACTAAATTAGAGGGCAACGAAGACAAGAAATGGCTTTAGAAGGTTTTGTGTGTGTGTTTACTGTTCTTTGGGATGCAGGCTGGGAGTACATGTGACCGGATCTCTGAACAGATTAAATGGAAAAAATGCCTCGAAGACCAAATCTGACAAAGTTTAAAAATGTCAGCGTCATGATGACACAAACATACCAGCCATACAGAAGTTTCTAGATTTCTCTCATTGTTTAACCCGAAACCTGAGAAAAGAAAAGGACAAATATTCAGACTTGAATACACAGCCGAACTGTTTTGCTGACATTAAGCTGAAGGAGATAACAGTTGTGCTGATAGAGGTGCTTTCCAAAAGACTGGACTGGTGCTACAGCTGTGGAAGGATGTGAACAGTCACCACATCATAATCTGCTGTAAACCAGGACATCTATTATACTGTACAATCTGGCACTAGCATTGATTGCCTTAAACACTCACCTTCAACAAACAGTCATACAGTACAACTTACTTACTGTATCCTGTTTTATTTACCAGAGAAGGGTATAAAGATTTTAGAATACATTTAATTATGGAACTTCTTCAGATGGCCAGATGGACGTGCAATATTGTTGTTTTATTCAACATTTATGAATTTAAACTTTTAAGTATCAAAATAATGTTTTGTCAATGACTGTCCAGTCCACTGCACAGTACAGCTGAATTTGTAGATTTGTTCTAGGTGTGGAGCTGCAGCACTGCAGAGGTACAATAAAATATTTACACAGGTACCAACAGCTGTGTCCATATTTGCCAATTTTTCTCCTGACTCCTAATAATCCGGAACAACTTGTATCCACTAGGACAATAATGGTAAAGTGGGATGGAAGTTCCACATATGAAAGTTGGGGAGTGACCTCGTAGCATTAAAGGGCCAATGTTCAGTATTTTCTTATTCAAGGCTAGACTCTACAGCCATGATAGCAGTTCTTAATTCAATTAATTGAATTGTGATACTGGAAAATACAGTATTCTGATAGTGGAGTATAGTATTCTGTAATGTCTTACATCAATAGAGTGCTGTGCGTTTCTGTGCTGGGTTTTGTGTCCACCCTCCTCCATCATGTCACTGACAGATGCTCATCTGCTTCTCATTTAGTCCCCCACCGTCTAATCTATGTGCTTCTCTTTCTGACTCTCTTCTCTCTGATTTAGGTTTTGCTTAGTGTTTATTTGTTTGTGTGTGGGGTTGTTTCTTGTATGGAGACGTGTGTACAAGGCTTAGCAATCAGTCAGGCTCCACCTTCTCATCAGCATGCAGGGGTAGTGTGCAAACACACCCACTGTTGTGCACCAGAACGTACTCGCACACACACACACACACACACACTCACAAACACACACATAGAGAAACAACAGTGAGAAACTTGCAGAGAAATTCATGTGGTTTCAACCTTGTCTAAAGTCACATCCTAAGATATGACTTTTCCACAAGCAAACAGTCGGTTCTAGAGCCAGTTTCCAACCAAATCTCAACCTATTTCAGTGTTTTCATGACCGACTAAATAGTTTAGGGCCAGAAAAATACAGTTCAGTTGAGGCCTCTTCACCCTGACATTTTAGTGCAAATGTAATGGGATTGTAACTGGTACTGAGCTGTTATTGTGTTAATCAGTTTAACATGTTTCACCAGCAGCCCGCCACACTCCAAGCTTATTTTGTTCTTCGTTGAAAAGTTGAGGCTTCCAAACACCCACTAAAGGACTTGCTCTGTGTCTCTAAAAACGTGATTCCTGGTTAAAATCTGACAGACTGCATTACATTTTCAGACCCCCCCCCACACACACACACACACACACACACACACACACACACACACACACACATACATTTGTGGTGATTAGGTAAGCTGGAGTGCAGGCCAGGATGTTAGGAAAGATCAGTATCTCTTTTGCCTAAAGAAGCATGGCAGTTTGTTCACATAAAGGAAACCACAAACAAAGCTCTTTGAATGACAAAAAATGGATGAATGAAAGGAAAGGGTGTTTCACAATATGGAAACATTCAAGTTGGTCAGTGATCAAAACTTTAACAAACAAGTGAAGTTAAAAATTGTTTACCAATAAGAGGAACATATATGTTAACAACCAGGGGCCCCAGCGGAGTTGAGGTAATATTTTAAAGGAAAATGTATCTCAGCGATGCTAAAAATTATATGCTAAAGAACTCAGTGCACCACAGTGTGGATTCAATATGTAGGGCTACCCTACAGTATGAAATTCCAATAATCCAATTTCTAAGAACTGATGAAATGTATAAATGAAGAATGTGAACAAAAATCATCATAATACATATCCTATCTATATTTGCTGCAAAACTTACCTGAGCAAACTACATCAGGCTGTTGCCATAAAGGCTGCAGGTAAACGAGCTACTGATGCTACAGTTTATGTCTAGGGCCGGGTTAATGCTTGCTAGCAAGTTAGCTAAAATTAACCTTGCCCACAGCTGGCTCCCATTAGTCTGCAATGACACTGAGAGCCTGTACTTCTACTCCCTCTCTCTCTGTCTTTCAAAAACACATACACACACATTATATTCAGTCGCCAAGTTTAACCTCACTGTGCTACCCTTTTGGTTTGGCAGTGTCTGTGTTTGGAAATGAAGGCGGGAGAGAGGGAGGATAAAGAGGGAGGGATAAAAGAAGGGAGTGGGGGAATGCACGGTGGGAACGAGGATGTAAGCAAAAAAACACAAGGAACGGAAAGAGCGAAGAAGGGAGGGAAGCAGGGGTAGTGTGGATGTTCCTATAAAATACCACAAGAATAACAAAGGAAAAAGAAGGGAGTCTGAAAGAAAAAAATATGTAGGGAAAAATAATAAAAATTTAAAAACTCCAACCTGGTACATTAGTCTTAATCAGTTCTTGAGATACTGTCTCATACTTCTCTACTCCACCGCAAACTTCAATATGATTTTTGCCCCGTAAAAAACATGTTTTGTAAAGAAATATGTTTGGCCAAACATTGAAAAAGCAGAAGATTAAAATAAAAAATCATGTTTTTTTCCAACCGTTTTAGGTTCTGCAGCCTTAAAAAATTTAAAAGTAAAAGAACCATCACCAAGTATCTGTGTGTGTGTAGTTCAGCTGTGACAATAATTAAGGGAAGAAGTTGCAACGTACGCAAGATCTCTGCCTTGGCCTGACAGTTGTATTCTACAGGGAGGTCCGGCAGGATTGGAAGGCGGGCGGGGTGTGTGTATGTGTGTGTGTGTGTGTGTTTCTGTATGAAATGAAAGCTGGAAACAACTCAGCAGAAAATGTACACAGTAAACAATTAAAGGTTCTGCACTGGAACAACTGAGTGAGGATGTCCACTTTCTTTTGAACATTTCTTTTTACTGTACATTGCACTCAGGAAACCACTTTCTGCACTCGTCTGTCCTTTTTTATACAAGTGGAGTATAAATGACTATTTTGTCTTTTGCTGGAGCTGCACGAAAAGAGCATTTCAGTGATCTGGAGGGAATTATTCTGAGTCACCATACTGGTATATCATGACTGACTGATGTTTCCTCAATGTAAATGATGAATGTGGATGAAAAAAGAAGGCTGTCAGCACGTTTATCTGGATCGTCAGATGTGTGTGTGTACACGAGGGCTTGGCTTCAGTTCTACAGAACCACTGTGAAACTGCTTTACACTCACGACTCCTAGCCTCATTAAAACTTCATAGATGTATGAGCACCGTTGAGGTGACAAAGAAGAGGGTATCTTCTTACATGCACACACACACAACCACAAACTCTCTGTTGCTGCCATACACATGCATACCATCTCTTTCTTTCTTTGTCTGACACACACACCACATCAGAAACTTTCCGGCAAAATGCCCGACGCCCATCTACACACGCACACACTCACAAACACACACGCGCGCGCGCACACACACACACACACACACACACAAACACAAGTTCCCAACCATCAGGGCACTTGTGTTAAATAATTAACAGTGTGAGATTAGTCCGTCAGCCTTGGGGCATGGAGGTCCATTGATTCCCCAGAATGCATTTTTAATGAGCCGCCAGCCGGCATTCATTTCAGCTAGCCAGTGTCCGTGGAGGGCCTTCTGACACACACACACACACACACACACACACACACACACACACACACACACACATAGACAGTCCAGGCGTAGCGCCAGGGGAGACAATTAACATACACATAAACACAACAGAAGCAGCACCACTGCACTGTACAGTGGATATCACCTTGACAACAGCAGCAAACTAACATCTTCTGAGCTCTTTAAGTTGTTTAACTTTAAACTTGATCAAGCACGAGTGCTACTAAGCAAATAATGGTTTCATCAACTTACTGTTGTGTGACAACACAATCTCAGCAGTGATTTCTCTTCTGGGACCAGGATCACCACGTTTTTACGTACGCATGGATGGTACGAGACAGCGAGAATTGTTTGGAAAGACCTGCAGAGCGATTTTTACCCAGCACACACAGGCTTACAGGGAGCACAACAGGGAGCTTATTACAAACAGATCCCTTTAATTTGTCTTTGTGGCCATGTGTACATCCTCACACAAATCAATCTGTATTCTGTCAAAGGTGGCTTGGATGTATTCAACATTTGCATTCATGAACTCACATGCACATGTGCCTTTGTGTGGGTGTCTGGACTGTTGTTTTCATTTCATAAAATAAAAGAGGAACAGAAAGCAAAAGGGCGCACAGACATGTATGTGTTCCTCCAAAAGCTATGTTTTCTGTGACACTTTCACATTGGCACATGTGAAAACAAAGTTGGATGAATCAAAGGCACATGACTAAAGCGTGAGATAAAATGCCACAGATGTTCTCCATTCCAACTGACTCTTTGAATTTGGTGGGTTTAAGGTGCATTTTTTAATACATTTAACAGTCTCTGTGCTGCAACTCGGACCAAGTGACCTTAGAACCAGATGAAGAGCAAAAGACAGAAATATGTGTGTGTGTGTGTGTATGAGGGTGTGGGTTGGTATATTGCACTTGTCCTACCTTTCCTGTCTCCCTCTCAAAGTCCACATACTCCCTTGTAGGAACCTGCCTCTGATCTCCGTGCAGGTTGGCTGGAAAGAACTGGAGAGAGAGGTTGGTACCTGTAGCTACAAAGGCCTGGAGAGAGAAAGAGAGAGAGAGAGAGAGAGAGAGAGAGAGAGAGTATAAAGTCAGTCAAGAGTTTTAGTTCTGTTTTGGTCTCCACCAAGCTGCTTAACCGGCCACTTGTGTATTTCACCGTTGCTGTTTTATGCTGGGCAGGTAGTATGCAGCTGCTTCTCTGAGCTTGTTAACAGGAAAAGGCTACTCATAGTTTCATATGGTGTGTGGTATGGTTGACGATGAGAGCTGTGAGACTCAAATACAGTCTATGTTCGGCTGGAGAACCAAAACATTGAGCTAAAAGACGCTAAAGCTGCAGAGTAGGGTGTAATTCATTTGGTCCAGCACAACTAATGAACGTCTCACATTACATTTTATTAATGGTAAAACGGCACTCAACAGATTTTACACGTCAAAGTCAGTTTACTATTATGGGGGTATTAAACAGCCTGTATAAACAGCTGTATAATGACTTCTGTGGTTCTGGAGGAGCTTTGACAAATCTGAGAAAAATCCCTCAAGAGATTTCACCCACTTATTTTGATGTAGACCAAGGGAGTACATGTTTATTGGACACTTACTTATTGGGCACAAATTCACAACAGAAAGTGTTACAAACTGGTGGCGTGGAGTTTGGAAGACTTGGGCTCTTATCAGGCAGGGAGGATCTCTATAGATACTTTATTGATGAGCGTCAATTTGAGCATTCTTTGTATTGCTGCAATTGAAAATTATTTAGATTTATTGATTAATCTGCCAGTTATTTTCTTATTAATAGTTTAGTCTATAAAACTTCAGAAAAAAAGTAAAAAGACCATTAAAGCTAAAGAGCCCAAATGTGATGTAACGGATTAGCAATTCAAAAAGATATTCTGTTTACATTCATATCAAACTGAGAAAAGCAGCAAATCCTCATATTGTAGAGGCTGGAACCCAACAGGTCTGACATTTCTTTCTTTATAAATGACAGTTGACGATGCAGCTGTAATTCTTTTCTTTTTCTATGTCAAGTCAATTTTATTTACATATCCCAAGATCACAAATTATCCTCAAGGGGCTTTACAATCTGTACAACATACGACACCCTTTGTCCTTAGACCACTGATTTGAATGAGGAAAAACTCCCTAAAAAAACAAGCTTTTAACAGGAAAAAAAGATTCTATCTCTCACAAGTCCACCAAATTTACAAAAGTTCATTTAAAAAAATATTACTTATTACTAATACAGATTTCTATCTGAGATTAAGATTCTGAAATACTGATTTTAAGTGCATGCAGTTATCGCTGTTTCATAGGAATGTTTCCAGAGGGTTCGTGCATAAGCTGAAAAGTAGAATGTTTGAATAAGTTTAAATGTCTTATTTGGGTCTAAGCCTGGAAGAGTTTAAGTTGGACCGGCTGTATCAGAGTTGTTCTATTTCTCTTTCTTTTAACTCTCTCTGTTTCTCCTTAGTCTAACCACTCTCCTCTCAGAACAAAAGCACACAGTGAACCACTGCCCTCCTCACATACACATAATCACATCATACTGTAGCTTTTCTCATTTTTTGATTTCTGTAAAATGGCTTCTTGCTCTAATGGGAGACATTCCTATCAAGAGAAGCACACACACACATACACTTATGCACACAAGCATACAGAAAAACAAATAAAATGAAAATCAATAGAATGCATTTTTCTGTTGCCGTCAGAAAGCAATGAATTAGAAAGAGGCAGAAAATCAAGTTAGAAAATGTCTTTCATGCGTATCTGTGTGTGTTTGTGTTTGTGTGTGTTTGTGTGTGTGTGTGTGTGTGTGTGTGTGTGTGTGTGTGTGTGTGTGTGTGTGTGTGTGTGGTGTTTGCTGAGACGGATCAATACTAAGGGCATTAGGGCTGCGACTGAGCTGGAAGCATATGAATTATGCACCATGTCAAATCTGTCCCTCATCAGAGAGTGAGAGAACGAGGGAGGATAAATGAATGAAAGGGAAGAAAGAGAGAACAGCAGTGAGGAGAGAGGAGAGAAGGAAATGAAGGGGGGCGAAACCTGGAAATGACCAAGTGAAGTGTGTACACGGACACATGAAGAGAAAAAGTGCCTCTCACACAAACACACACACGTGTATATACGTACACACTCACAGAGACGAGAGCTCAAAGAACACCCGAGTCATCATTTCTGCTGTATTTGAAGTATTGGATTGCAACCATCTGATACTCATTTGCTGCCTACTACCGCGGGAGGAAAAAAAGGGGGGGAAGGAGAGGCAGAGAGATGGAGGGAAACTGAGAGACAAAGGGGGAAACGAGAAAAAGAGAGGGAGTCAGAGAGAAATGGAGGAAATGAGAGGGAAACAGGACAGCGGTGGTAAAGACAGCATGATGAATATAAAGAAAGTCAGACAAGGAGAGAGAGAGAGAGAGCGGGAATGGAAGTGAGATGAAGAATAAAGACAAAGGAGAACAGAGCTAAGGAAATGAAATAAAACAGAGGGAACAGACAGAGAGAAAGAAAGAGCCAGAGAGATGGGAGAGGAGCGGGAAGAGAGACCAGTGCAGCATGAAAATCAATAGTGGTTGAGAAAGCGACTCATCTCTAATGAGCTGAGCTGAAGATAATTTACTTTGAATTATCGTCCCATTTATCAGATCAATCCTGAGCATTTTAGAGTCGCCCTTTGATCAGACTTACACACGTGTGTGTGTGTGAGTTATGATTTGGAATTCCTAGAAATACACAGCTGCCAAACTACATTTTTACGTATATAAGATAACCCTTTAATTTTTATATATATATAATTTATAATACAAAGTTGTTTTTTTCTTATTGTTTAAAAACTGTTATAACATGCAGAATATACAAAGGCATCTTCATTAATTTTGTTAATACATCTACTACTCTAAGAATCAAACTGTGAAGACAGAACCATGAAAAGAAAAATATTCAGGCAGTGTTTCTGCTCTGGCTAGCAGTTGGAAAACATTAACTTAATACTGTACATATGCGTAGTGTATTTGTATATTTTATTTTCTGCCCACTTTAACAGGCCTTTTATTTATTTTACTTAATCGACTTCTTCTGTTAATAACAACTTGTTCTAAACGGACGTTTCTGTCTAAAATGAATACTACATTTAAGAAATTAGCAGTAAGTGAAAAGAAAACTTTTTGATGTGGAGTTTATTTTTTATTGTATTTTATTGGAGTCCGTCTGGAATTATACAAATGTTGAAAAGAGAAAGTACTGTTCAAGGGGATAAAGATTTTTAAAGACCCCCTTCAGACATCTTTTAAGACATATAAAATACTGCTTGGAGTGATAATTTGAGTCAAATATGTTCAATTGCTGAAAATTTACATATTCTCCCTCTGTCATTGAAAAATCCACAATCCACGAATATGCAATCATTGTTCACTTCAAAAGTTTAACTGCCGGCCCTAAGACGTCTCTTATTAAAGTTTTGTTTAATACTGGACCGTGATTGGCTTCCAAACTAGTTGTGATGTCACTACACAGGTGTCTTAAACTCAAACGCTGGACAAACATTTTGCACAGTGAAGCAGAAACATCTAAGTGAAGCAACAACAGACAAAACATTATTTTTGAATGGAAGGGTATTTTAAACCCGCAAGTTTTAACCTAATTAATTGACAGTTCATTTGCTCCCTGTTCATCTGTCCCATTTATAAAAAGTGATCCTATACAGAAGGCTCATTGTGTCGGATAGTTGTTCACACTGGCCGTGAAAATAGCAGGAGGTCTTTAGCGGCGTCTGGCTGATAGATAAATCAGCGACATGATGTCACAGCTGCCATCAAACCATTAAAACCGTGGCCATCAATTCTCACAGCAGAAGAGGCTTATAAATACAGCGAGGACAGACAGACAGACGGACGCATCATGTCCCACTAAAAGATGGTAAAACTAGAAGTCCGTCCCCCCACCACCACCACCGCAATGATGACAGCATGTTTGTGAAAAATACCTCGAGGATGACTAAGACAGCAGAAGTTGCCCTGTGTTTGTGTGTGTTTGTGCCAGCAGCCTAAAAGGCTTTTCGTCTTCACCTTTTGTTGAGAACACAATAGGAAGTTTTAAACAGACGTCACACTGGAAGCATACAGTAATTACATAATGAGAATAGGAATGTGTCCCGACTTGCTGTAAAGTTATAAACTATATAACAAATGAAGCACTTAATATATTTTTTGGAAGAAAGGTCACATGGGTTCAGTTGCACTTGTCGAGAAAACATAGTTCATATCTGCAGAGAAGTGAAGACAGTAAAACATGTAGACTTTTGTGTTCATAAAGGACATATATCTCCTAGCTGTACTTACTAGTTAGTTTGCAGATTAATATTGTACAAACCTATTATGAGCGTATAAAATAAGATGCATTGTATATGCATTTTCTGCCACCTACAATATTAAAATACTTACATGTGCATGAGTATTAATGATCCAGTAGTATAACATATAATAATACAATTCTGACACAGACCATTTTCCTGCATAGTGGGTTCTTTCACTGTTATACTTTATGTAAATCTTGCTGATTATAAGTTTTACAGTTTTGAGTGCAGAACCTTTATTCGCAATGGACTACATTTCACACTGTGGTGTTGCGACATGGTGGTCTTTTCATTCGCCAAAAGAGTTCAGTAAGAGTTCACATCAGCCCATTTGCTTTTCTGAGGCCTCCATCTCAAAGCCTGACCTCTGATCAGAAGCATTTGAAGATGCGGCTACAGAGAAGTGTGGTCTGGAAATGGAGGGAGACAGATTCAGCACACCGATACTGTTGACACATAGTATCTCCTACTGTAACCCGCTGGCTGCTCCTCCATAAATGGAAATGACGAGAAACACCCCTTTCAGTGTAATGCACTCCAACACCACACCACAACACAACTAGCGACAGATCATCGACTTAAATCAGCACAAAACAACTCATGTCTGCACAAACATACTTTAAAAATAATTTTCTGCTGATTGACTGACTGATTAATTGTGTCAGTGCTTAACAAAAATGTAATGTTTAGAGTATGGTAGCATCTATTTTGTGTAGTATTTAATAATATATTTTTTTCAATTGTTATTTTTAAAGCTTTTATTATCGTTTATTATGCCTTCATTGTTGTTTTGGTGTGCATTCATTTCTGAAATCCATTTTTAGCAGCCTATGTTTTGTCAGTCGCTTGTAAAGCACTTTGAATTGCATTTGTTTAAAAGGTGCTATATTAATAAATGACTGACTGATATTGCAGGGCTGTAATGCATTATTGGACATCGTACAGATGTTTCTATTTTTCGGTTCACTCACTGTAAATCTACATCATTCACATGTTTATTGTATATACCAAAATTAGACATGACAGGTGATGTTTACCTTAACAGACCAATTAAAGGCCCCAAATTACAGCTCTAACAGTGTTTGTTGTAACCATAAGGTGTCTATGTGATAACATGCATTAATGTGTGCTGGGAAAATGATGACTGCAGCTGCAGAATATACTAGAAGAAGTCATGAGCCTGTAAGTGGAGTCTGGTAAGCTTGCTCTGCATGTCTGATAGCACGTCTACTTCCTTGTACAGGGACACATCAAAACATCAGCAGGCACAGGGTGTGCGCAAGTCTATCTACCCTGTACTGATGCACAAAGTGAACTGATCTCAGTGTTCTCCTAATAAGAGTTAATTTGTCTCTTAACATGGAGACAGCCTTGAGATTAATGAGGCCACAAATTCACAAAATACATATCTACAGCTTCACATCCTCATATAATACACGCATGCACACTCTTTTTCTCTCTTTCCTTAAGTCAAATATTAATCAGCAATTAGCACCACGTCCCCCTGCTGTTTTTCAAGGGGAATACAAAGAATAAGAGATTATATTTAGTTTTGTACTTACTATTTCTGACCGTCCGTCTCTGCAGGCGTTCTGGAAGCGAGCTTGTCTCTCCTCGTGGGGTCGGTCCCTGAACCCAGTATATTTAATCTACAGACAAAAGAAAACACAGACCTTGAGCAACACGCACGCACATACACAAGAAGATAAGCCATAGGAATTTTGATGTAAGGCTAAGTGCATCATTCTTTGTCTCTGCTTTTCACCAAGAAATAATACAAAATGTATTCAGACAGAGTAAGCTCAATATGTTAAAATAACTTTTTTAAACACTAAATAAATAAACAACAAAAAAAGAACAAAATGTTAAAGAATACGAGTTAATCGTCTAAAAGAGAGACATATAAGTGGACTTATTTTAATGCACTTTTGTAGATTGTTTTGCTTTTGGGGATCTTATTCAACGGTAGAATTTCTCCCACTAAAGTAAAAATCAAGTAACTGAAGCTTAAAACTCCCCCGGCGAGCCTTCATCTCTGCCTTTATTTCCGCCGTTCAGCAGAACAGAAAGGATCCAGAAACACAGCAGACTCACCTCACACTCTCTGCTCAACTTGCGGAAAAACTCCTCATTCTCAAACTTGCTCCTCTGGTCCGGGACTACCCGCGGCATCTTCACCAACACTTTCCGGCTTCTTGGCTTTCACGTTTTGTTTGTCTTTTTAGCCTTTTGTTGTTGTTATTTTTATCCAGCAGAGTAAAAGTTAAACTGTTTGCCTTGCCGTCCGTCCCTCACTCTGCCTCTCTTTCACTCTCTTCTCTTCCGTGTCTGTGTGTTTCCTCCTTCCCTGTGTGGAGCAATGTGCTCTCTGCTGCTGGCCTCTGAGATTATGACTGCTGCTCTTATTAAGATAATCTGCCCCTGACTGCGGCTCCTGCGCGCACCGGGTCGCCTCTGGCACCAAATGGCTCTTATTAAGTGACCCACTGCGGTAGATAAGGCTCAGTTTGACCGCGTGTCTCTCTCTCTCTCTCTCTCTCTCTCTCTCTCTCTCTCTCTCTCTCACACTCTCTCTCTCTTGAGGAGCGTGCGATCTCAAACAAGTGGCAACAAACGAGCGCTCTCGGTCTGTGTCTCTAGTCTACCTGCAACTTTCAAGTGCTCCTCCCTTGTGGGCCTGCCGATTATTCCTGCATTCAAGAAATTTGGGACACAAATGATGCATAAAGCACAAAGGATTATGTAAATCGGCTACATCTTATAATTTGGCGACTTTAATTAAAGTGATGAATCATATGGCGCAGAGCTGTTTTGTGCTGTGGTGGCAGAGGGAAAAATATCTGTCTGGCAAGTAGCCCAATTTACATTTTTATCCGTGTATCAGTCAAAAGTTGCAGCTGCTACAGCATGATTCAGCATGACAAACAGACATAAACAATGTTGTTGCAGAGGTCCGCATGCGCTAATTATAGGCTATAGCCTAGATAAAATTTAAACAAATAGGCCAAACAATAATAGAAACAAACATGCTGGCTAGGCCTATCAACACATGGTAAAAACACAGAAAACCGTCTGTTACAATTCATGTTTCCGCCAGCTGTTGATATATCAACAACTCTCTTTAATCTGCTTTCTTGTTCTTTTAACACTTTTGGCGGGTCGTTGAAGCACAGCTGTCAAAAGTCAAAATTACGACTATTCCGCAAGTACTTGAAAGCATCGACAGTCTACTTCCTGGCTCCGTCGAGTCGCTCTTGTGACTGTACACCCAAAATACCCCCCCACCATCATCACCACCTCCCTCCAACCCCCCATTCACAATAATAATACTACTACACACGCTTCTCGGGTCTGCCACTGCGCATGCGTCTGGCCTGGTCCGAAGAAACTTTACAGGATCCTTATGTGAGAAGTGAAAGAGGGAGAGAGCGTGAAGAGGGGGTCGGACAGACAGTGTTTGTGTTGCACTGATAAAATGAATAATGCAACAATCCTAAAATCCAGACATGGTGGTGAATATAGAATGTAGGAGTGATTTGAAATAGATGAACAAGTTACACAAGTAACACTGTAATATTCTCTCCTTGTGTTTCCTCAGACGGTGCTTCTTTCTTTGAATATTGAATTTCACATTGGAAGATGTCCACTTGATTTGTCTGACTCAGTCTGCTGAAGCCTCGTATTACCTGCAGTTAAACTTCAGAAATCATTTTTGCAACAAGGACTGTGGATTTACCCCCTAATCACTTACACTGAAATCACTTTAAGTCAGGATCTCTTCACAGCCAGCATGGACAGAGGAATGATTACAGCCACCAATAGCTCTTTCAGTGTACCTATAGGCATATGAGTAAGACAGACTAGGAAAAATGTGAATGTGTTCTTTAATGATACTTTACACTTCAACTCAGTTATCTGACAACAATGAAAAGTTAGCTGCATTGCAGAGTCATATTTTACAAATGATGCTGCTTGTGTTAATACATTACTAATAACAATAATTCGATAATATAACATTGTAACTTCAGTAAAAAATTCTGGAAGGAGTCATTCTGCACAATTTTAACTTTAGTACATTTGATACATAGGAAGTACATTTTGCTGATAGAGGCTATAATTAATATTTTCACGACAATGTATCATATGATAATGTGAGAAACAGTGTGAAAATGTGAAACAGGTCACTCTTAGTGATGAACTTACAGAGAATTATCACCTGAATCTGTAGCTCCCTTGGCTTTATGGAGCATAATAGCAAGTTTTAGTTTAGCTTTAACTGTCCAGCTTGCAGTTTTAGTGTTTTGGTCCATTCTCATTTTCACCTGCAGCAGGCTGCTGTTGTCAATGCAAAGCTCTAAAAACCTACTGTGCACTGCCTGCTCAGCAACAAACAGCAGACAGACACAATTAGAGACTAGCTGGGGAACGCAGCGGAGTATGAAGCAGTGAAAGAGACATTTGAGATATTTCCCTCAGTAGTTGGTGGAGAACAAAAACAGAGCAAAAAGACAGTAAATATTGGCCTTTCATCCATCAGGTGGTTTCTGTGTAACTGCTGTGTAGATAATCAACTGTTTGCTAACAATTTGGCCACATCAACTTAAAAAGTGATGATACATCAATGTTGTGTTCACACCTTGTTTCTGTTATTTCAGGTTTAAGTTTTTAATTCATTTTTAATGCAATATTATTGCAGAGTATTATTGTTACTACAGTTTTTACCACTTCAGCTTAAGTAAAGAGTACTCATCCCACCACTGCCATTGTGAGACATAACACCTTATTCACAGCAGACATCTTGATTTGTCATATATCAGGAAAAGCACAGGTGTTATATAAACATTAATGTTTGCTCCGCTCCATTCAAAGTGTCCCAGTAAGTCGTGACAGTGAGCCACAGGGACGTGTAAAGACATTTTGGTGGGCAGGGGCTCAATTGAAAAAAAGGCACATCTCATAATTATTTATAAAAATAAATTTAAACAAAACAGAAAATATAATAACACAAGTCTTCCTTCCAATACAAATTAATTCCCTCACACTCATGCAATTGTTTACTACTTTAATACTCAACAATTTTACTTTTCTACAAAATAATCAGTTCACACAGAGACCATGGTCTTCTTTAGTATTCACAAGGTTTGTCACAGGAGCAGGCAATAGCAAAGTAAAGTATGCCACAATGTGCATATTTTCTATGCTACTAGCATATATTTAGAATAAATGACTGCACCAAGGAGAGGGACATAGTTTCATTAATAATTTGTTTATTTTTCACAAGGCAATAAATTGTTTTAATTCTTTTGGTGTTATTGTAATAGCCTACATAAAATTATAAAATCAACACACTAAACTGTGGCATTGGGCTGCAGGCATAATTCAAATAAATATTATTATTAATTACTTTTTGTTTCACTAGCAAGATACCAAATGAGTAAAGATAACCTTCAGCTTCCACAGCCAAGCAACAGAATACTGCCTGAATACATTAATGTATTGATCAAATGCAGTATTATTTTTGCTATTACTATATTACAGACAGGGAAGCTGTGCGAACACAGGAAGAAATATACTGTAGGCCGATATTAATTTATTTAAAAAAAAAGAGCCCCAGAAAAAAGGGAACTTTCTCTTGAAGAAGAAAAAGGGCCCTTTTTATGTCAGTATGTGCACGTGCCTGGTGAGCCACCATGAACAACTGACCGTTTTCACAGCGGATATTTTGGCGTGTCCTAGCAGGGGAGCTAGATCCAGGGCCCTAGTTTGCATGCTAAATGGGGTCAATTAAAAAACTACATTTTCTTTCGTCTGTGCTTTTCCTGCTATGACAAGTCAAAATGTCTGCTGTGAAAAAGGCCTATGGGATACAAAATAATGAAGGCTTGAATGCTTAGAGGTACCAGTAAATGCACACAGTGTAGTGAGAAAAGTGTTACTAAGAAATATATCTGATCCTTTCAGGAAACATCCATTTAAAACATTGTTATGAGTTTACCTTTCACACACACACACACACACACACACACACACACACACACACACACACACACACACACACACACACACGACGATAATTATAATGTATTTTATAAGTTTATTTAAACTACAGCTGAGACATATTGGCACTTGAATGTTTGATTATGCAATGAACAGGGGGATAAAAACACAGCCCTGAAATGTAGCACAGCTATTTTCTTTCTCCTCGACACACCTACACACACACACACTCACAAAGAGTAAATATGACTATTAGACTACCAGGGGAGTTTCATAATCACCCACACTGATCTTAATTAAACTATGAACAAGAAACTGCAGGTTGAAAGTGTGTGTGTGTGAGAGGGAGGACATTCTCACGCAGTGTTTTTCTGTCATGACATGTTTGTTTGTTTTGTTGGTGTCTGTGAGGCTGTCTGTGTGCACGTGGAGAGACTAACTAGTGAAATGGGTGTTTTGTATCAAAGATCCCCTGAGAGGAATGAGAGAGAAAATGCAACATATATAATTATGCTTTGAAAACAAACATACCGACAGGCCTACAGAGGAGAAAGAAGAAATATTGAGAATAGGATACATGCTATTTGGAAGCGTAAAATTAAAAATGTTGTTGCTGTAGTTGTGGTACAGCTGGGCAGGCTGTAAGGTTAAATGTTTTAATCATTACTTTTTAGCCTAACAGAGGTTTTAGGGGTTGAAACGAGGCCTCATGCTACAGCATATGCTCTGAATGCTTTTTATGAAAAGAAACACCCCATCTTTATGACACCCATGTCATTGATTTCTACCAATCAATGTCCCATTCAAATAGCCAGAGGATGGCACACACACACAGAGCCCACTACTTTACTGCCTCAAACTGGCCATTTATGTGTGTGTGTGTGTGTGTGTGTGTGTGTGTTAGCTGCAGGCCAAACAGTGCGTGAGTGATTAACAACAGTAGCTGGTGATGCAGTAAAAGGTTCATTAATTAATCAGATAATCTGTGGTTGCCATGGTGAATAGTTCTGACATGCAGTCTGGTCTGATCTTCACACAGCACACTGAGCACGGCTCACTTTTGTTCACGTCGCTTTGTTTTTTGCTTACTGTCGAGTCAAGTTAGGTTGAGTTGGACTTTTTTTGTTGTTGCTTTCAAGAAAAACTGTAGTTTTAATTCCATTTTTAGTTTGTTGAGTTCATCTTAGTCAACTTAAATTTGGTTGATTTAGTTTACATGAAGTTTAGACTGACTTAGTTTTAGTATTTAAATTAAATTTAGAATTGATTTAGTTTTTTGGGATGTAATTTAGAGTTTATTCAGAGTTTTGTATATTGTCAATCTAGTCTACTGCAGTCTAGTTTTGTTTAGTTTTTACGGTTGGGTAAAATTACAATATATACTTTCTGATTGATATAAACTGTGAACTGTCATTTTCCCATACATGTAGCTATAGGCAGTATTGCCCAATGGTAATATTATAATTTTTTCATCAATGTGTATTTTAAAGTATCTTGATTTGTTAGGACTAACAATTTACCCTTTTAAAAAAATGTAACCATTATTGATTCCTCTGTGATCTAAAAGTAACAGGAAGTGGAGGGAAGGATGCCGAGCAGCAGCCGTCTTCACAGTTCTGATGCAAATCATGGCTGTAAATTATTTTATTGTTCAGAGTATAGCTGCAGGCCGTCCTCTGAAGGACAACTTTCTGTGTTGTGTGGAATTTCGTGATGATCTATTTCTGGCTGCCTGGCTACACACACTACACTAAACATAAATACAAACCCATCACAAATCTTAAGGAAACTCAGTCTCTACATATTTGTTTTTATTATGTATAGATGATATTCTGTAAATGACAGATAAAAGCACTTTCTTAAACCACCGTGGATGCAGGTCCTCTCTGCTCTGCATAACATGGATGTGCTCAGTCTTTTTCTCTTCCAAACAGCTGATGTGATGCTTACTGTCAAGCCAAGTGTAAAGAGTAAATGTGCTGCAGCCTCTTAAATGATGTGAAGATGTGCAGTGTCTGTGTCAGTGAAATGACATTAATGATGGATTACTGCACAGAAAGCGTGTTAGATTTCTTCTGGTAATGTTTCCAGGCTGAGGACTCTGGACCAACAGCTGCACACATGGGACACTGAGTGGATAAGTGGGCCCTTATCTACAGTCCATTAGTTATGGTGAAAATCCACTTTGTCACAATCTTCATATTATTGCTGTCAGGTGAAAAGCCCCAGTCTCTCTAAATGTGACATTTAAATAATTAAAATTTTTGTTTTTAGCTTTTCTCATATTTTTATCCAAACTAATGATGTGGCTCCATGGATGGCAATGTTGGTCAGTCAGACGGTCTACCATTTTGGAACGACATCTCTCTAAAGATATTTGTAGCATATAAGACACATGCCACTGGTGTGGGAGACCAGGGTTTGATTCCCACTGTGACATTCACCAGTGTGTCCCGAGCAAGACCCTTTACCACTAGTTGCTCCGGAGGTGTGTTAGGCCCAAAATTATTCATACACTTGCTATATTTTGATGTTTCATCTGGCTGAAAATTACCTAAACAAGTGAAAAGACAGTAAGATATTGTGTTAGAGATGTTACTGATACATCTTAACTATTTCTATGTTTAAAACATTTTTTCTCTAAAAATGCAATGTCCAAAATTATTCATAGCTCATAGTTTTTATACCATTTCAAATGGTCTTTGAAGAGAGAGAGCATTCTAATCACCAATAAACCACCTATAAATTGAGAACAGCTGAAGCTGCAGTTCTTTTGTCAGTTACTTACTGCAAGTCGTGGCTAAAACCATAGAGCTCACTGAGGACCGGTTGTGCATTGTGGCTGCTCACAAGACAGGGAAAGGCTATAAAGCCATGTCCAAGTGTTTTCAGGTGCCAGTGGCCACAGTGCAATGCATAATCAGTACAAGAAGTTCCACACTGGGAAAAACCTCAAAGGGCGTGGTAGGAAGCAAAAAGTGACCCATGTGCTGGCAAGAATGGTAGTGAAAGAGCCCAAGAAGATTCCAAAGATCACCACCTAGGCCATCCTGATGAATCTCAACTCTGGTGGTGGTGGGAATGTAATGCTTGGGAGGTGTTTATCAGCCAATGGGCCAGGCAAAAGTCAAAGTAAATGTCATCATAAAAAAAGGACTACAATGAGATTGTGATGAGAAAACATCAGGCAGTCTGCAGGAAAACCTGGCCTTGGGCATCATTTAAACAAGACAATGTTCCAAAACATCCATCCAAGGTGGTCAAGAACAACTGTTATCAACATTTTGTAGTCCAGACCTGAATCCCATTGAGAACTTGTGAAAGAAACTAAAGACCCAAGTGATGGCATGGAGGCCTACCAACCTCAAAGATCTGGAGATTATTGTAAAAGAGGAGCTGTCCAAAATCCCTGTGAAGACATGCAAATGATATGCTTGTTAGCAATTAAGAACTGTCGTGATGGCAAATAAAGGCTTTTCCACTGATTACTGAGACTTTTGTTAGGGGGTATGAATAATTTTGGACATGGCCTATATAGTACAACTTAAAAAAGACAGAAATAGTTAAGATTTATCTTTAACACCTCTGACACCTTATCTTACTGTCTTACTTACTGTCACTTGTTTATGTGATTTCCAGTCAGATGAAACCTATTGGTAAAACTGTAAATGGCAAATGTAAGTCGCTTTGTAAAAAAGCGTCCGCAAAATTACTAATAATTTTATTATATTGGATTAGTTGCAATGAAATTTTGCATAGGCATTCATGTTCCCCACAGGATGTGTGTGATCCCAACATTTTGTTTAGCACCACAATGAGGACAAAATTTCCATCTGTGCAATTGGGTTTACTGCTGTTTACTAAGCTAGCACACTAATTCGCTAAACCAACCCGTTCTCATTCCCAGCTCATTACATATGGACACTTGGTCACACTCTTGGAGTGACAAAGCATTTGGGAATGAGAACAGGTTGGCTAAACTAAACTAAAATGGTGAACGTGGTAAACATTATACCTGTTAAACATCAGAATGTTAGCATTGTTATTGGGAGCATGTTAGCATTTGGACACTTTTAATTTAAAGCAACACTGTGCTACACAGAGCCGCTAGCGTAGACTCATAGAGTCTTGATTGACTTTACCTATTTGTTTTTTCCTGCTTCTTTTTCCATTTTGTGAGTGAGCTTGTACTCACATACACCAACATATGTGCAAATCAACATACTACCAAATTTTTATACAACCCATATCACCATAAACACCTATAACTCTTACATAAGGTGGTGATGGCGCAATGGATAAGACGCCTGCCTATGGTGGGAGAGACTGGGCTTCAATCCCCAATGTGTCCCTGAGCAAGACACTTAACCCCTAGTTGTTCCAGATACGTGCAATGTCTGACATGTATAGGAATTGTAAGTTGCTTTGGTCAGCTAAATGAATAAATGTATAAATGTAATAACCACCCTGTAACTCAATATATGGCTTTCAGTACACTGAATGGATATACACTAAATCCTGCTTTATGTTTGGACAGAAAATGAATTAGGCCTACCAGGGCCCTATGATTTCCATGATGCGGAAAACACATGGAATTGTGGAATTTAATAATAAAAATGTAATCAACTGTAAAACTGGGAATATTGTAGAATCAGCCAAAATGTGGATGCAATAGCCTTTATAAAAATTGGTTCTTGCCATAGCATTATAATTGTTTTTTTTCTTAGCACTTCAGCCAAATGAATAGAAAAGATTCTGCTCTCTGTGTTACCGTGTTTTACCAAGGGTGGGGCTCAGCGCGTCGTACTCAGCACACGCTAGCAAGAGTTTATCACTTCAGCAAAGTCAGAGGTGCAACCACAGCGGCAGATGCAAGACTCGAAGACTTCATGGCTGTGTCGACAAATTCAGTTATTTCGGTGGAAAAAATGCATGTATTGTGAACTGACTTTATTAAATTTAATAGTCAGTTCACAATACATGTATGTAAGCAATACATTTATTGAGAATTATCCCCATAAATAATTACACACATTGGAATATTTCTATATCTAATTCATTGATATTGATCACATTTTTAATATTTTCATATTGAATTGTTGAAATTTTATTCGTCCACCACATGATTAGCCAACAGACCCTCTGATTGCAAAATATGTGTAAATTGTAAAACAGAGAAAATTGAATGGAAAATACAGAATTTGGGAAAACATAAAATGGAATCAGGAAAATGTTTTAATGAATGGCCTTTACTAGGCTAAAATTCAATCTTTTAAGAACTTTAATTCTTTATGTCATTTATCAAGAAAAAATGTCATATATTCCCTACTTCTCAAAATGTCTTTGGGTTTTGTCTTTGGGACAAAACAAGTTATTTGATGATGTCACCTTGGATTCTGGAAGATAGTCATCAACTTTTTTTCACAATTGTACATGATATCATGGGTAGCATATTAGGCTGTTTCAATGACATAGTAAAATAACGTCTCGGGCATACGTAACTCGAGACGTTCCCCTTCGAGGGAACTCGAACTGCGTCGGTGACGACACTATGGGAACGAGATACCCACGCCTCCGCCTGCCCCCCCAGCGTGCAGTAACCCGTAGGCACGACTAAAAGGGGAGCGCCGGGTGCAGAAGGAAGGTCCAGACTGTAAAACCGGATGAAAGTGTGAGGAGTGGCCCAGCCAGCTGCCTCACACAAATCCTGGAGCGAAGCCCCTGCGAGGAGGGCCCTAGAGGCCGCCATGCCTCGAGTAGAGTGCGCCCTTACGGCCATAGGTGAAGGTAATCCGCGCACCTGATAGGCCAGGGAAATAGTCTGAACGATCCAGTTGCTGATCGTGTGTTTGGAATTGGGGAGCCCAGCCTTGGGGGACCCGAAACACACCAGCAACTGGTCTGCTTTCCTCCACCGGGAGGACCTCAGAGTGTAAATACTCAGCGCTCTGACAGGGCAGAGCAGATGAAGTCTCCATTCCTCCGCCGTCACATGAGGTGGGGATGAAACGCCTGCAGCATCATAGACCCTGCCAACCTGGACAGAACCTTAGGGACATAGCCCGGACAGGGGTGCAGGATGGCTCTGACCCTCCCCGTGGAAAACTCCAGGCATCGAGGAGTAACCGAAAGTGCCTGGAGATCCCCACCCTCCTCAGAGAGGTGATAGCGAGGAGAAAGGCCATCTTAAGGGTCAGGTGCTTGGCCTCAGCCTACTCCAGGGGTTCAAAGGGGGCCTCAGCCAGTGCTTCGAGACCACTGCCAGGTCCCAAGTGGGAACCCTGGATCGAGTCACGGGTCTCATCCTCCGGGCTCCACGGAGGAAGCGCATGACCAGTGGAAGCCTCCCCAGAGGCCCATCCCTCAGAGGGGCATGGAACGCTGCCATGGCAGCCACATACACCTTGAGTGTGGACGGGGAAAGGTCAGCAGAGAAACGGTCCTGGAGGAACTCCGGGTAGGTACCTGGGTCTGCCGCCCGTTCTCTACACCAGGTGGCAAACACATTCCACTTCAGGCTGTACGTCCTTCTCTTGGACGGGGCTCTGGAGCTGAGCAGCGTCTAGACTGTTCCCGCCAGGGGCCAGACCCACAGTCTCCACAGGGCGGGGCAAGGGTGAAAGACCTGGCCCTCCGCCTGAGTCCCTCCTGCTGCTCCAGGAGCTATATTACGTCCGAGAACCAGCCAAAACGGGGCTACCAGCAGTAGGCTGACACCGTCCTGACGGACCCGCTCCAGAACCCCCGGGAGCAGAGTGACCGGGGGAAAAGCATACAGACGCAGCCTCGGCCATGTCTGCACCATGGCATCCAGCCCTAGCAGGGCTGGGGGCGAGAGGGAGAACCACAGTGGACAGTGCGTAGTCTCTTGAGACGCAAACAGGTCCACGTCTATAGGGCCGAACCTTTCACACAATAACTCCACCACCTCGGGGTGGGGTTTCCATTCCCCGGGCCTCAGCCCCTGTCTCGACAGCAGGTCTGCTCCCTGATTCTGGGTCCCAGGGACATACGTCGCTCTGAGAGACAGCAGTCGCTGGGACCACAGGAGGATCTGATATGTCAGCTTGCATAATGGGCGCGAGCGCAGACCCCCCTGGTGATTCAAATAGGCCAACACTGCCGTGTTGTGCCGTGTTGTCAACACGGCAGAGAGCGGGCAGAAAACTCCTCAGAGCTCTGAAAACCGCCAACATTTCCAGGCAATTTATGTGCCAAGAGATGCACTTGGTGAATGTGCGAGGGGAGAGTGCTAGGCTGAACGGAAGAAGCCGGTACTGGTACACCGTGCCCCCGAAGGCGAACCTCAGGAACTTCCTGTGAGAGGGACGGATGGAGATGTGGAAATATGCGTCTCGCAGATCTATCGTGACAAACCAATCCTCGGATTGGATGTGACTGACGATCGCGGGGATGGTCGCAGGACCTCTTCCCCTTGAAAAACGGTCCTCAGATCCGTTGTCTCGGGGGGCTGTGGGCGAGAGCACCGCCTCGAGTCCCTGGTGTGCTGAGGGGGACCACGAGAAGCGACACTCTGCCTCTGGCTCTGGCGGTAGGAGCTGGACGACGGCTGGGACCGTCTCTCTGCAGCCGTCGCCATCCTGGACCCAGACCGGCGTGGGAGATACTGCCGGAATGCCTCTCCTTGCGTCCTGGCATGCTGAAACCTGCTGACGACGGCGTCCACCGCCTCGCCAAACAGGCCAGAGGCCGCGACCGGCGCGTCGAGCGGGAAGGTCTTCTCCCTCTCCTGGACGCCCGACAGGTTTAGCCACAGGTGCCGCTCCGTGGTCCACCAGCGCCGACATGGAGCGGCCAATGGTGCGGGCCGTCTCTTTTGTGACTTGGAGTGACAAATCCGTAGCTCTTCGGAGCTCAGCGATGTCCTCCTCAGAGGGGTCCATGAGTCCATGTCCTTCAGCAGGTCGGCCTGGTATGCCTGCAAAACTGCCATCGTGTGCAGGCTCGCACCACCCGGATTTGCATGACGAGTGGTGCGGGGAAAAAAGGCAGAGACCGGCGCCGCAGGAAGCGCCCATCCTGCTTACTCGCAGCATGTGTGTCTGGCACAGCCTGCGGCTAATCGAGCTGGAGCTTGCCCACTGCCCGAGTCACCACCTCCAAGAGCTCGTCATAGCTGGGCGCTGACTGATGACGTTGATCCGGCTCCCGGAAGTCTTCCTCCTCCATAATGCTGAGCACATCCAGCTCCTCAGAACCGGACAGCTGCAGCCTCTACGGGCTCACACCTCGAGCGGGAGAAGCCGAGAAGTGGGCTCCCGAACGGGGAAGAGGGGAGTCGGAGCCAGCAGACGAGGAACGGGAAAAAGCCTCGGCAGTCCCAATGCCCTCAGAGATGTCGTGCTGGGAGCCCGATGACCGAAGCCACCGCGCCGCTTCAGCGACCGCTGGGCCCAAGCCACGGGGAGAGCGTGGAAAAGAGAGCCGCACGGGACCTCAGCACCCTCAGGGGCAGGGCCTCGCAATGGCCGCAAGCAGCCCCTTTGATAGCTGCCTGGGCATGCGGCATCCCCAGACAAGACACACACAGGGCATGAGTGTCCCCAGCCGTGATGTAGCGCGGGCATGGAAAAACACACTGCCTGAACTGCTCACCAGCCATCTCCTCTGCCAGACTTCCTTCCAGGTAAGAAAACTTCCTCTCGTCGTTGTACTTCTTCGTAGTCTCAAACATGCCAGAGTGCCTACTGAATAGAAAAAAGCTAATGTGTCCGGTGTGCTGGCGTGCTTATATACGCCTCCAGTTACGCCGTCACACGCTAACGCCAATAGGATTGGAGTAGTTTCATTCATGATTTCAGCCCTGCCACGCCAAGAGGTTTCCCATAGCGTCGTCACCGACGCAGTTCGAGTTCCCTCGAAGGGGAACTGCCTTATTATAGGTTGTTAATAAGTTTAAAATGGATTTCAATGTACTTAGTCTATTTACAGTCAAACTCATCAATGACAATGATTTTATTGTTTGTACAAAGTTTAAGTACCAGGGACCCAAGAAACAAAGCCTACATTTGCTGTACTTTCTGTCTTGTGTACATTAAGTAGGCACAAAATGTCCCTGAGACACAAAGTCAAATATTTTTCAGACATTAAAGAAAGAGAAAAGCATAAATGACATAAATGTGTCCCTTCTGTTCCTGCTCATCGTTATTTAAGGACACATACAGAAATATATTGGCTTTGTTTGCTGGTTTAGAAGAGGATGCTGCTGCTGTGGAAGTGGCCTAATAAATATTTAAATGCATCAGTAACACAGGAACACAGAAAAGCTAATGATGCTACAGTGACACACAGCTGACTCGAGACAATCAGTGTGTTTGTGTGTTTGTGTCTGTACAGAGAAAGAGGCTGAGGATGCCGTTCTCGACTCGTGTCCTTGATGTGTGAACAAAAAGGAGAGCGGGCAGAATATGATCAAAGTGACTTTTCATGCGTGGCTCTTTCTGTGCCCGGCTACCTGGGTGTTATCTCTTCCTCTTCAATAATGTTCAAACACACTGTAGTGTGGAAATGAGATGTTTGCAAGTTTCTCGACTGTCTGTAACTCTGACAGAGACACCAAGACTGGAAAGTGCCATCTGACGTGTCTACACAACGATTTCTGCTCTCACTGCAAAACTAAAGCGCTAAAGGAGCAAATACATCATGCATGAGGGAAAGGTTTTCCAGAAAGCCTGTCAATGCAACATCTTAACTATGTTTTATAGAAAAACATTTCTATAAAACATTATAATAGAAACTATTACTTTTTGTCGCTGTCATACAGCCTCTTTTTCTCAACCGCTTTCTTTACACAAAGAATTTTTTATTGCCTATTTTGGCAGCAATAAATAAAATGTTGCTTCCTGTTGGTGAAGAAGATAAATTAAATAGTCTCTCCTGGCCGTTAAACGGTCTGTTATGAGGATTGTTGGGGGTCAGTAAAAGGTCAACAGGATCTGTGGTGCTCAGTGGACCGACCGTCAGCAGCAACAAAGAGTTAATAACTCTGTTTTGGATTAAATGACCATTAGTAACAGACGGGATTACCAGGCGGCTCCACAAAGAGAGCTGCACGTGAGCTCATTGTGGCCCAACTCTCCCAGTCTGGTTACATCAGCGACTAAGAATCAATCTCCTTACTCACCCAGACGTCCCTGCATCTCTAACTGTGTACCCAACACACACACACACACACACACACACACACACACACACACACACACACACACACACACACACAGGAGTACAGTATAGAGCAGGGGAGACGCCTGGATGTGTGTGTGTGTGTTTATTCTTGGTCAGACGGTGGGATCCCGTGGCTGAAAGACAAATTTGGAATGGCGCACGGTCCAGTATTTTAGTATATCGGTTACAGTGTTATGGTCAGCCAGTCTGTCTGCCTGTCTGTTTGTCTGTCTGTCTGGGGTTGGGGGTCTCCAACTCCTCATGAATGCAAAAAATAAACACACAGACAACTAAAGTGACTATGATGTGAAAAATAATGTCAGCAAACCAGTGATATTTTTTTCAAGCACATTGACATTGTAACATATTCCCAATGTTACAATTTTATCCATCTGGCATCACAGCGCCATGACTGGACTAAGTTGTTGGTAGGTAGGTAGGTAGGTACATTTATTTGTCACAATATAACACGTTATATAGCATAGTTTTGTAACCCCCTTCTGCTACATAGCAGACAATTTACATTAATATAGAATCAATTATAAAAATGGTAAGCAGAAATAAACTATAATCAATGGAGCAGTGCTGAGGATGAATTCGAGCTTAATGCTATTTAATGCTCCCATTTTGAAGTTTTTACCAACCTTAATACTGTCAAAAGAAACATCTCCCACTTGCTCAAATCCTCAGTCTCATGTGCACTAAACCAGATGTTTTACCTTCAAGCCACTATGTGTAGAATTTTAATTTTCTGACTTTGGCACCCTCCAGTGGAAGTATCGAAAAAGACACTGGCACACAGCAATGCATGCCATTACATCCCCAATGGATGAATGGGCTTGAAACAACGCACAAACTGCACTGACATCCACAAGGATTGTCAAATTTTTTCCTTTTACAAACAAAAATTTAAAAGATTAGAAAGACACTATAGTCCCATTAAAATTATACCTACATGGGCTTTAACCTGGTAAAGTAAGGGTAGAATAAAACATGTACAAGTGTATCTGCAATATTATGTCCGTGTGGAAAAGCAGCTAAGGCTTTTACATGTCTCACATTCTAATACCACAACCTGACTTTGAAAGTCAAACGATGTGGCAATAAGCTTAGACTGCTGAATAGCAGTGTTAATTTGAATGCATTCTAAGACACTGTACACTTTAAGTATTGTTCTCAGTGAAACTGTCTCAAAGGCATTTGTATTTGACATATTTTACAGTTAAAGGAGTAACAGTGCTATCCTAGTCCCAGTTTGTACTTCTCGTGTAAATTCATTACATCTGAGTCACAGAGCTAAGATTCAGATTCTCTATGAAGAAATTACTTAGCAAATTTTGTCGTTTAACAACACAAACCACTGTTCTCTCTGTGCTCAAACCAGCTAGGTACTGTATAAAAGACCACAAAGCTATGTGTACTTGTATGTGTGTGTGTGTGTGTGTGTGTGTGTGCAAGGATTTTGGAAATAGTGGTTGGCTAAGTGCTGGGTTTTATTAGTTTATGTAGCTCTGTGACTCAGATGCAGCGATAACACATGAGAGGCCAAACTGGGGCTGATGCTGCCCATACACACTCTACCCGAGATCTTGCATGTCTTTGCATCATGAGTCACTCTATACTATTGCAGCCTCATACTTGCTGTCGTGTCACTGCACTATACTAGCAACACAAATGCATAAATCATGAATACAACTCGATTATTGTCAAAAGTGACATGTAGCATCCCTGCTGTGTTTCTTTATTTAAGAGATTTAAGACATTCATTTCCCCATTGACACATACAGAATAATCCCTCCTGACCAACTAACTACAGTGGGAAAACAGCTGTTGTTTTTGAACAGATTTAATGGGATTTGGATTAAAATAAATTGGATTAAATTAAGATTATTAAATAGAGGCAGATATATTGGATTTTGCAAAAGCAATGGTGAAAACACTATAAGAGAACAAGGATTTATTATCACTAAAATATAATGTTTCTTCCTGTGAAATGAGCGCTTTATTGTAATTTGGGATTTACAACAGAAGTCCCTTTGTCCTGCAGCCCTCATTTCGGAGCTCACTCTGAACCAGTAGAGGGCGACACGGCAGCTTTGTTCCCCATGAGGAGCCTCTGGTTCACCCACTGCCACTTTCCTCTGTTACCAGAGGGGAGGATGCTGAGAAGCATGGACAGTGTTGTCTGTCATCAGCCTGTGAAAAAAAAAATACTGTCAGCGTATTTTTCTCTCCCCTCTTTTAGACACGCAGACTCCATTTTACTAAAGTGTGTGCGTGTGTGTGTGTGAGAGAGAGTCAGACTAACCATACTGAACATGCTCATTTTTGTAAACAAACCTAAACTGCATGTCTAGCTGGTATCCTAGCAACAGACAGACCAGCTAGAGCACTATAAATATCATTTTGGTCTGTGTGTGTATGTATACACATTTGGTAGCATGGACACAATCTATCTATCTATCTAGATGGAGAGTGAGAGAAGAAAACTAGAGGACTGGAAATAGAAAAAATGAGAGGGAAATGGGATGAGAGAGAGAAGAAGGGAGGGTGGAGGAAGTGATCAGCAGCACAAGATCGGGAGGCACCAAACAGTAACAGTGGGTGGATGTTCTACAGTTGGTGTTACTGTATCATCATCTAATCAACAGATGATGTAGTCTGGTATTTAGCTACTTGTCCAGCATTCAGCAGCACCATCACTGGGCGTGGTGGTGCAGTGCCCATTCTCACCACAAGGTGGGTCACCTCTTCCACTTTAGAGTAAGAGAGCTGGAGAGAAAGCAGAGGGGGAGAGCAGGAGAGAGAGAGAAGGGCAGACAGCTGGGAGTAGAGAGGTTGGCTTGAATTAATGCCAGGAGCAGTTCCTTTTATGTTCTCGTGCTCGGGATGTATAAATGAGAGAGACAGGAAGAGACGGGGATTTGGTATTCTTTGCATCAACATCCACTTCACAATCTCACGGTACCTTTTTCATCTGCGCGTATTTCTACAGTTTTGCAGTTCAGCGATTAAAAGGAAAAAAATCCTGAAATGCAATATAAAGAAATCTTTATGACTTCATAAAAATCATTCCTATACTCTCTTCAGGCATCTACCATGCCCTCATTGTGGTAATATTTTGCATCCACTGTCATTTTCAGACTTGCACACTTGCTTTGATTAACCTCCAAAGGTAAAAAATATATAACCCTGAAACCCATTTCTTGGAGCCACACTGCAACTGAACTTCCTTTTCTAATATCCTGTCAGTTGTTTGTGGGCGCCTGCTACCTTGGAACAGGAAGGGTGGGTCTTGTACCGTCAGTGCATCACTCTAATACAGGAAGTCTGACAGGTGATGTGAAACTGGCAGCTAAAAATCTATGTGTTATGCAAGTTGCGTTTCTCATTTTGAGAAAACATGAAGCAAAAGGGGCTAATATCGTTTGTGTGGCACACACTGAGGTTAATATCAGAAGTTGGCAAAATTGAGATAAAGTTTGGCATTTTGGGAAATACACTGATTCTCTTTCTTGCAGAGAGATTGAAAGAAGATTGATACCACTCACATATCTGTCTTTTCAATAAGAAGCCACAGCCAGGAGACAATTAGCTTTAGCTTAGCATAAAGGCCGGAAACAGGTGGAAACAGCTAGTATGACTCTGTCCAAAGGTAACAAAATCATCTGCCTCCCAGCTCCTCTAATGAGGGTATTTCCCAAAATATCAAATTATTCCTTTGAAAATACATTCTTTCTCTTTGTGTGTTTTCTTTATAATTTTAATGGTGATTTACTCTTATATTACTTTTACATACCATTTTAAGATTTCTCCTTTTATTAAATGTTATTTCTTTCCTCATTGCCTGTTTTATTCTCTGTAATAATATTTAATATTATATTGTTACGATGATGATATGTTTGACGATATGTTTTATGATATAGAATATTGTAGGCATTTTGACTTGTAGTAGGAATATTGATAATGGCTCTGTTCCATTTAGGTGATCCAGCAGGCACAATTCTTGAACCCAGAAGTGCGAGCACACCTTTAAGGAATTCACTCATCAATTAAGTTATTTTACTATAATTTAAAACAAAGTCTTTGTTAAGTTACCTTGCTGAGCTCCACTAGTAACGCTATGGAGCAATATTTTTTTATTATTTATTTATTTATTTAAAAGGGACAGTGCATATTAATGGACATCTTAGCTTTTCAGCAATGTAAATATGCCAGAATTAGCCCAAAGGCTATTTTACGTCAGTTTTATGAGTGGGTTCCCGTTGTGTTTGCACATGCACACAAGGACGAACAAGCATGCTTTCTTTATACAGTCCTGCTGCCAGTTTCAAGTTGTTCTGCATGCTGGTGGTGGTAACGCACAAAGAAGCATAGCAATGCGTAGTAAACAAAGCTGTAAACAATACAGGATTATTAACCTTTGAAAATATTTAATCAGGAAGAAAATGCGTTTAGCATGTCTATCAGAATAAAGATATCCCGTTTTGCTGAGAAACAGTGAACGTACACAGAAAGCTCCACAGGGCACCTTCAACTTTAAATGATACCTAATTATGCAGCAACATAATGTGTTTTTGAGTCAGAGACCAAGATCAAACATCATAGTGTAGGGAGCCAATGATACCACAACAACACACTTTGTAAAGTAGCCTCATCTTTGATGGAAGGAACACATGAGAGCCATTCAGTAAAGGACCTAATGAATATACAAGACTGGATAAATGATCATGATCTGGACTGGTAGCCGAACCACAGTGAACAAAACCGACTAGTCGCACTTGGCAGATGTGAAATCTGTGTTGCTGCTAAAATATTTTAAATATTTTAAAATGTAAAATATACTTTTACTGTACTATTCTATAGAAACACTGCTAAATAACTGTTGGCTACTGTACTATGTTTATTGTTTGTATCACAAAGGTAGTATGAACTCCTACACAGGTAAGTATGTAAGCTAACAGAGATGGCTCTCTATCCATTTTCCAGGGTAGAAACTGTATAAACTGAATTGTTAGTAAGCAGGGGAACATGTCTGCAGGCAAGCAACAGCCTGCATGGGCAGTCAGGTGATGTGCAGAGGCTTGGAGCTCGCTATGAGCAGATGTGGATCCAGTAGGCCTGGGACGAAAACAGAGCACCCACAAAGAGAGACAGAGAAAAGAGAGGAGGCTGACAGAGACAGTGACGGTGGAGTTAGCGTTTGTAAAGATGGTGGCCAACACAGATGTGTTGTGATTTGCATAGTGTGATGGCAAGGTGAGGAGAGACTTTTTGACCATTATGGCACTGCTGTCGTTATAGAATCTGCACATGAAATATAAATATCTTAGCATACTTTTTCATTACCAAGCCAATGTGTTTTATATTAGCAGCTTAATATTATTTCTTATGTAGAGGAGCAACAGTTATGCAGCACAGTAATGTGAAAAATAACATGGATGGATTGCCAAGACATTTGGTTCAAACCATAATGCCCCCCATAGGATGAAGTGTAATAACTTTAGCGATCCCGACTTGTTTATCCAACACAATCACTGGGTCAAAATTTTAATTTGTCTATTACTTTGGTTTATGAGCAAACTAATGACATTCTCATCAGCATCAGCTGTACTTAATGTTTAGTGCTCACTAGCAAAGCCAGACAGATATCTCAACACCTGGACAAGCGAAACCAATAACATCTACATGGCTAGATACCACAACAGGGGAGCAAGAACATCTGTGTTATTGTATTTACAAATCAACCCTTTAATTGACCTGGCAATACCTTATAGCCCAAACATGAAATCAATGTATGGGAAACTGGGAAACTATGTATAAAGTAGTTGAAAATGTGTTTGAAACAACAATTGTAAGTTGTTTTGCGCTGTGTGATGTTCAGTCACAGTCACTACTGATGAACTGTAAAGCAGGTGCTTTAGTGGATTAGCACTGGCAGTGGGCTAAGTTCATTAAATTGGCAGGCTCCTGGCTAAACATCTCAAGGTGAATGATAATTGCTAATTCTGCTTGATCTTAGTGCAGGCCTCTTAAAAATTATTGCAGGGCGATAAGCCCCCCCCACCGCCATGTGCCTCTATATCTCTTTACACTCCCCCCACCTCTCTCCTCCTCCTCTCTGCTTCTTCATTACCTCTAAAATCTCTTTATGTTTTCAGTCTAACCTACTCCATTTTTTTTCTGCAATGCCAGCAAAAAAAGTTAACTTTTAAATTATGAGGCAGCATGTGTCAGCTTCTGAGGAATGTTCTGTGATGTATGACTTATGCAGGGTAACATTTTGTGTGAAAATGAGACAAAACAACACATGGCAAACCTGCTTTGAACCTGATTAGTTATAATATATTGTGTCATTGATACTGATGCAAAACTAAGTCACGAGGCTAGCTACCAACATGACAAAAGGTGTTTGGCTGTGGCTCGGATGATCCTACTGGACAGCTTAATCCATCCTTAATCTCTCCCTAACCTATAATTTTTTTAATGAATCGACTTCCATTAGTAATGTCTGCTAACACCTGTTGTTGAGCAGATATCTGATGCTCTTTTGAAGTTTGGATCTAATTTCAGAGGAAATCAAACACTGGAATAATGTTCTCTAATAAAAAGAGAAACAACTTGTCTCACTTGGTGTTGTCAGCTCAGCAATTCCTTTCAAATGTGGACGAACACCAAAGCACAGAGTCTGGTCTGTTATTTAATGATGCATGACTTGAATGGAGAACCGGTATGAAGGCATTTCTCTCTTTCTCTTTGTGTTTTCTCAGTATAACATGAAGGCCATTTTGTTCCAACCCCATGAACACTGGATTTATGTTCATTCATTATTTATATAAAAGCATATAAAGCTTACAGTTACAAAGTAATAAGACAGTAACACAAGCTGGCTCTACAAGGTACAAGGTTGTTTATTGGTCATTATACAGCACAAGGCTGCATAACAGAACGAAATTTGTAGTTCCTTCATGCTACACACAACATTTAACAAAGTATATGTTAAAATATGGTAACATATAAAATAAAAACAATGTATTCTGTTATTTATATACATATTTACAAACATGGATACACCATTTTTTTTTTTTTTTATTTGCATCTGGGGTTAATGTAGCAGCAACCAGATGGTAATATGAAAGTTTCATCTTCACAATAAACTGACATTTAGGAAACAGAGTCCATTTTGACTGTGTTTGAGCACCAAGCATCATCGATGTAAAACACAGAGTCTGGAGTCTTGCGCTCACAGCTCAGAACATGAACCACCTGCCGAATGCTTGATCCAGGATGCTGATGGGGCAAGTCTCTGCAACGATGTAGACACAACAGTCTTTGAATTCCGTTGTCTGGTCAACATGAGTCCCATTTTGTCCAGACCGGCTCTTTAGGAGCTCTCTTTCCTCTACTCTGAGCGATCACTGCACCCGCAGATGAACAGTGTAGGAACTGTGGCCAGTTTTATACATAGTCCCCTTAATTTTAGGGTAATTAACCCAAACATACTATACAGTGTGCTCTTCTATGTACTGTTTCCTACTGCACACAAATGGATGGCAATAAAGCAATAAAGTATTTATGGGGGGTGGAGGTATGGGTGACTGCATTTCCCAAAATGGTGACTTATTCCTTTAAATATTATTATTATTATTCCTTTGAAAATATTAATTATTTGACAAAAAACATACACTAGCACTAGGTCCATGCATTGGAAAGGACTTTCAACTGCATCGTGTGGCCTTCATCATGTTGCTTATTTGTCATGCAGCTGAACTCTAAGTGTGAAGTGGTCCAATACAGAGGATTCCAGCAGCCAATTTTTGTGTTGCTGACTAATGTGATTTAATACAGGCAAAGGCATGACATGAGTAATGTATGTGACGTGCCACTGCAGTAATGGCGGCTTGTCTACTAATTAGTCTACGACACTCTATAGACGAGATGGTAAGCCCTTTTTTGTTAAAGGATTGTCTCTGGTGTTAGATGTGAATGACCTACTCGATCTGTCTTCAGGCATCCTCTGACGCCTGGTTAATGACTTTTGACCCCTTCCCAGTCGATGCAGCTACCAGTTTATGACTGGTGTGCACAGACAGTTGATGTTGTCTTTTTCCGGTGTTCATTCAGACACTTGTCCTTGCTGATTCACCAGTGTACAGTAATTTTCCACACAGTTGCACGTGATGCCTCCAGTCTCTTAGGTGTACCAGCAGAGATCATAAGGACTGGGAAGGTTTCTGGTATGATTTTGTTCTCCTTGTGACTTGAAAACTCATGACATTTCTGTGGCAGTAAACACCCTCATTTTAAAGCTATGAGCCAGCACATTAACCTCATAACCATACTTTTATTTCAAATCCACTATGCTGGAACACAGAGCCAACACCACCAAAAATGTGTCCGAATACATTTTGCTGCTTAAAGGCTCCTCTAATTTTTTTTCTTTGATGTTTGTTGTCAGCTGGACCTGAAAAGTCTTCTTAACTACGTGGGGAAAAGCTTGACAACTCCAGACCAAATGAGATATTAAACCATCCCAAAGTATACTGAATTAAATCTGACAGGGATCCCATTTCCATTTTAAACCCATCTTCCTTTATTGATCATAATAGCTTGCACGCTGGCAAAGAACATCATATTTCACTATTACTTTGTACTCTTGGCTATTATAGTGACAGCTGTGGTTAAGATCATGCACTGAATCATGCACAAGAGAAAAATGTTTTTCTATTGGAACGCATCATTATCAGTGTACTTTTTGTCCTGTTTGCCCTCAGCAAAAGAGATGTGCAAAAGTAAGTGCAAGGCGGCAAGACACGAGATAATGTATTACAAAGTGCTGTGTGGTAGAATGTAATTTGCCTGTTATTTTCTAGAACATAAAAAGCAGCCTGTTCAGTTCAACACCACAAAGTCCCAGACTGGCTTTTTATTCAGTAAAAAAGGATGGAAGTCTTTCCTACTTACACTTCTGTTTAACATGACTTCTGTGTGTGAAGTAGGCTCTGTCTGTTTCAGTTAAGGAGAAGTCTGATGTTACTGCTGCTATCATCTGTTTCACTTGATGATGATTCATTGATATTTTCCCCAGGACTTAAAAAAATATCTCACTGGCAGAAAGGGAGTGAAATCGCCCGGGGAAGGATTCAAGATTCTTGACACTCGACTGTCTAATGCACTTGTCAGTCACTCAACTCATCAGTCAATTTTCCCCTGTCAGTCTTCACCCTGCTAAATCAAAAATCTATATCTGTTCCTCTCTTCTGCTGGGGCCTCTGTTCTTTGTGTTGCTTTGTTATTCTGTCCCTTCCATATTTCCCCTTTTTCTGTCTATATAAAATGCCCATAAATCTACCTTTAGCATTCTGGGAAATATGCTTAGCTGTCTTCTTTTTTCACAATACACGGGAATGTTGATACCACTCTTCTGTCTGTACCATAAATAAGAAAGCTGGAGCCTGAAGCCAATTAGCCAAGCTAAACAGCTGGCTCTGACTAGAATATGGCTACCAACACCTTTAATCCGTACACAAACAGAATCGACAGTCTGTGGTTTTACATGCTGTAACATGTTTATGTTAACGTATTATGTTGTTATGTTAATAACGTGTATGTTATGTTTATGTTAACATGTTATGTTCTGTAACAGTTTTTCAATTCACCCACCACTTCTGTGCAGAATCTTTAATTATGGCTATAATTTTTCATTTCATTCAAATTTCTGTTTATGACTTGAAGAAACAGGTCACATGTTCATTAATTAGTGTTTATAGGTTTATTTGTTACCTCTGGACAGAACCAAGTTGGCTGTTTCCCCCTGCTTGCTGTCCTTATGCTAAGCTAAGTTAAGTGCCTTCTGGCTCCAGCTATGATAACATATAAGCATATATCTAACAATGTTACTCACTTTTACTTTTTGAACGTTTGGACCATTAGACATTCTTTTGGCTAGAGTGACTGAGAAGAGTGAAATAACAATGAGAGATTTTCAGAATTTATGAACCTAGAGGCTACTCTCACTAAGGGGATGTTCAGACAGAAAACAGCCTTGCATGGAAACAAGACTGTCCTCTCAAGAAGAACGACACCATCAGTCATTTCAGCAAAAGCACCAAAATATGTGTGTTGTTTCGGGTACTAGTGACATAACGCAATAGGGTTCAAGTTGAGCAACTGATTTATAAGTTTAAGGGCTTATCAGACACCAAAACCCCCCATGATGGTTTATAATACTATGTAACACAATTTTACAATCATTTCATTGCAATGATGGTGAGATAAGAAGAAATACGCCGATCGCTTTACAAAGAAATACACCAGCACAGTGCCTCGCTGAGTCTGATTCAACGTTTTTGCATTTCTTTTGCCGGCGGGCCTTCCCTTGACACCCCCACTGAGCCAATGAGGGGGGCTACATTTTTTTCACACCGTGCAGTTGTCTGTCTGAACATGGTGTAAGAGCCTTGTACTGTTAAAAGGTTGCATGTTGGATGAGGGTTACAAACCCGCTGACACCTTCACAAATGTCAGCATTTGACATAAAAACTAACACGAAGCTCAGCACATTCTGTACATATTGTCGATGTTGTTGTAAAGTAGGTGATTAGTAAAAGTGATTAAAATAATGGTGATGATTCTGAAAATCCAACAACGATCATAATCATATGTTGTCAGTGTTGTGATGTAAATGTTGTTATAGTTGGTGCTGATGTGTACTGTCGCTGTGTAACAAATTATGTGGACAGTGAGAACAGTGTGAGGGATCCAAACAAACCAACCAGATATGGGTACATATTGTTGGCCCAAAAGAGCTAGAAAGGAGGAAATAGGAGGTTGGGAGAGTGAAAAGCAATTAGGGTGAGTTGAATAGATAAGATTCAGAGCTTTTACTCCTTATACCCGTCCATCCCTCCCTCTATGTTCACCTTCCCGTCTCCTGTCTCTCCATCTGCCTAGCCTCTCTCCTCCTCTCTCTGCATTCTGCTTGAACCCGGCAAACCAGCCTTTTCCATCTAACTACTGCCACAGCAGCGAGGATGAAAGACTCCTCTCCTTCTATTTCCTCATGTGTGAATGAATACTGTGCGTGTGCAGAATTACTCCCTTGCTTTATATCCGTGTACTGACATGACAGAGCTCTGTGTGTATTTGCGCTGCAGAGACACAGATATAAGCATTATCAACACATGTATGGACACATCAACAGGCTGTCATGAACAGATAACTGCACTGTAAATTTGTTGTGTTCTTTGGAGAACATTCTTGTAGTACAACCAATAGGATAGATGAGAGGACGAGAATCTTAAGTGTAAAGCAAACAGAGAGCAGGTAAACACTTACATATGTCTACATTAAGCCAAAAAGAGTTTCAGTGTTGTTGGCATCAATATTTGAGAGAGTGTGTTTGAGATTTAGATTGTATCAGAGCGCGACAGGAAGTGTTTGTCCTTCTGAAATATGTCAACTCACTTCACGACTTCCTCCCACTGGCAGTCAACTGAAGGGAGGACAGGAAGCAACATGTTTGTTTCTCTCTGTTATCATGTGTGGATCGTGTGTGTGTGTATGTGTGAGACAGATATTTGAACCAGAAACCCCTTTTTCCATTTCCCAATCTGAGAGAAAGTCCTTATTTTTATGACCTGGGTCTTCATAATGATCATAATGTTCATCCTTGTATGTATTGTAACATTACATATAATATCATGTAATTATTATAACAACTCACTCACAAACAGCAAAAGTCTGGGGATGCAGTGAGTACACTGTACAAAGTAATGCACGGGCCAACCATCTGAACAATCAGACATGGACATGACAAGTGCACTCCTGAACAACATTATCTAAACCACTTATTCAGAAGCCAATAGTTAAATACTTTATAAATCAAACTGCGCTTCACTTTTTCCACATTTTGTTATCTTACAGCCTCATTCCAAAATGGATGAAATTCATTATTGTCAAAATTTTACAAACTTCACAGCCTTTGCTCAATACTTTGTGGAAGCACCTTTGGTACCAATTACAACCTCAACTCTGTTTGAGTATAATGCTACAAGCTGGGCACACCTATTTTTGGGCAGTTTCTCCCATTCTTCTTTGCAGGACCTCTCAAGCGTCATTAGGCTGGATGGGGAGCGTCGTCTGGGCTCTGGCCGGGTCACTCAAGGACATTCACCTTGTTGTCCTGTAGCCACTCCTTTGTTATCTTGGCTGTGTGCTTAGGGTCCTTGTCCTGTTGGAAGATGGAACTTTCACCCCAGTCTGTGGTCCAGACCGCTCTGGTTTTCATCAAGGATGTCTCTGTACATTGCTGCATTCATCTTTCCCTCAATCCTGACTAGTCTCCCAGTTCCCGCCACTGAAAAACATCCCAACAGCATGATGCTGTCACCGCCATGCTTCACTGTAGGGATGGTATTGGCCAGGTGATGAGCGGTACCTAGTTTCCTCCAGACATGACGCTTGCCATTCAGGCCAGAGAGTTCAATCTTTGTTTCATCAGACCACAGAATTTTGTTTCTCATGGTCTGAGAGTCCTTCAGGTGCCTTTTTGTAAACTCCAGGTGGGCTGTCATGTGCCTTTTACTGAGGAGTGGCCACTCTACCATACACGCGTGATTGGTGGAATGCTGCAGAGATGTTTGTTCTTCTGGAAGGTTCTTTCTCCAGAGACACAGCTCTGTCAGAGTGACCATCGGTTCTTGGTCACCTCCACCCCCTAATCCCCCCAACCGCTCAGTTTGGCCGGGCGGTCAGCTCTAGGAAGAGTCCTGGTGGTTCCAAACTTCTTCCATTTACGGATGATGGAGGCCACTGCGCTCATTGGGACGTTCAATGCTGCAGAAATTTTCTGTACCCTTCCACAGATCTGTGTCTCGATACAATCCTGTCTTAGAGGTCTACAGACAATTCCTTGGACTTCATGGTTTGCGCTCTGACATGCACTGTTAACTGTGGGGCCTTATATAGACAGGTGTGAGCCTTTTCAGATCACGTCCAGTCAACTGAATTTACCACAGGTGGACTCCAATCAAGTTGTAGAAACATCTCAAAGATGATTAGAAACAGGATGCACATGAGCACAATTGAGTGTCATGACAAAGGCTGTGAATATTTGTAATGGATGTGTTCTTTTTTGTTTTTTATTTTTACTAAATTTGCAAAGATTTCAAAAAAACTTCATCATGTTGTCATTATGGTGTATTGTTTGTAGAATTTTGAGGAAAATAATGAATTTCATCTATTTTGGAATAAGGCTGTAACATAACAAATGACATACAAATAGCTTTGCTAGGCTCTGGGAAAGTTATACAAATAGAAATCACCATGGATTAAAAATTCATAATACTAAGTGTAATAATTGAGCAGTCTCTTTTATAATGGCTGACTATGGGGAAAGTGCTTTTTGGGCCACTGGGACAAATTGGCATCAAAATTACCAAATTTCATGGTAATCCAGATATTCCAGTCTGGACCAGAGGTGGGCCAAAGGACCGACACTGCTCTCCCTACAGTGTCACCTCTGGCATGGGTGAAAATATGTCTGGTCGTCTGTGAGCTTGGATGATTGGTTTTAAAGCTGTGTCTAGCGTTGCCGCCTCGCCAATCAGCAGTAAAATTGGGGAGGTCACAACTGATGGGAATGATGCAGGCAACCTGATACTGTAGCAGTATTAGGGTTGCCTGCCGCTGGCTATAGGACATTACGATTAAAAGGCAATTAAAAGAGCTCTCATTAGATGTCACAGTGTGCGCCAACAGTAATCCTGAAGCTGGTTCGGTTTTAGCTATGGTACTGTAATGATTTTATTTCCAATTGTTGGAAGTGTTTTACATTTCAGCTGGCGAGCTTTTTACTAAGGTGTTACGCTCTCGGGGCCTGACCACACACTTTACCTGGTGTTTGAATTAAACCTAGCAATTGTGATGCTAGCATCTACATAGCAAAGTCACATTTTAGAGAACTTTAGAGAACTGCTCATACATATTCAGTCTGGCTGAATGGGTGACACTGCCTGGGAGCAGTTTCCTCGAAGCTGAAAGGTAAACACACACACACGCACACACACACACACACACACAGTGACACTGAATGACTCGGAGACGAGAAGAGGTTGGCTTTTTTGTAGTCATGAAAACAGTGGCTTTTTAATGTAAACACTACATTCGATTGGTTTTTCCAGCACGGACATCCCACATGAAATAACAACCATTCACTAAAGAGGAGTAGAAGGGGAAAGAGAGAAAGAAAGAGAAAATAAGCTGCACAGAAAAAAGCATTCACTGGGTAAAGAAGAGAACATAGAGGAGGTAAAAAATAAAGAAAATATGAAAGTAACAGGAACAGAACGCCAAAGAAACAGGTATATCGTGTTATTATACACAGTAGTTTTCTTTTTTGAAAAATAAAAATCAAGAGGGCAAGAAAGAGAGGTCTATATAGATTGATGGGTAGATAGATCGATGAGGGGTAACATAGATTAGGTATGAATAGATAACAAATTTCAAAATCTACTTATTGTGTGTGTGTGAGTGCCAGCAAGTGTATGTGTGTGTGACGTGAGAACTGTGCTTTTCATTGTAGACCTGGAAGGTGTGTGTCAAACTGAAAAGAGATGGAGAAGAAGTAGTAGAAGAAGAAAGAAGAAAGGAGCATGACTTTATACAGCGTTGATGTGTGTACATGCGGCGTCCCTAACTAGCGGACGCAGCGAGAAACGTGCTCTCCCCCAAAAAAGTGGTTTGTTTTTTTCTGAAATCATAAAAAATAGATATTGTTATAATATTATATGTAATCGTTCTGAGTCAGGCTAAAGTGAGGACACGGTTCTAATGCAGGGAAACAGGCAAAACGGTAAAAGGGGAGAGGGGTGGGGCACAGTTCAGAGCATTACAACAACATAGAGTCGGTCTGAGAGCGTCGTGGTTCCAGATCAGCTCGCTGTCAAACTGGAACCCTTTGCAAAACATTTTTTTATTTAAAAAAAGGGAAATATAGAGGAAAAAAAAAACATTTTGTAGCTACAAAGCACAAGAAAGAGTATCTTTTGAGAATATTACAGGATCATCATGACTGTTGTTGTCAGTTTTATTAATTGTTGGTTGGTTATAGGTTTGAATTCTAGATGTCACTGCGAGAAACCCAAAATCTACACTTCTCCCAAGCTGTGACCTTTCAAAACTTTGCCTCTCACATTTTGTTTTAAATTTGACCCCGCCTTGTCCCAGTCAGGAACCATTGATCCGTCTCCTGCTGTTGCTGCTATCCGTCTTCTTGGCTCTTTTTGTGTATTTTTTCCCCCCATCTTTTTTATTCATCTTTTGCAATTTTTATTAAAATTCTTTTTTAAAAATTATTATCTCAACAGTATCTATGTGAAGCTTTTTATTTTATTTTTTAAGTTTTCTGAATTGAACTGGTCTCTTTATACAAATGCTATCTGTCTCATGCTATCTGTGTCAGGGCTCTGGAAGGAAGAAGAAAAAAGGCGGGAGGGAGGGGTGAGAAGGGTTGGAACGTAAGGAGGGGCCCTTTGACCCAGAAATCAGGACACCAGGGCACCATGCTAAAAGAAAGAGATGGATGGAGGTGAGAGAAGTAAAGGCATGGTGGTGGTGTTGTGTAATAAAACGCGCCAGAAAGAAAGATAGGTATGTGTAGGACAGACGATCAATCAATCAATAAATTAATAAATTAATCGACCATTATCAAACCAGGAGTGAGTTTCCTTACATGGAGAATGTTAGTGTGTCTGGAGATTATAACAGTGAGGAAGGTAGAGTTATAATGTTATGTACTTGCTTCTAAAAGCGTAGCTATCTACAGTACAGTACCTGTTACATGGCACTGATAGGACACATTTCCTATTGGCTCTCAGGCTCGGCCATAACCGATGATTGGCTAATGGCCCAAGGCCAAAATTGGGAAACAGGAAGCCTCACTTCCTGTTGATGAAAACTAGATTGTGGGGAGTAAAATGATACAAGCTACTCAAAATCAAACGGGAAATTGACAACATCTTCAAATGTTATGGCTAATGTAAACAAAAGACAAATGTTAAAATCAGTGTGTCAGTTTCAGCAGGTCCCGAGAATATTTTAAGGTTTTCGCCGACCTGTCTGGTGCTTTTTAGTGCTATTGACATTTTCACATATTTCCGCAAAAAAAACAAACAAACAAAAAAAACGTTATTACATAATCACTACTATGGCAAAAAAAAAAAATCATACACAAATAAGGTGAGGCAAAATGTGAATAAAAATCAGTGTACAGACTGATACTCGTAATAAATATACACACGATCAACAAAAATAAAACAGAAGTCATATTCATAGAAAAAAAATCTGCAAAAAAAAAAGTACAGGTTTGTTTTTGTTAACAACAAAAGACACAGCTGAGAAAGAAAAAGAGGAAAACAGGGAACAGAGGCTTTCATTGACTTTGTTCAAGAAGTTTTCAAGGCTGTAGGGTTTCGTGTTTTCTACTAAAACAAATTAGTTTGCTTGGCAGCAGGCCAAAGAGCATCAGGAGGAGAAGTCGGAGCGAGAAGAGACAAGAACTAAAAACATTATATATATATATTTATATACGTATGCCTATTTTTTTTTTTAATTATCCTCATTATTAATATGTACCTAGTTGCATTTTTCTTTCTTTTTTCTTTAAATAATACGCGTCATCATCATCAGCGTCACCATCACCATCATCATTTCCACAGCAATGTCAAAGGAACGGGAACAGGGAGGGGGGAGGAGGACAGGGGGAGAGAGAAGAGGGGACAACGGGGGGAGGGCATCACGAGGTGTGTGGGCATGCTCAGTACAAGCCACACCCTCGGAGGTTGTTGGCGATTATGATGTCGGTCACGGCGTCAAACACCACCTGGATGTTTCCTGTATCCGTGGCGCAGGTCATGTGACAGTAGATTTCCTTATTTGGAGAGCGATTCTTGCTCTCGAACTGTGCTTGGATGTAAGCTGCTGCGTCGTCATAGGTATTGGGTCCTGGAGATAGATGGAGAAAGACATACATGATACAGTTCTCATACAATAGAACTGTTAAAATGGCACTCTCCACATTTTACACTGGGACTGAATGCTGGTAATTGAGATCCCAGTATTCGAATCTTACATAACAAGATTATTCTCGCTAAAATCTTCTCTATTTCCCTATTTCTCGGTTCTGTCAGATTTATGTGGTAATAAGTCCTACAGATATCATTCACATTTTGCTGAAAGTAATCTGTTAGGAATAAACAGTTGTGAAAGAAAAACATTATTTGTTAAAAATATTAATAAACAGCAGCTTTGTGGTTAAAATCAAGTTTCATTAATAGCCCCAAAATCCAGGAAACCCATGAAGAGTGATATATTCCCAAGAAGTACTCATTTTAAAATCACAGGAAATCCATCAACCCCATTTGGCCACTAAGTTCAATTTACTCATGGGCCAGAGTTTCATCCAGAGCGTACCACTGCAACAATGACTAAAACATAAAATGTCACTATGACCTCCATTCTGTTTGCCAGTGTCACAGTACAGCTCTGGAGAAAGGCTTTCTCGATCACTGTTTTTCATCCTCTCCTAAATTTCCCATTTATGTAATGTCATCAAACACATTAGTTGTATGTGTGATGTAATATGTCTAAAATACATTCCTGTATTGACATTTTTGCAAATATCTGACCGGTAATATGTGACATTAACATAATGTACTGTATGGAGGACTAACAGAGATGGAAGAAGTCATGGTGACTGGTCAAAGTGTGTTGATATTTGTGCTTTAATATGTGTTTACAACAATATAAACAGAAGTTTATAAGTTTTCCATGACATAGGCTTATTACTTTGTAACAAGTTAATGTCATTATCAATAAACCATACCTTATCATATTACATAGTTTGGATAAAAGATGTGCTTTAGCTAATTCATGTTGATAAATCAGATTCCAGACCAACAAAGTACAAAATCACCTGGTTGAGTGACTGTTTCTGAAGAATGCGAATAAAGTTAATAACTTAATAATCTACATCATCATACTGATCATACTGGTTAGCATCACAGCTCTTTATAAATTTCACAGCAATTAAACAGCACAGAAATTAAACAGCTGTTGCTACAACACATAGTAAGTTGGTTAATGCGGAACAAAATTGTGAATTATGTACTGCATTCACAGAATATTGTCTTTTAAATCTGATTTCTGTAATGGATGTGGTGTCGACAGGCCATATGACCACCTCATAAATGTGGACGTGTGTTCCCAACTTTGAGGAATGTATAGCAGGCTGTGTGGACCAATCAGGGCTCCAACTAAACTAAACCGGAAATGGAACAGACAAAAAAACAGGAGGGCTGCGTATGGTCAACTGAGTTGCAATTAGTTCTTATACTGAAAAAGTCAAATTTAAGTCACTGTCTCTCTGTCTGCTGCATTGATTTTAAATCTGTATCTCATTTCATGGAAGAGCAACGTAAAGTAGCCCTATAAAGTTCCCTCTGATTTAAAAGATATTTTTAAAGTTGTGATTCAAGATCGATAACGCTTTATTTTTCCCCGTTTGCTTTACTCTTTTTGCACAGATTATCCTAAATGGCTTCTCGCAGGAAGGTAAGGTAAGGTAAGACTGAGAGACGGAACATGTCAGATAGACTTACAGTCATTATCAAGGCAGTTAGCAGAGCACAAGTAAAGCATGAGAGACAGAAATGAAGAGCATCGGCTAGGAGAGTGGCGGTTGTGTGAAAAGGGGGCAGGAGACAGCTCTCACTTGCCATCTCCTCTCTCCCCTCTTCATGGCTGACCAAGTGTGACTGTCTCCTGCTCTCTGACTCCCAGGGTTTTCCTTTTCACTGCCACGGCTACACTTGACACTCACCTCCACACAAAGACATCTGTCTCGTTTTTTTCTCCCCTTCACAGCTTCTTTTTTAGCCTCTGGGCTCCTCCCTCCCTCTGTTTATCGCTGCCTCCTCTTGCTCTTTCTCTACTATCCTTTTAAACATGGCAAAGTCAATCTTCATGTTTATCGCCCTTTTCAAACTGAGGTTACACAGTTCTTCAAACAGGCGACATCAAACCTTTGGCTGTTCTGTTTGGGTGATCTCTGATAATTCAAACTGACTCAGTAAACACATGCTTTGATTAAAAGTGCCGCATTTCTCAGAATGGTTGGAATGGACGGTAGATGCCAGGCTTGGTCCTTGCAGCACCAGAGGTACAATGCAGAACAACTAACTAATCTACTGTATGAAGCTGCAGTTAATCGGTGGCCTGAAACATGGGGAGGGTTTTAGGAAAGGGGAAACAGCTAACCTGGCTCTGTCCACAGGTAACAAAATTCACTTACCAGCACCATTAAAGCTCCTTAATTAAGACGTTATATCTAATTTATTTAATCCCTACAAAAAAACTAAGTCAGCTTTCAATCTTGTGATCTAAGGTTTAAACAAGAAAGCAGATTTCCCAAAATGTCGACCTATTCCTTTAAAACTTGCCTTAAGATACATCTAACAGCT